>NW_019212430.1:0-54136 GCF_002443255.2 Varroa destructor | reverse complement strand
TAGGTTGGTAACTGAGCTGCTGACAAGCTTTCAACCAACTAATCGAAAAAAAGCCACATTTCGCTCATGGCGTATCCTAGCGTTTGACATATCACGTGTAGTTTATCCACTGAATGCATGAATAAGCTACAGAGGGCGTCAAGTGATGTTCTAACATGAATATATAACATAGGTATAAGTCGTGATAAGAAAGGCTCCATGACACATAACGTTAAAATGTCAGCATTGAAATAGCTGGCACGACAATAAGAAGATATCAGAGACGACGGACACACCAGATCACCACGACGATAGCACAACCAGTTACAACCTTCGAATCAGAAGGGTCTATGGAATGGAAAATACATTTACCTCTTGTTTACCTAAACTATGGAAATTCCATCCTTTTTTTGACTCCCGAAAGAAATCTGAGAGAATGAAGTTCGCTTGCTAGAAATGCTGCGATCGTTTGCACTTAAATGAAGTATCGTTGGTATCGTGTTTCGGTGAGGCAGTTACGAATACGGCCATAATATGTATACATGATCCATCACACACGAATCGCTCATTTAGTAAACATCTTTTCAGCGACAGAATCGGCCAGAGAAAACAGATAAAGATCATTCCAGAAAAAAGTGAATCGTTGGCCTATTCGGTATTACGGTTTGGCCTTTAGGTGTCGTGACTGAGTGGTAAAAAGACGCAACTGCCTAGGCAGCTTCTATGTATATAGGGATATATAAAGTATATCTAAAAATGCACTACCATTAAATAATTGTTACGCAATTATTACAAGTGCCGATAGTATCATACGCTTCAAGGGCACTTAGTGTTTGTCGCAAACAAAATAGTAATAATAAGACAAATTATGTATCAGAGCCCTGCCTTCTATCGCTAATCGGATGCCTCACAGCATCCGATTAGCGATAGTAAAACAGGGTTATCTAGGTATGTTTATGCGTCCTAGATGTACTGTTAACTTGAAATTTCCAGCTAATAAGCACTTGTTCAGAGCGACAAATGCCCACGAAGAAAAGGGTTATATCACCTTACGGGGACGCTTGGGTCTTATGCTCTGGAAGTGTCCCCTTGCATTAAGTTCAAAGGAGCGCTGTCGTACAGCGGCAGTCAGTGAGTACTTAGTCGCAATCGTGCCGATTTATTTTGCTTTACAGTAGAACAACCTGAACAAAAAATGCGAGGGGATGTGAAGTTAAAGCGTAGCTCGTCATTATTATAGCAACCGCAAGGTAAAGTGTGACTGGAAAGGTAAGATCGACGACAGAACCACATTTCATTCATCCTGTATAACACTTAACAGCCAGGCGGCCGACGAAGTAATACACGGTTGCGGGTTTTACAACACAGCTTTCGCGTGTTAACCTCAATAAATGCACACTTCAACGGTTAGAGTTCAAATGGCTTCTGTGAAAAAGAGAAACGTATAGGAGGTGCGTTATCTGAATATTCATTCAGTTTCTATAGTTGTAAAAAGGCATCTACTTCCACGGGACACAAATCGCGCTGATGAAGACAAACATTTTTAAGAAGAAAACTAAACACACCGATTTTTAATAAAAGATATTAATACCCGTATCTAAAAAAATACATTTCTACAGGATGAGACACGCTGTGGCTCCTTGTCGCGTCGTGTACCCGATAAGCAGCTGACGTTATCGTCACTTATCAGATAGGCCGATTGCAGCCTCCAATACTGTAGCAGCAGCAGCAGTAACACCAAAGTAGTGTTCGTGCTTCAACGCCTACTGGCGGTAAGTAGGGCGATTTACCCATTCCCCGTTTTGCTCCGTTCCCCGTCGGTGAGACAGGTCGTACCCTGTCTAAAGTCCACCCTTAGCAGAACAAGGACTGTGAATGCAGGCATCCGCGTGTACACCACAGAATCATGCTCTTTTGCACTGCACATTTAATAAATCTTGCAGTAGCAGCATTAGCCAGGGTGGTTCGCTTCAGGGCTGCCGTATGCATTGCTTATTATTATGGGATGAATGCCACCAAGACGCATACACCAAGGTCGAACTAGCATTACACTTGTGCCGCGATTGTCAGTCATGAAAATTTATTTATATGAACTATATATAATATATTAACTATATTATAGCATATGCAGTTATAGAAGCTATGGCATAGCATAACAATACTCAGTAATCCACAACAAACGGCCCCCAGTCGCAACGATCGCGATGTAAAGGCATTTACTACCTACACAGAGACCTTTTCCACGAAGTAGCAAAGAAGCTAAGAAAAATATTGGCAACAATTGGATGATTTTGTTAGTAGAAACTTTTGCATGTAAGAGCTCATTATCAGTCTCTCGATATCTTATGTCAAAGCAAAAAAAAAACCCCGCCTTTCATATTACTGTTAAGCATTGCTTCAAAAAGCACAGACAGTTATGATCAGATAGTGATTAATACCTTGCTATCTGAGCACCAGACTATATATACGTGTAAACCACGAATGCAGCGTCCTTTCTGTAGGGCCGATATGAAGCACGACGCAGTACCTGTGGCTGAGAGAACGTTCAAACTAGAGCGGTTTATCGAGTGCAGACCCTAACGCAATATTAGAATCAATTCTGAAAGTACGGGGTCCAAGGTTCGGTAAATGAGACTCCCTTAGTACAAGACGATTATATTAGTAACAGACTCTGATCGTCCGCACAATGTATCAGCGGTTGGTCTTCTAAAAAAATACGCTTTAAGAGACTTTTACAGCATACAAGCGATGTAACGAGCTTGTAAGTACGCGCGACACCCTAAGCTAGACTATATATGGAAAATGTACCGAACACAATTCTATCCTCACAACTCCATATCAGGTCAATCAAATCAGGCCACCATTGATTTCTGGATCATTACGCAATATCAAAAATACTAAATAAAATTTGTCTAGCAATTAAAAACAATAGTTATAAACGGTGGCCCGCCACAGCCGAGAAAGAAATATAGTGTTGTATACCTATGAAATGAGTACATCTATCCAGAGAATAAGTTTTCTGCCGTCGTCTCAACGACCCGTGGAGCAGTCATCTTTATGACACTGAATAGTGAATGTGCTGGTGGTCAATGTGGTAGAACATAAACTGGGAATAATTATAGAATCTTGGATTGCTCGAGGGCAATGAACCTAGAGATAATGTGGCAGACAGCAATGATTCATTCAAAAGCTCACTGACATGTCCCAGCTGCGCTTCCAGGGGGGGTGTCGCTTTTTAGGTTGCCTACCACGTAACGCGTAATACGCGCTTAGATTGTGTGTATACGTGTGCGCGAAAACGCCGGCATTATCCGGAGGGCCAGGTTATTATTTTTTAACCGTTGACAGTGGATGTAACCATTGTCCTTAGTTGTGCGCTCGCTAATATACGGTTCTATGTGTACGCAACAGGGTAAAGGACAAGCCTTGAAGTGGGTTCTTTTGATTAGAAGTATCCGTCATTTGAGGCCACACTGGATTTCTAGTTGATAAACTCTCTCTACTCTAGTTGATAAAAGAAAACCGACGACTAACCACTACTAGTAACACCAATAAGAGGAACAGACTTGATCTTTTATGGCCATCAAAAGTAGGGAATAAGCAAGGATAAAACGGAAAGCAAGCGGTATTTGAGTCAAGTAATTGTTCTAATAAGTTTTAGGCTTGATATATTACAGCTGTAAATAGACATGAACCCATTGGAAAAAAGTAGGTGGTACGAACCCAGGTTGGATAGGCGAAAGGTCCATTCCTTTCTTGCTGAGAGGGCTCTGGGCCTTGCACAACATATTCTACGTTTTGTTTGGCACCGTCTGCTTTTTCATAATGTTGTACAGTTTTATAGCTACTCTTATTTTCCTTTTTTGAAGTAACTGGTGGAGGCGGTGCAGTCCGTTTAGGGCTTGATATAACCTGTCTTCTTCTGCGGACGGGCTTCTGGCCTTTAGCTCGTGTAAGTTCCACGTCGCGTCTTATGATTTTCTTAGCGGGCGGTTTCCCTTTACAAAATAATTTCTGCCATACGCCATACATACAGTCACCGCACATTTTCTGACCGCAGTTTCCCTACTCTTTGACTTTGTTGCAAAAAACAGTCAGCAGGTGGATAATATGAGTAAATATCAATTTCGTTAACATATATAGAAGATAAGTGTAAAGCAGTAACAGTTTTCGTAACAATTCTCTATATAGAGTTTGTTCCCTGTCAAGCTGACATCTAGAGTCTTAAAAATAAGTGTTGCTAAATCTTATTAACGCGCTATAGCTATTTTAGCACAGAAAAATCACGTTCTGATGCAGCACCGAACTACTAAAAGCAGGTGTATTTAGTAGTGGCATGGCCAAAAGGAACTTCCATCCGCGCAAATAGCGTTAAGCATAGAAAGAGACAGCCAGTCATTTTACAGATACAATAGCTTCGCTAAAGAAAGGAATGAAGGTGCTCTATTCCGACCAGTTGTTGATCAAGATGTAGAACTATCCGACGGTTGACTACCACAAAAGAACATAGGAATGCTGGTCCTCATTTACACTTGCGGAAAAATTCAAACGTCCAAACAGATCACGGCGGACGAACGGATGGATGGGTGGAGGAATAAACGAGTAAGCGATTGTTGTACCCTTGCCGGTCTCGTTCCACAGCTGCTGCCAGGGCAGTAGTACCCACGATTCGGGCTTTTGGCAAAACGCCGTTGCCTCTCTGATCCGACGGCGTTTGTCGACATTCACCCTTGCTGTGGCGTCCCGTAACGAACGGACAGATCCACCCGTTACGCTGTCACAGTCAGTAGCAGTATTCGGGGTTCACCGACAGACAAGCAGATGACGACTGTCGTCGTGGTGCTGATTATGACGGGGATGATGCAAGAGACAAGCTCTCCCCGTTCCACGCCTTCTCTCGCCTTTCCTATTCCCCTCCTTCCCGCCACACGATCCACTGCGACCACGAATGAATCACGGCAAAGCAAAGCAAAACCAGCGCAGGCGAACGCGGACCCAGCATGACACCACCTACGATAAGCTTAGCGAAACCAGCACAGGCTCCAGCGTCACCTGGCGGGATCGTATAGCATTTGTCCGAGTTGACATTGTGGATAGACAGGGAAGCGACGTCCATGAGCATTGACAGCAGAGACAGGCCTAATAATGGCACGACTATAAACATCTATGTAACATAAGTATGTCAAAACGTTGCATGTGACACGGCTTAGAGTGAAAATAAGTCCGCGACGAGGCTAGCAAAAGCTCGATTAATTGTCGTAGTCTCCACTCTGCAGTGAGTGGAATTGGTTGCGGGTATTGATCTAATACGAAGCGGTCAAGTAGGCGATACGAGCACAACATTTGAGTGCTATTGTAATTACAGAGGAACCCCGTTGTCACTGCTGCTCGCTGGAATAATTGTGGTATGATAGTCTATATATAGGCAGTTTTTTAAATATGTAAATAAGAATATTTGAATTTAAGAAGATTGAGTTACAAACGCACTGTTGATGACTGACCGTGCTCTCCGTCGAGTTCGATTAAGAATACGTGATGATTTTTTCGCGAAATTTACACGCGAGTCGCACGAAGCTCTTTTTACAGAAATTTAACAGCTGGCGCTCAAATAGTTTGTAGGGGTCAAAACCAAGCTTCCCCGATAAAACATTCGAAATACCGTATAGCGAGAATTGTATGGCCTGTTGCTCCTTATATTCTGGTTTACAAAAGGCTGAAAACGACATATATATATATATATATATATATATATATATATAACGTTGCACTTAGATCGTTTAAAAACGTGAAGTAGGAAAGGACACACGACAACATACGACAAAATGATCATTCTTGGAGTCCTGTAATGTCAAAACGGCCTTTCTATTTATGGTATATCCTAAACACGATTTCATTGAACGAAAATATAACGAAAAAAGCGGGGTTTACCTCGAGCTCCTAATGTACAGGTAATAATCGTATATCGATTATCGAATGCCTATATGGTAAATGAGACTACTGCGTTTTTCGTGTTATTTTGGCCGGCTCCGCGAAACCGAAAAGAGCAAGAGCTTCCCATCGGTAGAAGTATTTGTATATATTGAAACGCCTCTCGTTATGACCACATTATCTCGTTCTCGTACGAAATATAATAATAATGAAGTGCATATATGTGCGCGAAATAGGCATATGCTTATTGATCACTTGATCTGAAATATATTTTTGCTTACTATCTTAACTATAAATTGCTTGTTCTTTCGAGTTTGACATTGCTGGTCGCGTAAGCAATAATTTCACTTTACGGCAGGTATTTCATTGATATGGAACCCCTTTAAATTCAGTCCAGGCCAGCGTTTAGTAAATTACATATCAGCTTTTTAAGATGAAACTAAGGCGAAGCTCAGACAGATTCACAGAAACCAACCTTTTTACTAAAGGTCCGAAATGATACGAGTTAACGTTTACGACCACTAGACCACGACGTCTACCAGAATTTAAAGTTTCGTAAATAAAACAATTCACAAACTGGTATTCAGATTAGTTGCTTGATGAGCTAAACCACTGCCCCTGACGATTAACAATCAATGTTCAAATCACGGCAGCTGTCACAAGAAACTTTAGATAGATAAACTTACGTATCTCGGTATGTATGTTTCGCGATAAAACAACTATAGTCGATTAAGAAGGAATATACTGAAATATAACAATAATAGAAGAAACCTAAGCAGCAAAAAAAAACAGCGTAAAATAATATAATTACATTTACGTTGCAAAGATTAGTGCTCTGGTGTTTGTTTATTCCACCGCTCCTCCAGACATCCTGCAAACATTCCGGCTCCGAATCCTGCTGTGAGTCCTCGAGGGGCGTAAGTATCTCAAGCGCATTTTTACGCACAAGTCCTTCCTGATCGTCCAGTCGGCACATGTAGTACCTTTCAAAGGAATTAAAGCAGAAAAACATTACAGGGCTATCCGCAACTTGTCAGCCTCAGATGAGTAGGGTGATACATAATGTACGCTTCGACAATGTTCGCAAATGGAACAATATCGATACTTCTCAGCCTTCCGAGCGTATTTACCGAAAAGTGTGTCGCTAAACGTAAAACTAATAAGAAATGTGATGGAGTACGATCGGGAACAATTCGCACACCTGTCGTTGTGATCTGATACAAGCTCTATGAGGTCATATTGACTAAAGGCGAGTTCACCAGTAGCGGGTTGTTGGTGATCCTGTAGTGCCATTCCGCATGGGTTCGGGTGAACTACCGAAGTGTCATGAAGATGCAACTGAGGTGCCGGACCGCGAGGTGGTGGGGGTGATCCCGGTGGCACCGCGTTACTTTCCTCTCGGATTTGGCTTAAAACAAAAGGGAAGAACGATGGTGACCGGCTCACAGTTAAGTTGTAACTTGAACACAAAACTAAACTTAGATGGAGACTAAGTAGAATATTTTCAACGGCTAGATTAATTATGATCTCAATGACAAAATTAAGCATTCTGATAAAGGTCATAGCTTAACAAATTAAGTGCCGACTGAAATTGTTGCTTTAATGGCTATCAAGTTGGAACACTAGCCAACTTTCTAGGTATAAATAAATATCGCTTAGATATAATATAAATGATTTTGAATATTTTGGCAGAGATATGTACAGGGATATTCATCCGATCGGGAACGACTTGAAAATGACGTCAAAAAAGCAACTGAATGCACATACGTAGATCTTTTTACAAGAAGTTTTATACCTTTATGGTCTTACGTACGTACAATACCAATAAGGCGGTAAGTTATTCGCTTCATCAAGTTCTTGGCCACTCTTTCGCATACATCTGGTCTTATCCCTAGGAAAGCACACCGCTGTATATTTTTTATTTTGTCTACCGTCCGTGGACTATCGAGGTACATTATGTTTTTAACATACTACCATAAAACAAAGTCGAGCGAAATTACGTACGTAGTTTTGGGGGGCATTCGATATTGCCCCGTCGATAGTGCAGCCGCTTACTGAAATAAGCCTATAATACCGCGATAGTCATGTGGCGGAGTGGGACATATTTCGCTGAAAACACATGCCTTTGCAAACCCGTTTTTAGTAATACGGAACACAATAACCCTTGACATCATCTCTTAACAGCGAATAGCTTCGTCAAAAAGTACTAATGATCGGCCAACATGCGGCTGCACAGGTAGGCTAGTTTTTTTGGGAGACAGTCTTTTTGTAGATAGTTCTGTAGTTTCTCGGTCTCTTCCAAGCGTCTGTGACGTTTGTTCATACACCTCCCCACGGTAAATCGTGATTCGCTGCTGGACAGAATTTTTATGGTCGACGAAAGGCCCAAGAGGAGAAAAAAAAGTGGCTAAAAACTAGGTGAAGCGAAACACTTAAATACAAAAACTTTGTTTGTAGTAAAAAAAAAGGGATTTATGTAGGTATAATTGGTAGGAAATTGTTTTTGTTGGCGTCATTTGGAGGTTGCTCCCGACCAAACGGTTGTCTCTGTACATTGAAGTTAGAACCAGTGGTAGTTTGCAGTTATTATGATGTATACGCACACGCGCATTTACCTTATCCTCGACGACGTTCCATTGAACGGAAGAAGTGGTTGCACCAGACTTCCAGTGATCGCCGGTAGCGATAATTTGCGATTGAGTTGAGGCTGTTGTGCTTGCGATACAAATGGATCAAAGGGTGTGGAACCAAAATTATCGACTGACATAGAGGTTGATATAGTTGAAATCAGTGGCGGAATATCCATGTCGAGTAAACAACCTTCACTTGTATTTACAGGCTCGGGAAAGTCGACATCAAGCAGACTTTGTACATCTGAAATAAAGCATTTCTTACTATACATGTATGTTTTCAGATCGATCAATCTTCATAATGTGAATGATAATGTACGCGTTAAAATTGGTTATGGGACTATTAAAAAAATATTTAATCTGGACAAATCTCGAATCTGTTATAAATAAGGAACTAAAAAGAGCTTCGTGTCCATGTATCTCCTATTATCTATCTACTAGAGCTTCATATTAGTCTTATTAAGCATTAGCTTTATAAGGAGAGGCGTACAATTGCTTTGTTGTGGTACGGAGATCTGTTTCAGAGAAATTATTTAAGTGCTTTACATCAAACATTATCCATGAACAAGAAGTCGACGTTGAGCAAATGCCGCACATAATGCTGTGGCTTCCGGAACTTGGCAAATTCACTTAAATAGGACACCAATAATAGAAGATCGGACGTGAAACGCAAGCTGAGTCGTGTGTTTCGGTGCTGATCAGGCTTATCTTTCAAATAATATAATATGGTGAGAGTGGCAATTTGACAAACGAAGTTTCCCCTGTAAAAGGAGATACATTATGTTCTTTAGATAAGAAATATCCACCTGTATTTGTGTGAAAGCCACCTCCGATCTCACTCTATCCATATTGCTTATCAATTTCATATTTCTTTCGAACTAAGATGTAGAAGCCAGGTGAACTTGGGGATATAGATACTAATGAATATTAATTCGATAACGTGCTTTTTATGACACGTTTGTGACAAAACCATTTTGCTTGCAATCTGTTTATCCTAGGCCAAACGCAAGTTCTTGCAACATCTTCTGTAGTGTTTCTTTTTTAGTGGTAACCCACATAACAGCTTACTAACAGCGTTGACCTGATCAAATAAGCCAGGCACATTTCCTCCTCTCTGTAACGCTACGCCGCCGTTACTTTGACGTCTGCCAATGCAGCCGTGCGAACTGCTATTAGTACGACTAATGAAGTGAGTGAGCTCTCATGTTGAAACTAATTTCAAAAATCCGATCGCCAACAAACGTTTAGCTAGGAGTTCCGCTAAAGAGTTTTTTACCGGATCTTTCATCTGGTGTTCTGGATATGGGCATGTTTTAAATTCATTGTATCTAGTCAGCGAAAATGATTCTCATGGCCGAGCCAAAGTGTGCTCGAACCTGTTAAACTGGGTTTCGTCAGTGTTCTGTTATTATTAACTAGAACTATTAAGCAGAAATTACCACTCGTCGACAACACCTATCTCGACAGAACGGGAAGTATTTCACGATACCATTCATCTGTCGATATAACACCATCGACAGTATTGAAAAATTGCTCAACTCGATTAGAAACAAATCAGCCCGTAATTAGTTGTAGACGGAGTGGTTACAGTCTAGAAATGAAGAACGACAGCGCCAACGGTACAGTTTAACGTATAGGCATTATCAACGCTCCCAGTGGGACGAAGTATTAGCTAGACCGATTTGGACGACCTGGCGTATAGTTACTGATAGACTCCCTCTGGGTTTAGACTGCCTTGAAACTATCAGAGCCTACGACAAAAAACCGGTCTTCAGTAAAAATTAGCCAGTTATTTTTATAACTTCCGAGGTGAATGATAAACAACGTTTGAACGTTGAACAGTCTAGAATGAGGCTGGGTCAACGTGACGGTTCATGCAAACTTACGGATTGCTACAAACAAGTGCCGTTTCAACAAAAAAATGATACCTTAACATAAGGTCTAGTGGCGAAATATTGTACTACCATCTACTTTGGACAGATAAAGGAAATAATCATCTTATAAAACGCTAATAACCACTTAGAATTCCGTCGACCTGCACAGGTTGGCGAAAAGGTCCGCACCTTCGAAAAAACTACACGTTTACGTTATATCGAAGTTTGATTCCGTTAACTATTAGTAGAAGTGCAGGTTCTGTTAACAACGAATCGAAGTTTAGTCGTCCGATTGACAATAATAATAATAACGGTGTCTGCCTAAGCATCACCTGCAACGGTTTTCGCACGTTCGCTCTATAGGAAGGATATGTACTAGTTATCTGCTCGATAGACAGCCATCATTATGTCAACAAAAACCATAAAAATGAACGTTCGAGCTGAATGTTCACGCCGAATGACATAGGTCTACTAGGTGACTGTGGCATGCTGTCCACATGAGACTTTCAGAAACGTAGATCTACTCAGCAAGACAAGGTCTTAGACTTCACGCACAGTACCAGCCTGTGGTAAGGAACTGTCAACACCAGGTCTCTAAACATTGAGTACAATGGCTATCGAGACGTTACACCTATTTGTTCCATATACATACGTTGTGTCGAAATAGAACCGTCCAATCAACCAGTTTGGCCAAAACTTTTGCCAAATTTTACTTTTCTTTCCGAGAATTAGCAATTCTTTCTATTTTGAGAACATCACAAACGAACAAATCGGCGGAAAAGAAGTCAAGTTGGCCTCTCTCGTCGTATCTTGTAATCGAACAATAACCAGGTCTCGGCTGGACGGCGTTCGATCTACCCTTTTTGCCAAGTTAAACAATTTCAAGCCAAAGTTGTTGTAAAAATCAGTAAATATCCAGATCATTACGAACAAGTGCGTCAAGCTAACTGAATCATTATTATTATTTTCAATGGCGTAATACATTTGACATTAAAGTGTGCGCCAGTTATAGGGTCCGGCTGTCTGTGTCATCAAGATAATCCAGAGCGACTGCTGACTTCAGCTTCGTCCAAAATATTTGGCCGACGAGGAACTATAGCGTATAGAGACGACAATGTCCTGTTGGTAGTTATTGTCCCTGCAACTGGCCGGAACGCTCGAGCGATCCTAAGATTCGGATTTCCATTGACTACTGCGCAACCTCCGCCACCGCATTCGACTGACCGGCTCGCTCTTGTCCTATCGCGCCCGGCAGTCGTCGTTTTATTGTTTGACTCGGTCGTCGTCGTCGTGGTGGCGATGCCTCATCGTTGCTAATGTGAACACGTTGGGTCGTCTACCAACAGTAGCAACCGACTTTGAAGTTGACAAGTAGTAGAATCTGCTGTAGTAGAGGCTGAACTGGCATGGAAAGCAGAAGAAGGCGCACCATATACAACCTCGGCCACTCAGGAACAAATAGCAAAAGGTGTGACTATCTCCAAGACATGTGAACCACATAGCAGCATATTCCATTCAACAATACTCCGTTTAATGTAATAAGTATTGTGAAAGAACAATGAAAAACACCGCAATAAAGCTGAAAAGATCGCGATGTATTAAAGAGAGCCAATAAATTGAAGGGCAATACTAGATATTAACCTTTTTACCTGAGAAATTCTGTGTCTTCCAGGAAAATGCCCACCCGAACGACTTTCTCAATACAACAATTATTCATACATGAAAGGAAAAGGTGAACGGAATAACTTTATTTATAGCACCACGTAACACATTCTATCGTCAAGCAAATACATTACAAATAATATGTATATATATACACTTGTGTAATTGGCCTTGGTAATATTAAGGAGGCCTCTTTTTAAAAACTTGGTGCTATCGTTTAAGCAAAGATTAGCTAAGCTAAAAGTCCGCCGCCAGCAGGCTCATATATTTAAATCAATCCTGAAAAAAAGAACGCTTTATTACCAATTGAAGGGATGACATATATATCTGGCGAGTATATTTTAGGCAACTTTCCCGCTTTGATCGCGTAAAGTTCATATTGCTTTGAGAACCTCAACTTGTAAAGAGCAGGCTTGTATGCCTATTATGCGGCACGGTGATTTCGCGTCTAACCTGAAGCGGAGATCCGATTTGCCTAACGCTCTAGCATATCAACCCATTCATCAACGAGTAAGGGAACAACGTGGCAGATTTGGATCCAGCTTTCTTCAGCACTATTATTATGACACGAATCCTCATCAGGAAATTGATAAAATTGACTGGCACGTCAGGTTCATCAAGTTATCCATTTTAGGTCTGAAAGACGTATGGGTATGACTAACCAGCTAATACCGAGCCTGAGTATGGTAGTCGAAACACATTCTGTCCTGTCGGTCAGTGCCCCTCGTGTGCGCTCCTTGCGTAAATTGCTCCATCACGCTACCTACTATAAGTTGTGCTACTAACATCTGACAAGCTACTTAATATAAATTGTCCCACTTACTAATTTATAAAGCGCTAGATGCAACTCCATAAATAACGTCAAAAAAAAAGACAATCTCTTAGCTATTTAGAACGAGCGTTCTCACGTATTTGCCTAACCAAAATAGTTCAAAACTATAAGAAACGACATGGTATCTATATTAAACTTTTCAGAGGAACCTTCGTTATATCTTTTGAGATAAATGCAGATCACTTCGTCTAAGATCACAAATGAATTTCAAACAGGTAGATAGAGATCTTACGATAGTGATCTAAGAATCGAGCAGCATGTAAAGAAGCATCTATGCACTATGGATCTAAGTTTCGCACTCAGACGCCGAAAACCTGCTGCTTGGGTCGTTACGAATAACTTTAATACTACCTGGTATCGTTTTTTGCGTTCGGTTAAATCTACTATTTCCAATACCGTACAATGAAGCACACCCTAGTTGTTTGTTAAAAATTGAAGTTCCATAGTTTTCTAGGACATTTCTTCAGGAATGCAGTCCTTCAGTGACACAGTTGTGTTACTGAAGTACTGAATAAAGAAATATCGTAACGCTTATCACACGACGACAAACTCTTAATGTCACTCTTGACGTCTTGCAACGAGATTATTATTCTCAAGTCTTTTCTATTGTTCCTACATAAAATACGGAGGAGGCGCTTCACGTAAACGACCTATGCAATAATAGATGAAGTTCCTGCAACTATTTGTTTGGTTTACACATCCGAAGGACGACCACAGCATTGGTTAACTACTTTACATTGAGCACGAAGTTCAAGATGGTAATGACTCACAAACCCGGATATGGTCAATTAGTAGAGTGTGTAATTTTTGGGGCTCAAATTTATGAAGAAAGATTATTCAACTAAGGTTCATTTATGATGCAGCTCGGTCAAGGCTGTCCCACAGTTCGATATATTACGGTTCATTTTAGCAATTGGGAAATCTATCCTTATTCGGTATAGGTTAGTAAATTAAGTAAAACGAATTTCTCGGAGACTGACAACACTTATATTTTTAAAACTGCTCTTAAATGGCTTTCGTGTAACTGAAGCTGTTGAAAATAATCCATTTTCGGTATGCTTTATAACATTCTAATCCATAAATCTAAAAAGCCATAGAAAAGCGCAGGATAAGGAACCTAACTTCTATAACAACGCTATATTTTTAAGGCTCCGACTGCTCTGACTCCTGCGTTGACATCTCAGCAGATTTGAGCCAAAGTCTACCAGCATCAAGACCCGTCGCTAATTCTGTACCGGTGCATTTGGCCGCTTACGTGGAAACGATGATGAAAACTAATGACTAGAGACTTACTGTTCGATGCGATGTGGTTCTTTGATGCAGGTGCCTGGAGCAATAAGTCAGTACCAAATGCTCCTGGCGAGGATGGTGGAGTATCGAGGCTGATTAGTGTCCCCGTCGCTACGACATGGCTTCCTCCTCCAAAACCGTTCTGGCCGCGTGGAGGTAGCGGTGCCTGTTTCTTGCTGTTAGTTCGAGGTGGTTGCGACAAGGCCTGATTCGTATAACTACCGTAGCCCCCGCCGAGGCCTGACGTGACGAATTCGCTGTTCGCATTTGACGTTGATGATTTACTGCTTCCACCAGAAGTAGATTTACCTGTCGAAGAAAACATTCAAAATCGAAGATAGAAGACTTATGCATATAAGTGGCACGATGTCCAGAGTTCCAGAACATAATGTATTGCTTTGCTTTTAATTTTCACTGTGACATGTGTTGGATGCACTGGGACCAAGGAAAAACAAAAGGGAAAACGTACTCCGGTTCCATCCAACCAAACAGCGAGTAATCCTATTTTAGCAACCACTGAGCATCATAAAATATACATTCTAATTTGTAGGTTGCAATTTTCAAGTTCGTATCAATGAATATATAAAAAGGTTAGCTGTTCTTACAATTGCAATAGGACATATCAGTGTTTGCTTGACCGTAATCAGTGGACTCCCAGTACCTTGATCGGCAGTAACCTTCAGTCGCAGGAGAAAAATGTTTATCGTACGTCGATCGGACGCTTGACTTTATCGAAGCAACCATAAAATAGGACGAGTAGAACACTAGCTGACCTAAATCGGACAGTGGTAGTAATTTTATTGATAACTAACCAGCATTTATTTTTACGAGTTTCTTTTAGATTTTATCGACTGGAGATGTCTAGATCTTAAGCATAGTAAAGATGCTTCTTTAGGTAGAAGAAAACCTCTTTCTAACAAAGAGTGTTAAGAGAGATAAAGTAGTGAGTCTGCGTGTACAGTACTGACCGAAAATTTTAACCCTTCTCAAAGCTTTAGCTGTGTTGATATGTAAACCCTTGTGATTAGTATTTCCTTTCGACAGGGTTTTGTGCGCTGGAGGCGTGGGTACCGCCGGTGGAGGTCCTACAGATGTCTTCGATAGCGATGTTGTACGGGTAGGAACATAGTCGACCCTGGGCGGAGCTAGAGCAGATCCAAACAAAACAGACAACAGTTAGGCTGTTTTAATGCACTGCTGTCCTACCAGTCCGCATTGTAAGTGAGGTGCAATAAGGTTACACATGACGGAATCAATTCTATAGCCAAAAATAGTTGAAATTTCTCGTGTGCACAGATTTATGTGTGTACACACTTACGTGGTCTTGGAGGAGCTTTTTTTGTCGGTGTCTCGACCATTTTTGGCCGGATGACTGTGGGTATCTTCGCTGTAGCCGTACTCCGGTTATTGTTCCGATCCCCATTGAAATGGCTACGATTACTGTGATGATTGGCATTGGGCGCGTGACTAGGCACCGGAGGAGGTGGTGCCGCGCGGCTGGGCTTGCAGCTCGCGGACATCTACAAGACGACAGCAGCAAAAGCACGAAGTGACCTTGTTAGGCGGAGTAGTTTGAGTTAATTATATCAATAGTTTCGATTAATTTAACTTTCATAATTTAAAAAACTTATTTAGAAATAATTAATCAAGATTTCTCACAATTATACTGGTGAGAAAGTTTCTAACTAAAGTTTTTGGCAATTCGAGACGTATCTGTATTTAATAGAAATATAAGCACCACCGTTTTTAGTATTCTCAGTGTGGATTATACTAGTGCAAAAGGTAATGCTTAAAATCTTGGTTTAGTGTTGAATGCGGACAAGTATCCTAGGAAAGAGGATTTCACGAACTGCACACCTTGTACGCACTAAAACTTTGTACGGGGTATGCCGCCAAATTGGTCAGCCGGAGCACGGAGGCCATTTTATCGTGCTCATTACCCTCATAACGAACTTCTGATGTTATATATTATATACATATACAGCTTCGTAACCATTTGTCTAGCGTGTATATATACAACCTTCCGACATATGATAGATCGGATTGAAATTTTCATAGCGCATTGTTCATAACATGGGCAGCATATTTTGAGCACGTGCCATACGACCTACCGTTGGAAGGACAGCTTATGTGCCTAACAATAGCTGAACTTTGTTTATTTTTGTCAGAGACTATTGATGCAGTACACGCGACGTGTGGAGAAACTTTTATAGCAATAAAATTATCCCATACCGATGCCCAATAAATGTCTGCGGCTATTCTATTGCAGATCATCATAACAACTAAAAGTATTCGACCAACAGACAGCCGAACCACTGACATATAGATATCAATAGCTTTTAGACATACAAATAACATTCAATTCGGTTAATATCATAATGCAAAATCCCGCTAATTTAGACACCCAATTTTATGACAAGGTCAGATCAGCATTGGTCAGTTAGGAAATCTGCCGCGTGCCTTAAAAAAGTTAACCCTTTAGACCGATGACCTTTAGACTGAAACGGAGTATTTGAAGGTTTGTTTTCCGTTTTCGACTTTAGTAAATGGGACGGGGCATGTGATCATAGCGAATATTTAATTCAAACAAAGTCAGCATAATAATACACGAAACTATCCCGACCAGCTGACCAACACTTGAACAGACGCAGATACCTAGGTCGAAATATGGTGCACCAACCTTTTTTAAGGCCGCAAGTACACATCGATTAAATATATTTGCATCGTAAAATTCGTAACTTGTCTTAAAGCTAAGCCATTCCATGTGATCAATAGCAATAAAGGATCGAACGACTTTATATCGGCAACGTCTAAGAAATTCGTCGTTTCTATGCATGAGGAAGTCCTTTCCAAGTCGTCTGCTATTTCCTATTTACCCTCCGTACATAATCTAAATGTCATTTATTTTGAAAACGTAATTAGATCATGATCGATTCGCATAACGTTTCCATGCAATCCATATAACACTGCTGGGCTTTATGCTAGTTTAATGAGACCTTTTCACCGATGGATAGTTCGTAGCCAGTATGACATCGAATCAGATAGCAGACGGGATCAACATGTATGTTGATCGTCTCCGCTACCATTCTTCTACCATGAATACCCACATTCTTTAGTGTTTGCTTTTACAGCATACTTCTTCTACATCAACCCTGGCGGCATCCTCTTATGGTCTTCCGAGTATAACCGCTAGCTGCCTGTAAAGCGAATTGCTGATTCTCAACTTTACATCACTTTCACAGGGCTAACCACGTAAAAAACAGCATTCATCTTCTGTCCATACACTGTATAATTGTCGAGCACGAAATCAATTAGATAACTCACTATCTGTATTAGAGACTCAAATAGGGACCACTTAAAGATTCACTTGCCTACACATAAAACTTAGCCGTTACACAGGCCATCTTCTTTCATCCAAAACCTCATCCCACGCTGCTCTATAACCGCAATATCATTTATTCCGAGCAGAAGTTGAAAATTAGGCGAAACGATAACCATAATCTGCGCTGCCAGACAACGTAACGACACTAACGGCAGACCTTTAGCTTTGACGTCGCACGTTCTGGCGTAGCAGACATAAGACAATAACATCCTTAGGACCTGGCGGACTAATTAGCTGCACTAGAGATGCACGAACATCTTACTCACTAAGTACCAGGTAGTCATTGGTTCTTACCCATTGCAAACTTATTCCTTGTGCCTCATTGAACTTCAACGATGATGGCTTGCGACGATCATGATTATAATGATAATGATGACGACTGTTATATTGATGATACCGCACTACAAGCGCTTACATTCATCTCCACCACTACCACCACCATAGTACAATCTTTCTGTTATAGAATGATTGCAATCTCTATTAACCAATACTCTATTAAATTGAGCGTCTCAGTTGAGCTTCATGTTATTAAAAGCGGCGTCTGATGATAGACCCGCTAACAGTCGTTGCGTACAACATTTGAGCAGTGCATGCAGTACATATGAGTAGTTCTGCCTCTAGTCGACCGTAAACGAACATAATTGGGTAATAGATTATTAGGTAGCAAATTAACCATTACAGCTTAACTAATTTGACATGGGTCTTCAGCAGTTGCGAGTCGTGTACCAACGTATACCATACGTTGAGATCGAAGCTATTCTGCGGTCGTTACGAGGAGCAAGCGATGAGACGGTCTGATTATCCATGCGACTAACACTATTATCCTTCATGTTTCGACGAAGTTCACTGTACAACCTCTGCTACAACAAGGTGTCACGGAGGTGTCCTGGCTCTCCCTCTAAATTTATCTCGGTTCGGTTCACGGCCAGCCCCAAACCTAGCGGCGTGTAGAACTGGGCTAGACCTTGCTGTACTTAGAATTTGTTCAACCCATATGTTAGTAAGTCGTCTGCATCAAGATGATTTCAGCCACCTTTTTCGGCTTTTGTATTTGAGCAAGGATTAATCTATTCAGCAAAAGAAGCCTTCAAGACCAACCTTTGGAACCGAAAACACAGATTTGTGAAGATCGCTGAGAATCTCTTTGCTCCGGGCGCGATGAAGAACAAATTGAAAGAGACGAACCGGCAAAACAAGTATACCGTGACTCGCTTTGCCGTACCTAGGCAGGGAACCGGGTTTAAACGAACTTAATGATACATGTAGGTGCTCCAAACGCGCAAACACTTATATAGCTATATGTAGCAAATCTTAAGCTAGTTTATAAAACTATCCTAACACAAGTGGCTTAATTCGTAGAGCAATTTGACTCCAATGACTGAAAACACCGTTCGCAAATATGTAACTGAGCAATTTCGGCGACGTTGTAGTTACAGATTGGTTACAGCAGCTAAGTTTGAAAGCCGTAAACCGATCAGTTATAATGCAACCTCACTAAGGCTCAGTAACACTGTGCAGCCGTCTTCTCCTCCGTTTTTCACTCTTTGAAAAAAAATCTGCCAATAACAAAGTATAAGATACGGGAAAAATATTCTCGCGAATTTCATCACGAGGCACCTTCAATCAAATAAAATGTTATTGGCTCACCTCGTTGTTTTCCATTGAAAGCTTCATGCGTTCCATTTATTAGTACGATTGACCGTATGCGTTTACTCTCCATGAATGATGCTAGACGAAGTGATCTGCTTTCAAAGCTACAGGAAGGGATACCATGCCACACTCAGCAGTTGTCCAGAGAAGTATGATATCTACTAGAACGTGATTCAGAAGAAAAGTAGTCATTCAAAGACCGTTGCTGGTGGCTATCTATAGCCAATATCAAATCGCCATACGCCCCTTTTTACTCAATCCACTCATCCGCTTCCATCCGTTCTCGGTCGACACACTCTCCGTACTTTTCAGTGTTATGGCTACTAACAATGATGGTGACTCCGTAAAAGGACTAACATAGCGACTCATGATCGTAACAACAAACATCCGATCAATTTTTTTACCGTTATTAACGCCGTTCTAGCTCACTGTAGCTCATTGACCGCCTGACATAGCGCCAACATTCAAGCCACAGTAGAAGAACTGTTAGCTCGTTGAAAGATATAGAAACGAAGATTTAGCTGTCCCTTGTGGCAACTTAAAGACTAAGCGAATTTTTGTGACGATACGAACGAAAAAAATGAGAAAGCATTATTTGTATACACTCCGAGCGTGTTATCGTGTACCTACACATATACGTATGATCTTTAACTTGTGTTGTTAGTCATCAGGTGAGTCAGCAATGAGTTAATGGCACGACGGAATCTTTTTCCCGAATTAATAGAATTCGATCGGTACGACTTCAGCTTGATTTCTACTCTGATATGCATTTGAAGCAAGATGACGTTCGGCAGTTGCCGTAAACGCGCAGTGGACTATTCTAAAAAAAAATTGACAACACAATATTTTTGCTGGCACTAATAACTCACAATATAACCGCCCACACTTGATCATATCCATAATAATGTTTGCCCAAACACCATTAGCTGCTCGACCGCATTTCCTCGTACAACAAACAAGATCAGTCAGGCGTATGCTCAAACCCGACAATAGACAAATTTGGAGACGGAGGAACGTATCAGTTCTGCATTTTCAAAGCTGTCTACGATAAGAGCAAATATTATTTACTACAGTGGCCTGCTGCTGCATACGATTCTATCCGAATACCGGCAAGTTTGATACTAAGTAACTCTGATTGAGTCAAGAAAATATAGCCCATGAACCGGTTCAATGTTTTGTTAGTTCCGCTTGTGGATGGCTTTTACCTATCAGCCTTCGCTTCGTTGCGTTTATATCACTGAAAGGCAAGAACAAAACGGTAACCATGCGCAAAACTTAACTTGTTTAGCCGACTTTCATCCCAACTGTGAAAGCTAACGCGCAACAGCTGTTCTGCTTTTAAAACTTTAAACATAATTCGTAATGGGAATAGGTCGATAAAGTGCAAAAATTAACGAGGCGAAGTAATCGTTAAAATTAGTTTACCGGAAATAGCATAGTAAAGTAAACTTAGAAACCATGAAGTCGATGTAGCCATTACTCTCACGGTCATCCTATTTTCCCTACCACATTCAGGTGGTAATGACGGATACCGTATCAATAGAAGTGGCATTTGGCGCCTTAACAGCTAAATCGCTTATCAAATGAACGCGATTTAGAAGCTAAAGCTATTCTTTTTGTAATGCAAATTATCTGACCTAAGCTGGCCTTCAGCTATAGTTCCATTTTGCCAGGGCTTTGGTGATTACTTGGAAATCTTTTGGCCTTAAATATGATTTTTTTCAAGGGACAAATGAAACAGCAGGATCGCCATAGGAGCACGATGTTTTTTATTTGTTGTCGTTTTTTTTTTTATAAAGTCCTTTCACTTTGCAACGCTTAAGAGTGACTGACATCGTTGTTGTTGTTGTTGTTGTTATTCATGATTTCTATAGAAATGCACTTAAAAAGACGCGTATTAAACTCTCATATTGCTTTACCCTTTGATTTAGTGCCAAATCGCTCAAAAGACACAAGATTTACCACAAACTGAGAAGTTTCTTTCAACATTTTATTTTTGTAAAAGTGAACCCTAATATTTCAAACACAAAGCTTTATATATAATGAAATAGTTCACTTATGTTATTAACTAAGGCATTTTCTATGTTTGTAGAATTCCGCGTTTCACAATCTGCGCATGTCGATACCTACTATTCTTTTTATACCAGATGCTAGGTTGCGTATCTGCACGTTTGCCGGCATATCTCGCCCCCAATATCCGACTCATTTCTTTTGTCAATAATAGCTTTAGTGTCTGCTGACAATTCTGCATCTGAGAAAGCTTTTCACTCACAACCTAAAGTCTTCTTCAATAGCTCATTATTCTTTTCTTAGAAGGTTAACAGCGAGTGCATTATACGCCCCAAACTTCACTAGTACAATGTTATTATGTGGTACTCTAAAGCTTTTACCCATTAACTTGGTTTTTGCTTAGGTTCCTCATGCAGATATTTTGAATATTCCATCAGTCGATTACAGAGCGCTCGATGTACAAACTCAGCCCTCACTGTTACCTCAACAAGTGCTTGCTTCGAAATACCGCTCTCGATCTGATTAGTCTTAAGCTGCGCAATTCGATTCCATTCGTTTCAAATAACTCCTTGCAAAACTACAACAACCAGCTACTTATGCATCATAGATGAATACGACGACCAGCTCTTTTTCGGTTAGTTTCTATTGGTTTAATGTTAGAATTGTTTTTCTCTCATGCCACTTTCGCCAACTAGTCTAGATTTAAATAGTACTCTATCTATCTATCTTCTTAGCAGAAATATTCTTTAATATTAAAAAGTACGTGCAAAAAAATTCTGCTTTCACGCTTTGTCACCGACACTGACATGCCACAATAAAATACACTGAACATTTTCCAAAATTTTTAAGATCTCGGAAAGTATTAAAAAACTACAGCACTGGGCCGCAGACAGATCTTTAGATAACCAAAAAAATCATAACAATATTTATTATCTTATTAGGTTGTAACAGTATTTTCGTAGTCTGGTTTTAGTTTTTTGGGGGAAAATAATTTTTTCCGAACTGATTTCTTGACTGTTATTTAAATGCTAAATGCATATGCTATAATAACTTAAGCTGAACTTTTTCAAACGCAAAATTATTTAACTTTCTTTCGAACTATGATGTCACATCTTTGTTTTTCTTATTTCCTAATAGGTATCATGTGTTCACAGGGTACATCTTCTATGTGTCTGCTATACAACTAACAGGCGCATTATTATAAGCCCATTTGTTCTCCAATAGTGTCCAAAACTACATAATCCAGGCCACAGATTTAATACCACTGGCTACATTATCTCCTTACGCTTTCTCCTGTAAGTTCCTTTTCCTAGGCATAAACGCGCACTGCCGAATGATGATTAATCATTCGATGTATATATATATACATATACACATATATATATATACATTATATATATATATATATATCCAAGCCGTATTATTACAATTAAATATTTACAGCGGATAAGGTCAAGCAAAAGAATAAGGATCAGAGCGTATTGAGCTGCTGCTTTAGCATAGCAAGAGGAAATGGAATCACTTGCAGTACAGCATATTATACTAGTGCTGGAGCTCGTAGGACTTATGTTAGGAAGCGGTTTAAATTTACTTCACACACCAGCGCCCTGAAGTACACTGGAAAAATAAGCAAGAATACTGTAGCTTATATTCGACAAAGTTTGCTAAAAGCTTTGTTAACCCATACTTTATGTAAGTATAGGTCAAATGGAGTCTATGGAAAAATTATTCTTGACGGAAACCATCGCAGGAGGTGTTGCTTTTGCGGCACTAGATAAGTCGGACTTGTTGCTAACTGTTGCAAGTAAGTTATCACTTATTAACTGGGTACTGACAAAAGGAGGCTATATGTCTGTATATGCTTTGCTTTCCGCACCAACGGCAAACTTCCATGTTACAACGTACCAATTTAGACTTTTTTACTGCTTTTTTTTTCTATTTTTTCAGTGTTTTTCTTCTCGTTAGGCGATCTGAATGTCTTGCGTCCCATTCAATGCCAATACGTTTTAGTGAGTTGTCAATATCATTTATAGCTAATCTGTTAGCTGTAATCAGTAAGTACCGCTAGATGGCTACTCCAGCAACGGATAAATGTAGTGTCCAATTTAAATATTATTTTGAAATAGGTGCAGCATGAACTGCTTCGTGTGTGGACATTACTCACGAAGAATTAATCGATAGTTGGCATAGCACACCAATAATATGGCTTCTATCATATAACAGTACATCACCATTTCGCCTATAGGGACGCGTGCAGCATCAGCTGACACTCCATCAATATCGAGATGGCAAGCGATAACCAGCCACACGAAGGCTTGGGATGGAACAAACATGTATACGAGGAACAGCGCAACGCCACTAATGGCAATAGGAGAATTAGTGGTAACCGAACAATATCAAAGAAAAGTCCAAATGTCATCCGTTACCCCCACAAGGTCGCTCCCCCGTATTTATCCATAACGTCTGCTGGCTGCTGCTGCTGCTGATGATGAATAAATGAGCTGTTGCTTGCAACCGCTACCACTGTCTGTGTTATAGTCGATAGAGACGTTCTTGTCCGCTTACGACTATAGCCTTTTCAGTCTGTAGTCTGGCAACAGAGGCCGCCATCATTAGCATCACAGTCAGCCTTTTAATCTCACACAATCGCCCTGAAGCCTTTCTTTTACTAGCCCACTAGAAACAGTTGAGCGACGGCCAAATGGCCAAAGCGCACGTTTACATTCACATATGTAGGCACTAGTCAATAATGATTTCGACTAACGAGAGACTGTGTCGAAGTCCACTGCGTAAAAAGTGCAGCCGTGCATAATGGTAAAAACCTAGTAATACGATTCGAATTCTGTATTCAAATCTAACAACCAACTCAGCAACGCCGTTTTATCGGAATCCGTATATTGGTGGATCAGAGCACTTATATATATACATGATGCTTAATAGCTGAAATAACTAGTAAGTTGAGCTAGTCAGGGGAGGGTGGCGCTCGTCACTATAATACGGTAATTTTTTCTAATTTTACCAGAGAATCATCGAGTCCCACTTCTGATCGTTTTTGAAACATGGTAGGAATATGCGTGCATTGCTAGAAGCTATCTGCCGCCCTTTAGCCATTAATTGTATATGGTTTTTCTATGTAAGCGCGTACATTAATCTGGAAAACGCCGAACGCCATTCAATGGACGGGCAAAGGTGCACCTGTCCACGATGGCTTTACTCAATTTATAAACTAAAGTTGTAGTTGCGTATTTATATGTATATATGTGTGATTCTATCTCTATTTACAACTTACCTCGAGCACTGAGTGTCGTCAGTAGCACAAGTTTTTCTTAGTTTTGTGCGGGTCGGCACGGAAGACAGAAGACCTCCTCTCTCTGTTCCCGTCGTAACTCTATATGATATCTAATAATAACAATAACAACTGGTTATTATTAATCCCTGAATGTAGCGAACACAAGTGCAACACTGCTCTACACCACACTTCACTCCTATATTACATCGTTAAGGGAAACCTAACCCCGATACTCTCAACAACTGTTGCTGCTGTTGCCCTTACAGCTGCTCAGACCTGGAAGATCGCCTACAGCCAGCAGCTGGCCAACGAACAACAGCAGCAGCATCAGCAGCAGCAGCAGCTAAAAACAACACTTTGTTTGTCCGTCCATCGCCAGCAGCAGCACCAGCGACGACTGCTGCTGCTGCTTCCATCATCAGTAGTAGCAATGCAAAAACTGTTCACCGCCGCCCTTCTGCTGGAACCCGACTACACTACCGTTAGCAGCGTCGCGACGAGCGTCACCACTTTTCACATGGGACCGCGACAAACAGCAGCGACAGTACAGGCACAGCAACCCGCATCAACCGTCGCATATTGTCAGCAGTTGTCGTCACAATCTTCTTTTGTCAAACCCATTTGACGACGGAAGGGGCGGCCTGGCTTTGCTTTACTTCTGTCGTCTGCGCCAGCGGCAGCATAGGAACGGCCACCATCAGAAACAGAACAGAACACCACCCGACGTTTTGCCTCGTAGCTAACCTATCAACCATCCATCCGTTCCTCCGTTTCAGCTGCTGTTCTCTGTTTCTCGACGGCTGTCTAGATTTATCCGTTCACCGACGAACACAAAGTAGCAGACGACGCACTGTCGGACAGACGCAAAACCATTTATAGTAACTTTTTCCCCACACGGAACTTGTGTAACTGGTCCAAAGTTACTAGACGGTTGTTGATTGTCTTCGTGGTGGTGCGGTGATAGCGTATTGCTCTAAGGATACATAGTGGTCTAAGTCCTAACCTTGAGTAGACACAGTTCGTACCGGATGCCAGCCGCCTACGGTAGAGTAGGGCAAAGGACTCGAAAAGAAAAAAACCAGCTGTAATTTATCAATTACATGTTACTCGCCAGCACTGTGCCCGTCTTTCTCTTAAGAGTAACACTATGGTGTGAAAGCTGGACACTACCACGGCAAGAGTCTGTGGTTCAGCCCAAGCGGTGTGTTTTCTTGGGGGTGCCCTTGAATGGATTCTATAGAAAATAGAGAACTGCGTTTTTTTTTTCTTTTCTTTATATTGCGTAATTTAAAAATGACTTCTAAAATGTTCGCTCCAGATGTTCGGAGTAGTTTCGGACAAATGAAACGTTAAATCAAACAATGCGACTGTTGATAAATGAAAACGTGTTGTAATTTCTTAAGATAGGTAGTCAGATGAGACTGTGAAGTTTTGCTGAAAGTGCAAGCACAACTTAATTTGAAAATATAGCACTTACTATTAAAACGTTGGTTACCTCAACAACTATTCTGGTTCTTGTTTCGCTACGTGTATTTGCAGGTTTGGCTGGTGCAGAGCGCTGATCTTTACGTAAGTTGTATCGAGCCAGCAGACACGCAATACCAATTCTAATGGTGTAGTTTAATAGACGGATTCTGTCAACTGTATGACACAGGTAGTTTATAAGGAAACAAATGAACGGTAGGATTTCTTAGAAGAGATATTTATTCGATTTCCAGGCGAGAACAATCGCTATATTAAGCGCTTTAGCCAACTTTGGCTAAAGAACGCATAAACTTTTTAGACAAAACACTTTATACGTTCAGAGCAAACACGTACATCATCTCGGAAATTATCTTTGTTTTCATCTATAAAGATGTGCAGTGTATGGGTGTCGGGCCACTTTTCGATGCTGACTACGTCATACCGTTACAAACATATTTATACTAAGTGGGTGTGAAGATCTATAATGAAAGTGCGGCTTGCATTTGTAGGTACTGAAAAATAAATTTTGACAAAATGCCGCTTCCCATTGTCATCATCACCAGTAATCAGCAATTTATAGGATATACACTAAATAGGCGCAAGGCAAAGGTCTTAGAATTTTTATCATAAAAAATAAATTGGAAGAACAATGGACTCATAGTTACCTATCAATAGTGGAAAAATAATTGTATATGTTTTATACCCATCCCCGTATCTAAGGGACGTCGTTTGACGGTTGCATAGAAATGGAAGCGGAAGTAGCTTTCCATTGAAAAAAAAAAGTGCCCTTTTGCCTAAATCCAATTTCACGGTTATTCAAGTTTATGTGAAACATCGCCCGTATACAACAGTATAGTGTATGCTGTGGGTATGAACTGTGTGTAGATCAAGATATGATTGTAAACGGTTTACGTACAAAAATAACTCCACTGAATTTATTTATGTAATAGACAATGTTTGTGTTTTTTATTTATTTTACTATGTTTTTAATAAACAATACATATGCTTTTTTGTTTTTTGTCTTTCTCTTTTTGCCCATCCACCATTTCTCTCCTCCTTTATAATTCCCCTGCCTCTTGCGTTAATTGTCACCGTCTTTATTAAAATTTTTTCGCCAAGCTCGAGTTATATCTTTTAATAGCTTTTCTAGATTTCTTATTATTGAAATTAGCTCGTTTTCGAGCGTTGTTGTTTTGTGTCGAGAACGCGGGCAAAAATTGATGTCCTTATTTTGTCGGATCTTAGTTAACAATAAGAACTGTTCTCGTTTCCCAACGTCAGGTGGATCAGACTTTTTTCATTATATATCATTTTGGTTTCTTATGTCTGACCCGATCAATGCCACCCAGAGACCATTACAGGAAGTGCAGTTAGTGGTAACCTGAGCTCAATTATTGTTATTAACTTAGCGCTACAGATTTCAAGTACAACCCGTAAAGGAGCAGAGACAGTTAGCTAGTTACAGTTCCCCACTCTTGCCTTTTGAACTACTTTTCTTTGTATACGAATGGATGGTACACACATGCTAATAAATTTCGATGCAAAATAAGATGTGGCCAGGATTACGTCACTCCTTCTTTGATACTATTTCTATATTATTGACCTCTTGAATATATATATATATATATATATGTATATATATATTCAAGAGGTCAATTTTCTGTCTCGTTCACACAAATAAGGGACATTAGGCGAGCATCTATATGTTAGTTTTAGCGTATAAGAAAGCCACTTTTGTTCTGTCGCGTCTTATTTACTGCCACTACTCGTTTTTGATTATGATCACGTATAGTCATCTGTTTAAATATGAGAGAAGCAATTGGGAAACGTAATTGTTACACACAAGGGCTTATTTCAATGATAACATAAAAGCATTGTATACAGGTAAATACTAACGTAAGTGAACAGAGATTAAAATAGAAAAGTACCAAAGCTTACAGACAGCTAAAAAAAAAAAAGAGGGTATTCTACAAGTTTTTCGCGCATATCTAAAGTGGATAATTATTACTCAATAATCCAATCAAACCTATTGGTTAACTGGACTCGAATTTTAGAAAAATAAAGTTTCAGAAAAAAGGCTGATTTTCGGCAGGCCGACAATATTAGTAGATTATCTACACAGTTATATCACACTATTTGGCTGATAAATCTTTTACGTGTGGCAACAAAGACTGCATGGACGTTAATTTAAATCAGGCTTTGAAGTGTAGCAAGATGAGAGCAAATGGAATTTGTTCAGTGAGGTTTTTCATTGATATTTAAAATAATCCTATGGAGGGAGAGCTCACGCGGTATGGTGATAGAGATCCTATTTGACACAAATAGTACGGTACAGAATATGTTCTAGACGACAAAAACTAACAATGTTTCGTATGTATATAAGCAAATAAGTCACGTACATTCTTGCCTAGGAAAAAACCTAAGATTCTCATACTATGACCCATCTTTTTAACTGCGCTCATTAGCTATTTAATAATAAATGGTAAGAAAGGTACACTGTTATGGTATAACCGAAGACAAAAGTGTCATACAACTCGAGATCATCTCGCGGTACTGCGGGACTTCTACGCTATATGGAAGCGAAATTCAGGCCAAAATGAATTGTTTCAATACGCCAATTATACTACCGTGTGTATATTTCGTATTATAGAAATAATTTTGTTATAATATGCCGCTAAACATCTCTCGAATTGTAATTTTGACGCGTACTTCACTTTACCTTATGCTTATAATAACACATACATGTATTATTATCTATATGTACGACATTTTTGCTATCGGTATTTTAAGCCACCACGTACGTTCTCCTGCGATGCTTTCATCAGGAAATAAAGCGCAATCTCGGTCTTTTTTCAATACCAGTTCGATACCAAATCGAGCTCACCGAAAGAAGGTACAATATCGATTTTTGTGAGCGTCGGCGCCTCACATACAGATCAAGACGCGGTCATTGTTTCATTTTTTATAGATACAAAATTACATTACTATACGAGATGTACCGCTTAGTATAACATCGCTGGGGTGAACACGGCGAACGATTAAGCGACGTTAGGGTACGACTGCATATGTAATAATATACAACAACATATACCCTCCCCCACCCCGCCTCACAGACAGACAGACAGACAGACAGACAGACACGCGCGCGCTTTCTAACGTCAACTTTCCTTTTTTTCCGAAACAAAGGAAGAGAGTACATGCTTCGGTGATAGTTGATAAATAATGGGGCACAACAACGTTGAAAATGCTACATAGACATACACACTCCTCTATTCCAACTCCTTTCTCGCTAGTTTCTCTCTGCTCTGCTCTCTCAACAGGCGCAACTGCGGACGCTAGTCTCGCCCAACACCTACCTCCATGTCACTCGCTTTACGTACTCGAAAAGTCGTCTCGACGGGATTATAAAAACAAAGAAAACGAAAAGCATTCGAGAATAGAGCTAACATAATATTGGTATTACGGCATAGGGAATTGCGATGTGTCAATAGTCAATAACGTACGCCGTGTTTTTCTGGCGAAGCGCGCTTCATAATCGCAGTGAGTGACTACTCAACAAGTAGTTCGTCTTTGTAGCAACTCGATTAAATAGAGATCCTTGATTCAAGGCCACTGTTACATTATTCAAAGCCTTTATGGCCTTTAAAGCCTATTTCTGCTGCCGTTAGCCTTTTGTTGTCGGACGAACGTGGCTAGTCCTGAACATTCCTTCAATGCTCGTCTGCCATGCTAAAAGATGGTGGCTAAAATTGGATATAGTCGCGGTCACGACCATGGGATGGGGGATAAAATGAAGGGCAGTCTCTTTTATAGCTCCACATAGGCTGTGTTTTCCTTAATGTCCAAAACTTCCCGGTACATGTCTTTGACAGCACGAATATTTTTCCTTATGATGTACAAATCGTCATTTTAGCCTTATTTTACATTTTTCACACTCCGCTATCACTATGAGACCTGTTACACCGTCACGTAAAAGTATTTTTTAAAATTCACGCACTTTTGTTGATTTTTTTAGTATCTCTAATGTAATGGTGAATCTCAGGATCGTTTTCGGCGTTCGTTCTAGATTTTCCTATCGATTCGATCACTCGACTCATCACTAAAACGCACACTAGTAATAATCACAATAATACAACAATATATTGTACTACTACCTAAGTCATTAGTGTCAGTCACATTTTAGCTGGTCGTTTTGATGAGTCCAAGTGCATCGTTCCAGGAAGGTACAAGAACAAATTTCGAGGAATACGTAGTAAAGGAAATTGAAAAAAAAAAAACAAAAACAAAAAACTTACAATAACTGACAAACGTACCAAGTCATTTCCAACCAAAAGAGTAGCATCATTCTGATGGCTGCCGCAGAATCGCGTACATGGAAATGCGCATTAACGCATATAAACACAAAGAGATAATAATATACAACAATCAATTTTGAATTAAATTAAATTAAATCGCGCTTCAGTTAGTATGGGGAGCAACCGACAAATTTGTGTTCGTCATATTTCACTTAATTCGCTTCAGCTTATTCTGATGTTGTTGTTGTTGTTGTTGTTGTTGTTGGCGGCTCTTCTTGATCCTCATGACTTCTTCTTACTTAGAAAGGGGACTTTTTTGTGCATTAGATTAAGTGTTATGTTATGTTTACCCCTAATAGCCTCTGTAATAGCAGTCGTAGTAATTGATGATAGGTTGTATAAGTGTTAATTAGTTATTTGTTAGGTGATAATTCCCACAATTCGTCGGTCGCTAACACAGATGATATAAAGAACGCGAGTAGCCCATTATCTTTTCCTTCTTGCTTTCATCTGCTCTCCTCGCCGCAATCGTTTGCGTATTTCTATTTGTGTGCTTCATAGAAGCTTCACACACAGCCGCCGCTGCCGCCGCCGCCGCCGCTGCCGCTGCCGCCGCCGCCGCCGCCGCCGCCGCCGCCGCTCGGCTCTAACTGGTCTGCATCGCCATCATGACACTTACTGGATGTTCGCACTATGCCAATATCCCGCCACTCATCAAAAAGTTCTTACACGTGTTAACTTCTGATCTTCGCATTTTTTCGTCATCTTCAATCCATAAGCTCGTCTCGCCAAATTTAACAGGTCAAAGGTTCTGTTACAAATCAATTCTCTTTTGAGTAGAGCGCCACTTGCACCACACCTACAGAACATACCATTCCATGATTTGATGATGCTCGCCACTCAGTAGTAACACCATCAGAATTATTAGCAACGGGTAAAGTAATAGAATTCCCGTACTCATGCTAAACATTTGCGCAAACACATTTTCTTCCCTGATGGTCATTTCATGCCTCACACGGTCTGCAGTACGATGGATGGATCAATGGATGAATAAATGGAGGGTCGCGGTAACTTCACGACGATCGGCTTGTGTCGGCTATAAAGCGTGACGTGATATGCTGTGTAAAAGCGAATCCGTATCAACAGGGTAGATGCACGCAGACTGTTTTCCACCAAGCAATACATTGGCTACTGTAACGCGCTGCCCATGAGTGGCAGACACCGTCGATCGCAGTTCCTTTAATGGCTGTCACATGTTCACGTTAGATGATCTCGGATCGAATGCTTCATCACGTAGTTGTCCGTTACATTCCCTTGTTATTGTTTGTTGTTTTCGGATAATTTCTAAAAGGATGTATAGTCTACTTGAAGAGCTGCAGTTGCGCTACGAGCGGGATGTGGTCAGATGGGATCTCCTGATGCGGGCACCCAATCACCTTGTTTTCAGCGAGCCATTCGGGGTCGAGTGGGCCGAGGATACCTGCAACGGTAATCTGCTTCTTCGTGAAGAAAATGTAGTCAATCATTCCCTGAAAATCGTACCTGGAAACACAATACGTTCCTCTGTTAATTTCAGCAACAATTAGAATTACGGCAAAGGGCGAAATAGTGTCGTTGTAGGTCTGCATTGCATCGGTATTAATCAAATGAAAGTGGAGTGCTCGCTTTTGCATAAAATAATAGTGATCATGACCTATATTCAATATAATTTAGCGTTGGTGACAATTCAGTCATTCGTCCTCCCTGTATCGCTGACCAGGCGGCGACGCGCTATGGCGGTTTTTTACTTCCTTAAATAAAGTGATAAAATCGATCGTCAAATACGACTGTCGATTTTATCACTCAAATGCCCAGTAGTCGCAACTGTTGCCAACTACACAAAATCAAGGCCAGCAATGTCCTTCTACTACCAAGTACTAGACACTTTTTGTTTTCAATAAAAGCTAGTACCGAGAACCGGTACAACAGAACAATAGAACCGGTTGTTTGCAAAATCACTCTAATTAAACTGTTTTCGCTCTTTCGTAGTATACTCACGTGTAATTCGTGTAGGGCATGTCATTCTCAGTGTAGCCTTGTTCGAGCTGGAACGGATGCGTATAGGAATTCGCCCCAAGCTGACTGTTACTGTCTACGGTCATTTTTTTCAAACAGGACCGGTATGAGTTCAGTTCCTTAAAGTCCGGGTGGTCACAAGCAATGCGACCGTTTCGCAGGTACTCAATGACACCAGAATCTGGCAGTGAATTGAGATCCCCCGTAAGGATAATCGGTATATCAGTGGTCTTAGCAAGTGCCTTGCTCTTCTCGTGAATCGTCTGCAACTCGTTCATCAGCATCATCGTCTGAATGAGCTTGACGTCACAGTACTCCGGATCCCAATGGATGTGAGCAGTACACACAAGCACAGGCACATCGGGATGTTCCTTGAGCTGCAGCAGAACAGCCAACGAAATGTTGTCCTTCGTCATAACACGATTGAGCATATCGTCTGAGCCTTCTGCGTTGGCCATTGCTAACTGGTTGAACTCGATCAGGTGTTTATCGAGTACACTGAACTTGGATGTCTTATAAAATATGGCACAACCATCGACGTGCTTGCGATCCGTCTCCGGCATCGACTTAGCGCGCGACTTCGGTGAGAAAATGCCCTCCCATCCTTCATGCTTCAGCTCCGGCTCAAAATAGTTGTAGAATTGTTCGGTCTCAACCTCCTGTATAAGTAAGTACGGTATAGTGCAGTGCGAGAGAACAAATGGTACAAGCACACGTTAATCATATCCTAGTATAACATTATGAAAATATCGTAATATATATATACGCTGTTTAATGACCTGTAACGTGATGATATCAGCCGAATTGCTTCGAATCTCCTCCATGATGCCCTTTCGGCGATATTCCCAGGTGAGGGCCCACGATGGACAGTAACCATACATCGTCCGCGTAGCGTACTTATCACACAGCACGTTGTAACACATGACGGTCAGTTGGGTGAATACCTACAGGCCATTCCACATGCATACATTATATATAGAACAACAATGCAACAGTTTATAAACAAAAGTTTTTGTATAGACCGTTTTAAGGTTATCTTTATCCTTTGTAAGAAATGCGGCTCGTAGTTTCGTTGAAAACTTAATTTCATCACAGGTCTCCGTGTGTGCGGCCCAATCAGCTGATTCGCTTGATGCGTATACCTTACCGACTTTCCCTGCGGCGGGTCAACGGTCTTTCTAAGCCAATGTCGTGTTGGAGCGCCACTTTGCGACGCAGGAAGACTATCAAGGAGGTACGTCAGTAGCTTCTGCGTTCCGTTCGGCTCCGAATACAGCGAAAGAATGTCCGGTGACAGCGGATTTCCCTTTAGCCCTATACATAGAAAAACAAAAAAGGAGCAAAATTAAGCTCGACGGTTCAGGACCGCTTTTTACTGTTTGGCTGGTTTGCAGTTGTATGACGCACACAAAAGCATATTTTTGTATGTTTACATCAGAAATGCCTGACTACCCCACTGCGAAAATGAATAACCCCGCAGTTTTTCTGTTATGCTAAAGGCTCCCGATAAATACCAACCCAGTGTAATAAGCTGGAATAGTCGGCCTAGTTCATAGGGCAAGCTGTGCAGTAGATTGTTATTAAGTAGCAATTCGCGCAATTGCACGAGGTCACCTAGCTCATTGGGCAACGAACGAAGCTTGTTCGTGGAGACATCGAGAACGGCGAGGTGGACCAGACGACAAATGTCTACAGGCAGTCTCTGAAGTCCATTATCGTTGAGATAAAGTGCTGTAAGATGGGTGAATTGCCAGAGGGATGGTGAGATATTTCGAACAAAGCCCTTAATTTCCAGTTCGGTCCATTTGCTTTTTTTGCCTGATTGTAAATCGTCCGCCTGCATAAACGTGTGGTTTCGTCGCGGAAGCGAGACGCCTCCCGAGTCGAATTTGTTACCACCCGCCTGATTGTCCAGCTTGTTGTTACCAGGCCCATCCTTATCTCGCGCCAGATTCCGTCCGCCCATGCCCGACACCCCATAGAGGCGAGACATACGTTGATCGTCATGCACCACCTGCAAAAGTGCACGGATAGGAACCGTAAGGCATTAGACAGCAACTAAAGTTCGTTTCTCGTCACACTCGTATTCAATAGGCGATCTTGGACAGCCAGATCACTGCGGCCAGATTATTGTAGATGACGTTACGATCCACTGGTTTTATCTTAGCAGACGAAACTGAAGCGTTTTGGAATTTACTTACTAACTGCTCAAGAGCAAGCTTATCAGCCACTCTCGTGGATGTTCTGTTTATTTGCTTTATTTATCTGTAAGATAGTGAATATCCGCGGTAACTGTTAAAGGTGTGTCATTAATTCACACCTGTGTTTTATTGAACATCCTATTAAAACCGAATGCAAGTGTAGTCACCGAACTTCTCAATATTGTTCTTATTAGTAGAATATGTAACAAAACTTGGCTGGCTGGCAGCTCTCCCGTCCAGCTTTTACCCTATAATCATGTAAGCAAGCATAAACAGAACATCTGGTGGCAATTTTCATCGTTTATCTAATCAAATGGCTGGAAATGTCATTTCAGATCGAACTTCGCGCATGATGACCTATATTGGAAATCATGAAGTTCAGCCACGCGCACAGTTAACATTAGCCTTGTACTCGGAAAGATAGCTTGGATTCTGAATGTTTCATATTTGCGTGTAAATACTTGTGACGTTGCTGCTGCTGCTGTTGTTGTTGTTGTTGTTTGTTGTTTGTTGTTTGTTGTTGTTGTTGTTGTTGTTGTTGTATGAAATTAATGAGGAAAAACAGCAGCATCAGAATGGCTGCAGGCACAACGTACGGGTGCGGCCGGCGTTGAGGGAGGCGTTCCACGCGGTCGAGTAGAACTTTTTTTGCCCTTTTTTCGGCCTCCTCTAACGCTGACAGCATTGCGCTTAGGGAAGCTACGAACTGTCGACCCCATGTTTGTGAAAGGTTTCTGCTGCTGGTGATGATTCGGCGCCACATCGGCTTGCACCGGAGAACAAGCCACCACAGTCATTACACGTCGCTTACCACGATCCCTCATAGAATTCGTGAGACGTGCTTTTATTCCCTTGACGACCACGTGAAGTACAACAAGTTATTATTAACACTTTGATGAAATATACCTTGTTTTTGTGTAATCAAACGATTGCTATACGGTGACGGTATAGATAAAAGTGATTAGTTTCAGGTAGCGTTCCTCGTCGTGCACGCAGTTCACATCTGACGTAGGCCAGCCGTTCAGGTGTCAAACGTGTATTAGATATAAATGCAAGACTAGTCTATACCGAGTGGCTACCAAGCCAGTTCGTCTCTGACGAAGACCAGCAATGTATGGGAAGAATTGACGATTTTAGGGTTTGTATGGCAGACTCCGAACAGTGCGAACAGACAGGAAATGTAATGGGCTGGAAGCTAGCAAGATACACACAGGAGCATCTGCATAGTTATGTAATTATTATTAATATTACTATTATTATTATTCTGGAGGTGGAAGTGGCGATGACAATAATACTGGTTGAATGATGAAGATGATAGATATAATGAAATCTTAGCCCTGACGTGAGGACGATCGTCACTTTGTGGAAAAGTTCTTCGAGGCAGTCATAGCGGTTACGAGTACACAAAACAGATACATGTAGATGGTATAAGAAGAGGGCTCCAAAGGGTCAAAAGTTGTGATTCTTCTTATAGCTGGTACTTTGGAACTAGCGCGACCCCACTTCGTTTTGGTACGCTAGTGACGGTTTCGTTCTAAATTAGACATATTCTGCTCGCCCAATACAGAGGGGCCAATGGCAAGAACAACAACAAGTCTGTCTGCAAGTGATCTACCTGACGGCCAGAATATTAGTCTGGAATATGAGAAAACGTCAATATTGCATAACGATACATAGGCTCAGACGGATCACATTAGGTTCTGAATAAAGGCATAGAGAAAAACAGCAGAAAAAGCTACTTACGTCGAGCTGCTGCTTTCGATTAGTAAATTCAAAAATTTTGACACCAAACTGGACATGATCAAACTCTGTGACGACTGGCCCTTGCTTCGGTAGGTCTGGCAAGACACCTCTGATGGCTACAGGTCGTACAGCGTAGATCGAATTGAATGAATGAGTCAAGAGAACGAGCCGATGGTTTGTGGTAATGGTTTTCAGCTTTTGGCAGTGTTCGAATAACCATTCATTTTATGGGCATTTATTCCTTACAGGCGATATTTTTGTACCAAATAAACCTATAACTAAACTGGATTATGCAAAACCGTTCATGTTTTGCGTAATCTAGCTTAACGTGTAGAATAGATGCAAGCTTCTACTATATAATAGTTCTGAATCTAGACTGCCAGCTACTTAATTTTCTTGGTTGGTCACGTTAATATATATGGTTGGCTAGTTGGTAGACGATTATCAGTCACTCGACCAAGATTATACTGTCACCAAGGATGCGGGATGCTACTCCTCATCCTCAACCTAATCTATGATGTTTTTTTACATTAAATTTTTACACTAAATAACCTCGTTGAAGCAGGGATATCTATGACCTAGTAAAATATCGCATTTATTTGGTTAACTCAACGAGATACTACTTTAAAAATTCTAAATAGTTAGCATAGACAAAGTAGTTCGACAATGACTTGTGCACCATACAACTGCATTGTGTCTTTTTTACATTTAATGTGTATATTTTTATGTTTTATTATGTGCTCGAGGAGACTATGCTGTACCATTGGAACCAATAGCTTCTCATCAAGTCTCGCAATCAATGAGATGTGCCTTCAGTTCATTGGAGTATCATTACTATATGAATATTAAATAGCCCCATGCTTAAGTGCTTGCATTGAGCTATTGCCACCATCGAAATTATGTGACGGTATAATTATTGTTGTTATTATAGTTATTATTAAGACGTGCATTTGTTTCGCATGAAAAAAATCGATACATTCGATCGATATATACCCGATGGCGTAAGTCTGTTTTGTTTGGACCCTCATCATAGGATCTCTATTAATCATAGGATTTCTATTAATAGATAGTGAACACGCTTCTGATACGGCTTAGGCTGAGCTAATTATATACGACGGATTAGCAACTATTGCAGCGTCTGGCCACGCCTAAAATTTTACGTTTGCGTATTGTCTTTATGCGTTTCACACGACAGGATTAGTAAAGGAAATGCGCGGCGTACGAGTCAACAATACTCTATGTAATATCTGTGATGTGAAGATCTGTGCTTGTATACGTATTCGAGGAATACGACAAGTAAACCATACATAGCATTTCGACATAGGTCTGTTTTCTACTGCTGTGCCCTGATATAGAAAAGTTTTTATGGAAAGGAACAAAAGTCATGTATTTAGTCACATCGTTTAATCAAAAATCATTATTTAACTTCATACAATAATTAACTTAGTGAAAAGTTAATAATATATATATATATATATATATATATAAAAGTTAAAAAAGTTTTCCTTCTGGACAATTGAGATGTAAGGATTACGATCCAGCAAGTTTCTATTCCAGCAAGGATCTATTCAACTCAGAGGTGCTATGTTGGATTAGATTGGTTCAATTCATTCAGTTGGGATTTCATTAGATGATAGGATAATAATCACGATAAAAATAATGTCTACCTACCAATAAGGTGTAAATGATAAACATAGAACTATTACGGTGCGTTCCAATGATTTTTTTCTAACATACAAACGAGATTTTTCGTTTTTGGAACATGTTACAAATGGTTACAAGCGCCACTTAAAAACTACGAGGCACACACTTTAAGCACGTGCAGCACTAGTGCTTCACGTTCTATCGTCACATAATAGTCGCGATTTGTAGTGATCGCACTCGGGGCGAGGAAGTACTAGATTGTAGCGAACGAGGCGGTACATGCTTGTTTGATACGAAACTTTCGAACAGCTTACGCATGACGTTACGCAGACTGTAACAGATAAAAGTTTCCAAAATAGGCGATAAATTCGACGTTTGTTGCGAGAATCTGTCTCTTCTCCAATTTGTTTAATGACATTATAATTGCAGTCTTGGGGCAGTATTTTGGAGTAAATTCGAGCGACGAAGACAACGAGATGAAAGAGTAGAGGCTCGTGGAATAGTCTGCTCTATGTCTGTAGAAGATCCTAAAGAATCCTAGCAACGCCGTGGTGCAGATAACCATGCGTTATACCAGGAACTCTAGGAGAACAGCGTCATTATAAAAGCTGCGTCGATTATCAGAGATATTCTGGACACTTTCGATGCTTGAACGATGTCAGGCAATGGTCGGTGTTTGGGACGCAGGAAAAGGCAATTTGCGGAAATTGCTCCCTGGGGTAATTGGCAATACGCACACAGGGTTCTGAATTGTTTCGTTGCCCATTTGTCGTAAGACGTCGACTGCCGTATGCAGCCTCTGTCAGAGGCTGTTGGTCATAATGAATGGTGCTTTCCATTGTGCAAAGCACAAGTTCTCAACTGACGTGAACGCTCAAAAGCAGCACAGATTTCTTGCCTTATTGAATGTCATGTAGTTCTGGTAAGATATGACTATCTCGACAACGTGCTTTTTTTAATTGTATGTTTTGTTTGGGATTTTTTTTTTACTATAAAAACTCTATTTCGGCTAACCTAGAACGTTTTCTCTCATACAAAAATGTTCAAAGCAAAATCACCAATCCGTATATCATGGGGAGGAAGGAAGGAAGGAAGGAAGGAAGGAAGGAAGGGAAAAGCAGTTGTAACCGATGTAAGCTTGCTCTAATATACATGCGTGCTCAACGAAGCTTCTTGTGCTTCCAAGCTAACCCAAATACCGTTTAATACTGTACTGTATTGGAAGCTGTAGAGTTGAGCCATAACTGATGATTATTTGGTAGCTACCAAGCTAGCAATTAGCATTAAATATGTCTATTTCGTTTCCAATGTATTTATAGTTTTGCGCTGGCCTCTCGATTTATTCCAGTCATGGTTCACCTTATAAACTCTGGTAATCTATGCAATAATATATGTATACTAAGGTAAAAGTTATGCCCTTGCAAATGGCGAATTTGCCCTTCGGTGGTTTTGTTCATGTTAAACGAATTAAAGTCTTTGCTGGTTTTATTGGGGGAAAGCGTTGTCCGGTAAAAGTAACCTCCCACACGCTTTCGGATCTAATCAGGCTTGGCGTTCTAGTAGCATTAGAAGTTGTAAGACTAGAATAATTCAACTAGATCGGCGGTTTGAGAGCTGGGTTCGCGGATAGCTGGTAAGAGTAGAGATTTGCATAGGTTCCTGCATAGATCTGCAGGAACTGACAACATCACATGCGTCCCAATCGCCTTTGTTGTGGCCAGCCAGTAATTATTACATATATCATTCCAAATTTAATATTACTTATTAAACTTGTACGTGGCAGGAACCAAGTGCTCACGAAATATTTCTCGTCGTTATTGTTGACACTTTTATATTGAAAATTGCAGACGGGGAAGAGCGGCATTTGGGACGCGGTTACCTTAAACGCGGTTCCACCCAAATGAAGGCGATAGCAATTAAACATTTAGACAAAGACCAGATATTCTTGGGGCTTTTCTCTAATTTCGAATGCGTGATTTAGCCTCTGAAGAGGGGACTTCCATGTTTTTAGCAAAGCTGACAGACGATTTGTTTACAGTACGTGCACTTGGACATTGTTCGAGCAACGCGTCGACTGAAATTGATAATACATAGAATGTGGAGAGTAAAGGACAAAGTCACATGGTCATTTGCAGCCAACAGCAACAGATTAGAGCTAGCAGATAATACTGATTTAAGACGTCGATCTGAGGTGAAAGACCAAGCTTACAGAAATTAAGTTGACAAAAAATGACGGAACGTTTTACGGCGTCAATAAGAATCGAATTTTAAACACTGACTTCCTTTCAGGGTTGGAAGCGTACTTTTCGGAGAATCCATACTGCACTAATAACATATAGCCGTTTTAGCAGTAACTAGCCAGACGAACAAATAATCGTAAAAAAGACAATAGTAGAAGTTACGAAAGTAATAGATAGTAATCGTATAATGACTTACGAAGCTGCGGTTCCTCGCAGTGATGGGACTGCGGCCATGATAGTACTGGCTATGGTGATAACCCCCTGCAGACGACATCGTGGCGTCTCGATTTCGACGCTGTCTGCTAAAAAGGCCGCTCCAGAAGCTGACCCTCCTGAATTTGGCCCACGGTAAGTGTTGTAGTCCACGGCGGAGGATCCGTCCTCATAGGAGATTCTCTCAAGCTCAGTTGCACCTCCGCAGCTTTTCTTCTGTACAGTCGCACCTGCGTGCTGCTGCCACGCTCCTCCGCTGCACTTTTCAGACGCAGGTCGCTTAATTGCTCGTCTGATTAGACCTGCCTTCCTTGTCGTATCCTTGCGAGATATCCCCCTAGGCGATAGCCTATCTCCTATGCATGAAGTAGTAAATTTTGTAAGATCACTCTTTTCATCGTTCGCATTTGTATAAGCGTCAACTTGAGCAACTTAATCTTGGCGGAAGTAGGCTCGCGTTACTGTGATTATTCGCTCTTCACCAAGAAGCGTCGATAGTTAGTCAGCTTGCTTGTTATATGATAATACCTTCATAAGACATTTTATAAACCCGTGGTACTTTAACAGTTAAAAAATTTAGTCGAATTTTTCTATTCATGGTATTGAAGGTCGATAACTCCGTTCGGTTTGATTTCATTTTAGCTTGTGGAAACATATAATAGTTCGGCTTCTAATCTGTGAATGATTTATCCAACCTAACCCATAGACACCTAGGCTAAAGTGTCTTGAAAGTACTTGGAAAAAGACAGTTGAGCGTAACCAACAACGGCATGAAAACGAAGATCATCATGGTTTTTCTGCGTCTGTGAATATAGGTAATTAGTTCGGAATTGTCAGCCAGCGGATTTAAAAAGCCGTCATGCCCATACAACCAGAAACAAGAACAAGGACACGAGGCTGTACGCACAAGGAACTTCAAATCATTTTCATATTAATGACCGGTTCCGACCCCTAACACTCTTCGATAGCGCCACATGCGAATTTGGAAATGTTTACAACTTGAGAAGTTCAATGAAGAAGAGTGCATTCCTTGGTCAAGTCCAAATCCAAATACAAGCTATCTATCTATTTTCACGAAGCATACCGAATTACATAGAGGTTATACTCAAACACATACACACACAAAATGGAAGTTAACTAAAGCCATCGCTTGACACTGACGATTACTACAGAAGCACACGAACGATTGGTATATATTATACGATACTCACACGCATAAATAGGCTTCCATATTTTGCACTTACAGGTGTTGACCCACCAAACATCCACCCTGTCGTGGTAATAGTTAGGTCGCCGAAATTTATTACTCCAAACACTGTTTGACGCGTTCCTTATCTGCCTCACTATTGCACTGACTCGACCACTAACAGAGCCACATAAACTCATCACAACAACAACAACAACAACAATAACAACAACAACAGAATAGAATGTCCTCCTGGTGTTGTGTTTTAGTTTTTCTGCGTGCTTTCGAGGTCTTTTCATGCGTGTTTTTCTCTACAGTCACTCAGTAATTGCACAGTATCCCGGCCATCATGAGAATTTGTTAACACGTAGATTTAACAGAATATACAACGGCGCTTACAAAAACTAGAAGAGAACTGAACGGACACCTACCGGTGAACGGAGCCTTGGAGCTAAGCTTTAAACAATAACCGCAGCATCAATGAAACACTATATGCACAGATATAGAAGATTGATAAACGCTTGTGCACGAGTAAACACTGGCTTACGCAGACACAACTACTAGAAATGCACGGCGACGACGACCACACGGACTGCCCCCAACAGCAAACTCCGAATCCAACTCTTCACTATACGCACTCATGAACCGGGCCAGAGAACCTTCTCTTAGCTGCGCCATAACATACTGCTACTGGTTGTGGCAATAACTGCAGTAATAGCCAACCTCGTAAGCATAAGGACACATGGCGGTCTAGGTTCGGAAGCAGGTGCCAATATGGCTTTGCTTCGGACTGGGTCTCAGCCGTTTGGAGCAATAATTAACGACGGTATCCGACGTAAAGTTCGTAACATTTATTTTTTTTTTCTAATAGCAAACCTGTTCCCTTGACAGTGTAATGGTAACGCGTCTATTAAGAGTACACGGTGGTCAACGTGCGAAACGGCGCATAGACACGCTTCACATGCGCATAGAGACCTAAGTGTCTGAAGCAATGCTTAAGAAGAACGCAGTAGCGGACATAGAACTCCAAGAATGCTTTCCTTTGTTGTAGCTAGTACATGTTACTGCAATAGCAAGTTATTTTGTGCGGCAAGAAATGCCTGTAGAGATTTGCAAAAGGCCTACTTTTCCTTCTCTTGACTTTTCGTGCTTTTTACTGCTGTACGCGGCTATATCGGCCGATAGCTGTGGCGATGCCGCGTCCGCTGGTGTTGTCGTCATCGGCAGACGGGCGTACCAAAACTCACTTATGCCCCGCCGAGTTCTATTTAGCTGCAGTAGGCAGCGGCTCAGCAGATTTGGACGTAACGGTGAAATGATTTGTCGAATAGCGCTATTAGCACTCCTAACTGTACGAGTGTTGGACTGTTACTACTTGAAGAAATAGTCCATATTTGAATTCTAAGGTGCTGTACGTAAGTTTTTGAACAGTCGTTCGATCATCTGCGTAGCTGGTCGCTCTTTCTTTACGAGACGAACCTGATCCTTTTTTTATCCAGCATCTGCAAAGGGCTATCAAGTCCGAACAGCTTAGGGCACCTTAGTGATATTTGCTACTAATAGTCAGATCGCGAACCAACAAGGCTAGCTGACTAAAAAGCCCTACTGAAGCCGTCTTCGTATTACATCCTAGCAATGGTCTTTGCCGTGGAAAAGTCCCTGTTCATTAAGGCCCAGTCAAGTCCGAGCGATCGACGAAGTGCAGCGGCGAAAACAACAAAGTTAACGGAGCGGAAGATCGGGTGAGGGGGGTAAAGATGGATATAGAAGAAAAAGCGAGACAGAGAAATGAGGACCATGACGTTAAAGCGGAAGGAGAGGTGTATTGTGCTGATGATAAACAAGAACGATCCGCGGAAACCTTGCCTGCGCATAGTGATGTAGCAAGTGTTACAGGGTTGCCACGACATCCAATTGTTGCAAAAGCGAATGCAGACGCAACGAAAATGCTGCAACCGAGTGCCAAAATGACAGGCGGGCAGGAAGCCGAAAACCTTATCGGTACTTGCAATCATAGTCGCAGCAGCAGCAGCAGCAGCAGCACCCGCCATTGTATTGTTGTTGGTTGGTCCCGTAGTATCCATCTATAATACATATCTGTTGGCACACATACACCCAGACACACTCACAGCAATCACCACGCACAAATAGACGGCCAGAACCAGTCAACAGCCAGCATTCGACGTGTAATGATCATAACGTTTTCAACAACGATGCAGTTGCTTCTACAGTTGGTGTTGCGTGACACAACAAACAACCGAGAAAAGAAGAAGGAGGCGCACTGCCAGCCGGATTGCCAAAAAGGCAGGCGAGTGGCGGACTTGTGAAGATGATGGTCAACGCACTTGATGCATTTCAACAGTGGAAAAGTGGACAAAACCCATGAAATATTAGACAGACCCTGTTAGCTTTTGCCACATCAGCAATGCAGGACAGGCAGTAGCCAGGAAGGTACAAGATCCGGAACACTTGTGCTACTTTTACTATTAAAAACTTATTCCACCACTGCTACTTATGACGCTGACCGTGTTTACGGTGGCGCTGCAGAACGCATCGTGGCAGATACATATATACACATGTGCATATATAACATCAAATATAGAGCTATTGTTACCGCGAGCTGTTTCTCTTATTAGTTACTGACGTTTGTTCCATTTTCCTTTTAGAAAGATCTACCAATAAAACTGGCCATGACAGCTCAAAAATTGATGAAGGGAAAAGGAGGTGGGGGCGGGAAGGGGCAAGTGTGTTGTCTCTGTATTGTTAGTTACCTTGACATTTTGCAGTAGTAGTTATGATAGTAGTGGTAGTAATTGATACACCTACCCTAAATAATGTGGCAACATTTAGCCTATCTAGCTTTAGGCAAGCGTTCTGGAACTATAAAACATAATTTATGGCCAATAAATATGGTGTTGGAAGTGTTTTGTTGCTTTACCCCAAGGTAGCACAAAAAGTAAAGTACTTACTTACTTACGTTGTTGCGCAGGCACTCGTCTAAAGAATCTGTGTTTTAACTGACAAGTAGTTAATCGTTTAAGTACTATCCATTGTTTTCGTCGTTCCCTATATAGTGAAATAATGATGTGCTATACGCCTCACAAGAGCTTTTGTAATCGCATGCCGTACTCCTGCCGTTTCCATCAGCGTAACCAGTGATATGTCGTGTCCACACTTGCGGCGCTGTTGGGACAACGAGAGCACAGTTGGTGTCACATAGAGCGTTCAATTTAGACCCAGTTGGTCCAGCGTTAAATATTATCTTAGATTCCATGTGCGTCTACCCTGCACTTTTTGCCTCGTATCTTTTTGGACAAAGACTCACGTGAAAAGTATGTATAACGCATAACCAACGGAGGTCAATGCAACTTAATGGTGTCATTTTTAGATCCATAATCCGTCAGACACCAATAAAAAAGCAGGGCGAGTCAAAAAAGTACAGAATGGCGTAAAACGCTTACAAATCTGCCGCAAATAATGCATGCATAGCGAGCATGTATGCATGTTGGAAACGACTACAAAGGGTATCCGATGAGTTATTCGTAGTCCGATGAGTTACCAGTAGTCGCAGCAGGTGGATAGCCAAAGCTTCCAATCATTACTTTTTGGCACCTTTTCTGTTTGCTCATAACCAGCCAGTCCCATGTATAAGGCAACATTTTGTAGTTGACAGCAGTGCCTACGTATACTTGATATAACTACACGACAACTAGTGTTGACTAATGACGACGAACTTCAAAGTTTTTGCATGCGTTATGCAAATGCTCCTGATGCGCGTGACCGACTGACTAGCTTTTGTCTGTTTCTATTGTAAGTTAGTTATGCACTTTAAAATCAACTGCTGGAAGTTACTCTTTATAATTCATCATTCGGAACTGCTGCCAACTGGCGAGACGGTAAAAATGTGGCAGTAAAAATGGAGTTGAGTTTTCTTTTTATGTTGTCAACGGATGCAACGTTTACGTCGACCTCGACCCTTACCACAGACAAAGAAGTCTCGCCGCCACGAAAAGCTACAAAGAGAGCGATAAAACCAATCGTTTTTTTTTTTTTTTTTTTTTATTAACCTGTCAACTTTATCTCGAACTATGTTTGGGCAAAAATCTACATCTGGAGTACCTTCAACAGTTTGTGTCGCAGAGGTGTTTGTTTGCCTATGTCAGCAATTTCGCAAGATGACCGTCTCCATTCACAATCTTAAAATATTTCCTACATTAAAAAATAATAGCAAACGTTGACAGTGTCAGTACCCATAAGTAAGAGCGAGGGCTGACTTTTTCTATCTATTATACTATCGATTCGAAAGTGGACGAGAAAGCAGACTCCACTGTATTATTTATGTATTCATATAGCAAAATGTCATACAGTAGTAGCATCCCTGTATACAAACTATACCCTGGATTGTTTGCACAGTACCTAGTATAAAAAACATTTCAAGCTTTATGCCTGGAACTGTGTTACGGCTACGTTAGATAGCCAGCCCAACAGCATCGTGTGCTATCGATTTAGTATTCAAATGCGATTTTCTACCCTACATCTCTGGGCTATCCCAGTGATACACGAACGACCCTTAGCCTCTGCCCCTGGGGCTCGAGATGATGGCACGTAACGAAGAAATAGACCACTTACAAACTGCGAATCAGCAGCACGGGTACCGAATCAAGAAGATATTGAATAAGTTGAATTTTCTAACATGGGAAAATACTAACTAAACGATACGCTGATCTAGCGCAGCAGCTTTGCCGATATACGATAAACTTCTATGAAAACGTGGAACTGATTCTCACTTACTGCACTGAACGAAACTGTGATGATATTAACAGCAGGTGATACTTGCATACATGTGTTTAGATGCTAGACACGGTGGACTAATGTTATTGCCATTTCCATTGACCTCTACGACGAAAACAGTTAGTTTGTAATCAAATGGAAAAACAGACTCGGGCGTGACACGGCTGTCTTCACAGCATCAGCATAGACATTATAAAATGGTCATTTCAAAAAGTAAAGATGAAAGAAAACTAGGTGCTAGAAGCAGCTGCGGTGATTCGGAGACCGATTGATGAGCCCATCTTTAGAGAGACCCGTCTGGCTGTTTCGACGAGCCTGTGTAGTCATCGCCTTTGCTGAGACAACGGTCCTTTAGCTAAACATGACGTTTGTATCCCAATGCAGCCAGCGAGATTGATGATGTGACACAGTCTCCTTATCTTTCCTTGTTCACTTACATCCGGCAACGATTGTGTTGACAGGACACTCTTCGTCCTGCACCGACAAGCAGGACACTGACGCGATGCGAACTTGATGCAGTCAGCCCCGTTTGATAATGGCCACCATCAAGATCGGCAGATCTGCTTGATATATGGTCATCGGTCGAAACGAATGAAAACTTATCCCTGCAGGTTACGACGAATATTGCCGCCGCTGGACTACCTCTGCGACGTAACCCTAATGGCGTATAGTCTTCGCGAAAAGTATACCCTGGCCAATTTATTAGTTTCATTAATTCAATCAAAGTTTAATTTACAGAATCGTTACAATTATATTGAGGATAAAAGGCTACAATCTAATTCAGTCGAGGCTTGTTTAGGAGCGTTGAGCATGTTCCGACCTGTGAATGGACCCATTTTGGGTGCATAATTTGCATATAACTCTCATCATTAATGGGCTTATTGTAATACAGGTTAGATTCTTCGATTCATTCTGGGCTTCTCGTCTTTAATTCCAATTCAGGGGGAGCGTACTGATACATGTGGGAATCTAGAGTCAAAGGAAGGCCTCAATGTAAGCATGACTTAAATCTTTTCCAGCACAGACATATTGGTATCACTGCTTCCCTCGCTGGAACGCCATTAACAACAACCTGGAAAATATTAATTAATATATTATAGCGTCTAAATAACCATATTATACATATGGTAAAAATCTCTAGAAAGAGAATTGCGATCAGCATTAAGGAGCACAGATCCTATCGACGGCACCATACCAATTTTTGCCAACTGCCACCCGGAATGTCAAACACCTAGCGAATACGCTCATTCAACTCGAATCTTCAACATGGCGACCATTAACGTTTAACACAGCGCGTTGTCTCGCCCTTAACATGGCCAACATTTTCCATTAATCCATGCGCAATTATATCATCAGAATACTTTTTACCAAACATTTCAGACTACTTGTGTGCAATATGTGTCCTTCCTGCTGTTCCTGTCCAAATAGGGATAGGATGTCTAGTTCAGATATAGTCAATGCCATGCAATGATCATTTTTCATCGAGGGTCACCATAGGGGTTGCTTCTAAGAGATATATATGATTATACCCTAGTTCGATCACAAGGTGAACGTCAAGAGCTCCTTGCCACTTTAATTAGAATTTTGTTAGGTCAAGAAGGCTACATTACGCTTTCTCAGAATATCTTTATTAAGTTGAGGTAACCCTGAACTGAAAAACGTAGTTATATTTTGTGCCCCATAAGCTGCAAAATGTCATTTTGCTATAAATACAATCTCGTCTCGTACATTTAATGTTTCATTTGTTCGATTTCCTGATACAACTTCATCAATCTAATTACGCCTTGTTTTGGGTATACTTCTCACGGATTTCTATTAAATATATGTCAAGTTTATTTGTTAATATCGTCGCCACACCAACTAAAGTATGCTTTCTTTACTCAAGTAAGCTCATAGCCTACTCTGTAGCTGTGAATTGTCCCTCTCGCCTCTGCTAAAAGTACTGGTTTTGCAGGTTTATCCAGCACAAAATACCCTGTTAAAGGGTACGAATTAAACAGACTTTTACAGCCCGCTTGAGACGCTTCACGGAAAAAACTCCGCAAAAGATACAGACAACTGTCCTCTAGAAAAACATGTTTCTTTTCCCACAAAGCGGAATCATGCATACGAGCGATAAGCTCACCTATGATAAATAAACCGCCCAAACTGTACTGCGTCTCTCAGCCCAAGCTTTGCCGCGTAAACATTGTATTACGCACCTAATTTGTACGTGGGGCTGGTAACCGAATCGTCCGTGTGCCCGAACTGGGGCACGTAAAGGTTGTGTCACAAGAGTAAATGTGCTCAAATTAGGTTAGGTGAAATTTTCTGAGACTGCAACCTGATGCCTGTAAAGTTGTCCGTTTTCTTTTGGGCAGCACTGCCGATAAGGTGTGATATGAACCAAATAACAGTCACGTTCCGATAGGACACCAAAAATACCCATAAATGTGCTTGATATGGGTTAAGTAGTGTCGCAGGCATACAGAGTAGGAGCTTAACAGTTTTCAGTTTAGGAAACATTTCTAAACGCTTCATCATGTGGAGGAGTGTGTTTAACTTGTGCTGCCTTGATTACCTTATACACACACATATATTGTTTTGTATCTATCAAGATTACGGGTACATATAATAACCGTAGTAGAACGTGTATGGTGTCATATTTGCAGTTTCGAACCTGTTATTTCTTCCAGCAGAACGACATACTCTGTGAGCGGGTTGACAGATTACTTGCAATAAATATTAGTATGTATAATATGATATTAGTAATATATTTTAATAATAGAAAGTGGGATTACTCTACTAGGGTTGTCAATCACCCCCTGGACCAGGGCTAGAGATTAATAATAATACAAACAGGGTCACAAAATAATTGCGCCAAGATAACCGGGTTATTAACATATTAAACCAATTAAAGACGTAAGGTATCATAGATCGCCAGCATTATTACTGCAGCGGATTAGCTACATCAGAATTGGTGTCACGGGATTTCAGGGGAAATGCAACGGGTAGAACTTCATTTTACATTTAGCTCCCTATAGCAGGTGTTTGTCGTTTGTATATCGTTTATGTTGAGTGTAGAAGAGTAGTGCCTTCGGTGGAACCGTAACGGAGCAGTAGTTGGTGCGTACTTGAACCCGAGTTTAGGTTCGGCTCGATGAAATATGTAAGGTTCACATAAGTTATATCTGCGGTGAACCAAACGCGGAGCATAGCTGGTGAAATCGTTCATTAATTATGTGTAGCTATGAACACCGTCTATGTGTCGCCTCCAAACTGCCCCCGTAAAATGTTTTCTTTGAAACGGCTCTCCGCGAGTCGCCAGAGGATCATCCTTGGGTGACCCATACGTTGGTCGTCACCGCCCAAATCAGTTTGGTCAAACTGTCTTACAGGCGCCTTGCGTCTTTGCCATTGATAACACATGAGCAACATTTACTTGGCTGTATACTAATAACATTTAAAACATTTTCGAGATATATGCCGTACAGCAGCGGATTATTCTTATTTCGGCACCTACCTAGGCTGTTAAAGTGGTAAGTGGGTAACCAGTCTGTGATCTGTGATATTAAAGCAATTGCACTATTAACCCCCCACGTGTCTCCAAGGAATGTCCTCTATGTAGTAGGCAACGTCCTTTTAGCCTACCCGTATGTTTATCCGGTTCGCTTATGTGTTTGTCCGAGCCAAAGTTATTTCGTACCCATGGTCGAATTAAGCTCTTTTTTTTAAGTTTTTATGTTTTGCGCGTAGGACAAAGTTGATTAAACGATAACTAAAGTTCCAACATTAAACGAATCCGTTTGTTAGGTTATAGAGACTAGAATTTATTAACTGAGTCTGCTGGCGGACGTATTAAGGCAAGCTGATCAAACAACTGCAAAAGGGTAGCAGATTACTTGAGACAGATCATTGCTATAGAAGAACCGACAACGTGCACTTGGCCTATCATTTTCGTTAGTTTAGTAAACGAATCAAGCTAGGTAAGTTAGCCAATGGCAAAACAGACCTGGTCTTTTCAGTGTATATATACAGATTTGATGCAACTAAGGTTTCTTTAGATGTTAGACGGATTCACAAGTGAAAAGTATGACCAGAATTAAATAGTGAATTTATCTGCACTAGATGCCAGTATATATTCTTTGGAACATGAAGGAGACAGCCTTTTTTCTGTTGAAACTTGGTACAAGCATTAGAGTACCCGGCCGCTTACGTAACCCGACGTCAGTTGAGCTAGTTCGTTAATAAATTGCCGGGTTATTGTGATAGATAGTTTCTACAAAAGCGCACATGTTGGATGCACTAGTTGAATTTCATTTGCCAACCGTGCATAATAAACACCATGCCAGAAAACTGTTCGTTCTCCTGATTCAGGGAAGATATTTGGTGTTTCTTTCAAACATTTTGCGTCCTTTCCTGTCTCGCTCATCAATAGCCACTGTCATAGGCGAAGCTTAGTTTAAACTATTCCATCGTCAAAAAGGAAAGAACGAACGAAGCAAGCTTACCCTTTGTGATTTTTCATTTGCACAATTAATTTTAGAGAATTGACTATTTATTAAGAAAAATAGAAAGAAGGAAAAGATATGAGAGAAACGAAGCGACAAAAAATAGAACGCGAAAGCGGGCAAACGTGCGGGCGGCATCTTACAAATAAATGAGACAGGTTTATCAGAAAAATCACAATGAACACCTTTTTTTTTTTTTAGATTTTTAGATAACAAAAACCTAGAGGTTCGTTAAAACAGTCATGCATGTGTTAGAGTTGTTTCATCAGGTCGCATTTTGTTATTGGTTCAATATGAGAAGAAAGAAATTATAAATATAAATATTAATAAAATTATTATAATTATAATAAAATAAATTTATATATTAATTTATTTTTTAAAAAACCTTTTAATTGGAAATTAAATATACTTTTTATACTAATAAATTTTTAATAAACCCATCAATATACAAAAATATATAAAAATAACCAAAAAACATCAACAAAATGTCAATATCAAATAGCTATTTCTAAACTTAAATGATTTTTCTTGAGTAGTAAGTACCCTGCTCTCCGTCCGGGATAATAACAGTAAAAGTTTCGTTTCCATTCAAATACGAAGACGGCCAAAGACAGTAACGTATTACGCAAGTTGGCTTTGACATTGAAGCTGATTAGCATTGGACGAAGAATACATATGACCAATATTTATGAATCTTAGCCTCGACTGGTCGTGTTAATCCTATTTTTGAATGACGCTTTAACGATTTTATCACCTTCTCACTTTATAACGACAATACTTTTATTATTATTGCAGATATTGTACGGACTTCAATGTTTGTGGGTCGAGAATCGTTTGTATCTGCAAGGCAGAATAGATAGCGGATAGAACGTCGCTACAAACAATCCAATGTGTATAGGCTCTTGCACAAACGGTTACGCACTGTCACTCATGTTCTAACTGTGCTTTGTTGATCTTCAACGTTTTATAGAACATACATACATTTATATAGAATACAAAACGGCGCCCCTGATTCCACGTACGCATTTTCTCGTTGATCAGAATTGTGTGTATGTGCACATGTCCATTTACCGGCGAGAAATCATTACAGGCCCCACAAAAAGAGTCGAACACCATTCAAACGTAAAACTGTAAGTGAAAGTGGCAGGAAACTACAAACGTTTGTTCATAAAGAATGAAAGTGACTATAAAGTGTTGGACAGATAAATTCTACGTACACGTATATATGTACATAGCAGAACTTCCAATGGCGGAGGCCAAATTCATGAGAACATCATTTCCAGTGAGTACTGCAATATATTATTGCCCTCCTATCGGAATATTTCCATCAAACTCTTTCCATTATCTCTAAAAACTACTTACGTGAGAGAAAAGTATACTGAATGGGCAATATGCAACGTTTAAGTATAGCAATACCTGTTCCTATCAGATAAAAAACAGAATTTAGCAATAAAGGTCACATAAAATCTATCTCCTACGTTTTATAGGATAAACATCTGTATGGCAAACTATGAACAGTTTAACAATATATATATACAATATCACCATCATCTTCATTTTCGTCGTCATTATAGGCTGGCAGCTCTTTTTTATGCATTTATTGTAGCAGGGTGTGTTTGTATATATCTGTTCGTATCTTACTACTCTTTTTCTTCAGTTGTACAAATGAAATGACATAGCTACGGCTCGTTTTAACGTACCCTTTGAATACGAGGCCCTTTTTCCACAGCAGAAAACGCACTGCAAGCAGACGCAAAAATATAGCTTCCCTACTACCGTAAATCGTCGATAGTCTTTGTAGATTTATTCAAATGCTTAAAAACGTGAAAGGTAATCACCACTATTATCACGTCAACAACAATTTAATAACAATTGCCGCGCAGCAGAAACAACAGAAACCAGGTTCTACTAAAAAGCGGAACGAATGAAGCCAGTACAGAAAGCGTGCAGCTGTTGCCGAATCATCGGCGATCTATAACGTAGCAAAATTCGATTGTTCTCGTTCGCCTTCAATCGGAAAAATTAGTTATAGGTTTATGGTATCCACTTATAAAATGCGTGTTGTGGATCTAATTCTCATGGCGCTAATTTGGGGGCAAAATAACCGTACAATTTAAGCACAGAATAGCCATGCAATTGGCTTTTATTGGACAGGTGTATGTATCGTTGGCAATCGTGCGCGATTTTTCTAAAGTGGTTACGGCAAGTTGCGCGTGCCTATATTTTCGTAACAACTACGTAAATATATATTTAGAAAGCGTAAATTTTGTCCAGCAGAAAAGCTCTCTTTATGAAGTTCCGCTTTCTTCGCGCTTAAAATACCCATTTTTCAACTTTGAAAGCTTGTGTGATGTTTAGCCAATCGGGTGTCAATGGATAGACCCAACAACCATGCAGGCTGCGTCTTGAGGTGCTGTGTCAGAGACCAATATGCTAGCGAAGTCGGTTTACTAAAAAAGTGTAGTCATAGCGCAAAAAGCTATGAAATAGCCAGCTTTCCTCGCTCGCTTTCTTCCATCCGTCAGCAATTTCAATCTATTATTAATTTCACCTGTCTGATGATCAATGGCAATAAACACTGACTAAGCCGACAAAGCTGATTGATCTTCAGACTATTTGTACAATGTTTACCACAACAATAACAAAGACACGATAGCCATCTATCGACATTTGGAGCTGAAAAAGGTTTTCCGATGAGCATCTGAGTTCCGAACTCCTGGATTCATTTAAACCGAAGTCAACCATTTTTTGCTGATTTTTCGTAAGAAAATCTGTGCGGAACGTGCATCGGAACGAAACCCGCCCACCGATGACAGACTCTGAAATACGTACGCATTTCTACGTATAGTTTCATTATGTGTAAGTTCCCTGCTGTTTCATATTTATAGGAGTCCTTAAGTAGATATTTTCCGACCTCTAGAAAACCGACAATATTTCAATCTTTCCATTTCACCAACGGCGTAAATAACGCCACGATTTATCATGTTATTCTCAAACATATCTGCTATACATGGACGAGAACATTTTTAATAGAACAGCACAATCGTCATCAGATGTCGATTTTGCTTTGCTAGACATCTGACGTATTAGTCAATTGATTTGTGGCCCTTGTTGACCTAATCAGGTTCAGTCTACCAATGAGGCCTAGGTAGCTCCGATATTTTCTTTTTGTTTAAACACATGCATAAGAAACATATGTTGTCTCTCGAGCCATACGTACAAGCTTCTAGAATTTTTGCGCAAATGCCTGTTCTTCTGTCCATTAAATATCATTAATGTTATTATATA
>NW_019212429.1:0-1011 GCF_002443255.2 Varroa destructor | reverse complement strand
AAATCTTTTTGGCCATATTTCAAAACAGAATCTTACAGGCAATATATTTGCTAAAACCTAAGTTCTCGTTGGTCAAGTCTCAGGATAGAGTTCCCTCACACAGAAAAGTTGTTAAAACTTAAACCAGTGTGCTTTAGCTAAGTTTCATGAAAATACAAAGAAGTGGTTAAAACAAACGTTTTTTTTTGGTAATGTTTTAGGACAACATTTCCACATACAAAGAAGTTAAAACATAAATAAGTCCCCCATTGGCCAAGTCTCAGGACAGAGTTTCCTCGTACAAATAAAAGTTGTTAACACTCAAACAAGCTTCCTTTAGCCAAATTTCAGACAAAATTTCCGCTTACAACAAAATTGTTAAAAGTCAAGGAAATCTTTTTGGTCATATTTCGAAACAGAACCTTACATGTAGTATATTGTTAAAACTCTAAGTTCTCGTTGGCCAAGTCTCAGGATAGAGTTCCCTCACACAGAAAAGTTGTTAAAACTTGAACAAGTGTTCTCTAGCTAAGTTTCAGGAAGATACAAAGAACGGGTTAAAACAAACGTTTTTTCTGGCCATGTTTTAGGACAACATTTCCACATACAAAGAAGTTAAAATTTAAATAAGTCCCCCATTGGCCAAGTCTCAGGACAGAGTTTCCTCGTACAAACAAAAGTTGTTAACACTCAAACAAGCTTCCTTTAGCCAAGTTTCAGACAAAATTTCCGCATACAATAAAATTGCTAAAAGTCAAGGAAACCTCTTTGGTCATGTTTCAATACAGAACCTTATATGCAATATATTTGCTAAAACCCAAGTTCTCGTTGGTCAAGTCTCAGGATAGAGTTTCCTCATACAGAAAAGCTGTTAAAACTTAAACAAATATTCTCTAGCTAAGTTTCAGGAAGATACAAAGAAGTGGTTAAAACAAACGTTTTTTTTTGCCATGTTTTAGGACAACATTTCCACATACAAAGAAGTTAAAACTTATATAAGTTCCCCATTGGCCAAGTCTCAGGACAGAGTTT
>NW_019212428.1:0-46442 GCF_002443255.2 Varroa destructor | reverse complement strand
GTATATCTACAGAAGAATATACATAAAGTGGTATATTAGACCCATAGGTATACTTTACATATATTATTGGCAGAGGCGATCTTGAGCAAACCATTCGGTTAATCGTCACTAAGTTATCTTCCTTCATAATAACGGTAAAATGCAGGACACATCTATTGGTTTGCCTAATTCCTAGTAAAGCTACGAAGCATGAAATATATATAGCAAGAGTGAATACATCCAATGTCCATATAATGAAGTTGACGACAAGTAACAAGAAGACCCAAGAAATCCCTTTCGACTTCAGTGTACAAAATCAAGTAAGGGAAATGCTGCAAGTTCTGTTGGGTTGGAAGCTTTTTTTATAACGTCACCTTGCACTTCAAGCTCTCTGCTGTTTACTTGATTTGTTCTACATATGACTCGAAAGTACTCTCTTCTGGGGACAAGCGTGGTGTAATTTCAATGTAACGAGAATAGCGTTCCATGTCGAGTCAGGTTTAAAAATAAGGGCTGCAGGTGAATAAAAAGTGTACTTTTATTCCATTTTAGATTAATCTGTGCCATAGCAGCGGTTGAAGTCACATGGGATATTTGTATCGCGCAGCATGTGAACTTCGCCTTTGAGGGAGCTGCTCTAATCTGGTTTGCGGTTTATAGTAATGGCATTTTGGAACTCCAAAATGCACCTGGCCGCGGTCAGCCGTCTGAGGCAAATGCGAATTACCTGAAAACATTTTTGAACGAAGACGCAATTTGTGAAGTGGCCGAGAAAGCGAAAAGTACTTATATGACTGTGGTCAAACACCTTTGGCCTATTTGATTTATAAGCTGATTGAAAAGCACACGGCCTCTTACTGACTTTGTATTTTTCGCTTGGTATCTAACAAGACAGCCACGTAATAGGTTCCTACACAGAATTGTCACTAGTGACAAAAAGTGGTCCGTTCATGATTCTACAACGAGGTTTGGAGTTTAGCAGCAGAGCAGAATACAAGCAAGTATAACAACAATAAACCTGAGCAATATGCAAAAACCTTCCCTGGTGATCGCACAACAATTATTAAACCAGCTAATTACATTTCGCAATATTTTTTGTGTAATTTTAAAATGTTTCTGTTTAACCAGTCTCGAGAACAGAGACATGTTAATTTTTTTTAGAAGACCGATCTGGGTCTACCGCGAAACCGACGGTTTTCACTCTTAGAAGGTTTACCGAATATAAGCTATGTATGTAGAGAAGCTGCATAAAATAAATATGGAGAATAGCGTGAAGATAGCCATCTCGCTTTTGTTAATGAGAAATTCACAAACAAGTCTGCCGTCCAAGATGAATTTGGTAAAACGTAGAACCAAATTTATAAGAGTGGAATACGTAGGCATGAATTCCATTGCGGTAGATGTGAAAGCCAGTTCAATTATAAACCCGGGAATGACTGCATATGTCGGCGATGCTGAGAATGAAATGCTACAAAATGTAGCGCTTCACAAGCAGTAAATATTAATCGTTTTCTAGGCTTCAAATTCAATGTAGTCTGTATTTTTGTTATCTATCTTACGGAATAATAAGATTTGAAAACAATTGTATTTCTTGGAATGTTGTCTTATATCCCTTTATTTTAGCTGTGCTAAAATAGTTTTTACAAATAACAAGGCGTGCTCTTCCGTGCTTAGCACTAAACCACCATAAGCCTGCTTTTTTCTGACCGCGGCTTTAGTTGTAAGTCTATCTCACCTTTCTACCGTGTTTTTGTTCGTCTGTTTCTGACCTTTATGTGTTCTCCTACGTTTCCTTGTCGGTGTCTCTACTTTACAATTAGCTTGCTTTCCAGGAAACAAGATCTGTCGATTGTACAGAAGGCCTCGGAACGTTTCTTTTTTCATTTTAGACGACTGTCTTCTAGATATTGCCGACGGGCGTTCCGCATTCTATCGCTTTTTGTTGTATTTATTTTTCTCAAGCTTACACTTTGTCAAGACCTTCTTTAAATATGAGTAAATGGTTGGAATGAAACATTCGCGCTTGAACACACGCGTGTGAAATAACATGACTACCACTTATATCTGGAACAGAGCTATCCACAACAAGTTTTTTGTTAAGAAAACGTTGATCCTGCTAAACAAGTCGTGTCTCGTAAGAGCCCCTTACAAGCGATCCTCTCACAACTCTGTCATTCTGATTTCATCCAGTATAAGGTTGCCCTTTTTGACAATAGGCGCTGTATTTGATCGGACGGTTTATCCAACCCTGACAGTTAAATGAAATCCCTGCTTTGTGGCTATATATATACCGTAACCAACCATACCAACTGTATAGTATCCTTGGTCTTTTTGCAACACCAGGTGAATATGATCTCACGATAGTCTAATGGCCGTTGTTTAATTTCCAGCTCTGCCTCTTTTTATTCAGTAATCGTATCAAAGCTTTACCAGAGCCCTGAAGTCGGTCACTCATGCTGCAAAAAGCTGGTTTAAAAACTGCTTGCATGAGGAAGAACACACTTGAACACGGTTAAGGAACGTTTCGAATTTAAGGAGTAGGTGAAATCTTTCGCGCTATACTTTTGATGCGCAGGTTCTTGGCGTTTCTTCTTATGAATAAGAATAAGTATTCGCATGAGTGCAGTGGGACCTTCCGTGGGATTCCTTTCAATGAGTGGGCGTCAGTGATTCTCGTTCCATAATTGGAAGGGTAGATATATCTACCCCTTTGAGTATGGATTATCTGAAACCGTTGACTTTCGTCGTTGTTTAAAAAGCTTCGAATACAGTATTTAGGTCTAGCGTTACTTTCTTTTCACCTTTTATCAAGGGCTACGCATGTTATAAATCCCTACAGCCCTGCAAGATTTTAAATAAAGATGCGCTCATACGGTAACGTTTTGAAACAGATATAAATATTATTACGGGGCCGAAATTGCACCAATTTTCAGATGAACGGAAAAACAGCCGATAGATATAAATCTTACGCTAATGCAGGTAGTAAAATACCTAAATATGTTTGTTTAAGATCAATATAGACTGTTCTAGTTGCAGTGTGTGGATTCGCTAATCTTCGGCGTAAATAAATCTTACGAGTATGAAACACTAAATATCTGTCTTATACTAAACAGCAGAGATTCTGAGCAATTACCTATGGACGCCACTGGCATGCATTTAGATACGATCGTCGTTCGAACGAATTTTAATGTTCGGTTAAAACGCTAGTGTGATATCATAGTTGTTTATTTCGGTTTAAATAAGAACATCTTTGCGCATCATTTTACAATTATTTGTATCTAAAAGTAATTCTGATTACATAAAATTTATATAAAAAATGTTGGATGAGTAGAGTTCTATAAATGAAGCGGTATTAGCTAAAATGGTGAACTTCCGTGAAATCGTTAAAAGACGGTTTGCATTAGAAGAAAATTGCGCTCTCATTAATAGCAAGATAAGAAACATATATATTTGCTATTATATATATATTTAATTTGTATGCTATATTATCTGCATAAGGTTAGCAGGCACAGCATTGCCACATTTTCGTCGTTATTTATGATAGAATTTTTTTCGATTGGCTTAAATTTTTAGATTGGTACGTCTGGGTACAATAACCTAACCTAAAGCATAATTTCTAGGAGCTGGGCAATGTGGTGCGACGCTGCGCCGAGAAAATGAACCGCTATCCGCGACTTCGGGAGGAAACTGAACGAATCATTACCTGTAAGTGTTCAAATGTGTAAAACATCTCCGTAAAGTTAACGCTGACGCGATACATTAACAATGTCTTTGTCCAATTTTTACACGAATCGTAGCACTATGAATGGATTTTATTAAATAGCTGAGATAGTAGCTCCTTAGTGCATTACTAGAACACTTTTTGCTGGACAATTACTCACACACTTCTTCATTCAACCTGCGTCCGTATTATCCGCCCGTCTCAAAATGAAGGAAAAACATTTTTTGGCCCATTTTTTCCATGCCTAGTTATATGGTAATGTTGCGCTATTTATGGCACTTCAGCCCACATCCGCGAACGAGAGCAGCACACGAAACAGCAAATCTCTTTGCTCGTCGACGTCGAATTGGCCTATATGAACACCAACCACGAGGACTTCATCGGGTTTAGCAAGTATGTAGTTCTGCTATGTAATCCAACTACAGTATAAGCATTACTGAAAAATGTCAGGACAAATCTAGAATATTTTTTTGCTCGAAATGAAGCATAATTGCATAAGAAGACTAGCATTATACTGTTTAATGGTTGTATATCGTAACGAGCATAAGTCGCGGCACCTTACGCTCGAGCATATATCTTCTAAGATAGATTCCATCGTCAATCTTCTGGAGTTGGCTTTGCGATTATTTAGAGCGGTATTTTATGTGACAGTATTTAAAGAAGTCGACCATTTACGTTCTATCGTTAATTAATTCGAAAGCAACTCAGCCAGTGAGCAAATATAGATAGGTAGAAAATAAATCTCAGTCCTGCTTAACAGTTTACTGAACTTAAAGCAATGCTGAACGGCGACATCGTAAAACTGGAATCGTTTATTTATTCTATTGAACCTTGCCTACTCGCGGTCACACTTTGTTTGCCACAGGGCAACTTCTATGAAACGGTTCAGTAAGTAGTACTAGCAGAATTAATCAGAAGGAAGGATGAAAAGAGCTTGGGAGAGATGCGAAGAGAAATGGTAGTTACTATATGTTATAAACCTCTATATTTACAGTAAGTAAAATAGAGCTATTTATGTATTAAAGGGAAGCATAAAGTGATGCTTTTAAATCGTCGGCTGGAGTAATTTTATTCGAAATGGTACCCATTTACAAGGGCATAAGGGCCATTGAGGCATTCTGTATTCACGTTTTCGAACATGTAAATCGTTATATTTTTGTAAAAAGTAATAGTTTGCATGAGCGGAATAATTTCAATTGTTTCTGTTCAATTTAGCTTTGTTATTAATTTTACTGTCGTTTGCACTAAACTCTCATTGAATGCATCGTAGCTTAACGTCCAGTGAGCGAAATATTATGCAATCAGGATTGGCCCACCAAAGCTGCAAGATGGTATGATACTGTGGTTATGTATATTTGCGTACTAAATGAGCAAAGAAGAGTTGATAGCCATGAAAAGGGAACCCTACTAACATGCCAACGATATTTACGATAAAGGGCGAGTTCTAACTAACTTTACAACTTCTTTAATAAAGTTTAAAGCAACTAAAGGTTGGCGAAGGTTGATATGAAAAGGTTAGTCTCCAGTCAGTTGATGTTGTCTCCAGTTGATGAAGTGATAATCCACCCTCTTATATAAACAACGATATTATCATTGTACGCACAGTGTAGGGCACAACATGTCAGTTTGTGTTGTTTTAAGGTAAAGAAGGGGAAATGAACAAAGTAAGGAAAAGAACAAAAGAATTTCCCTTAGCTGATAATGAACTTTAAAGTTGTGCGGCAAAGTTGGTAGACCAAGCAGTGTTCTCCGGTGACATACAATTCGAAGACACGGTTCTGCATTCTTAGCTTGATACACTCTGCTAAAAAATGGTTTGTTGTCGGAGGCTCGCAAATTTGAAGTTCCGAGCGATTTAAGGGAGAAGACGCGAATTAGTGCTGTTTATAATAATTGGTTGTTAAGCAGCCGCTAATGTTTTAGCCAGCTTAGTTTGTTTATTTAAATAGAATTTATTTAAGTTGAAAAAAAAAGAGAAATATACTCTCGGAAAATCTTTCCGGTAAATAAACGGCAACGCCCAAATTTTTTAGGATCAAACCTACCGTTCCTGGAGGAAACATTTGAGGTCACTGGGGTGCTTTTCTAAATACAGTTAAACGACAGCGATCCGCTAATATCAAATGTGCTCGAATTTAAAATTTCGTTGCCTGGTTGCGTCCAAAAAAATGAACGGTTCGGAAAACCACAACCGTAATTTTTGTAATTTTTTATTTTTTGCTTTGAGGAGAATAAAAGTGCTAGCACGGGCTGTCAGTGAGATAAATCGAATAGTAGAAGCCTTGATCAGTTACTTTACGCACAGCTCGAAGCTGATTCGTTAATTTTAAGAAAAAAATAGCTCTGCTGTCTAAAAAAAGATCAAGTACTGAAATATTTTATTGCTCTACTATTTACTAAATTACTTTTTTCATAAAAAAAATATAAGATAATTTAAATAAACTCTAGTAATGCGCACTAAAAAACCAACTCTCAAACGAGAAAGCAATGAAAGGAAAATAAGTTAGTAAGATGCTTCTTATCTTAAATATAATTCATAAGCAAATTAGCTTAAAAAGAGACGATCAGATTTGGTGTGGGGAACGAAAAAAACTGTTTGCCTAACACGAATTAAACTCTAAAAGATGTAGTTTAGTGTAATTTGTTAACAATTTATATAAAAGCTCAAAAAAATTCTTTAACTTCGATCGAGATGCGCTACCACACCACATCGTTCTATGCTTCATATGACTACTTTTTTGCAAATATTGCTAATAAGGAAGTGTCCGATTTTGTTGAACGTGTCTTATATAGCATCTCATATATAAAAAAACGTGAGCGCCGTTCTCATGAGAGGTCGTATTATGGATTTGCTAGGATGATAAGCAAGTGTTACTCGAAATAAAGGAAAACACGTCGTTTTATAGATGATACGAAACTGCTCTACTCAGTGGAACAAGAATACAAAGCGAAAGTACTGAAAGAAATTAACTGATAACATATGCTAATTTTTACCGATATAATTTGGCAAACTACTAAATACCATATGCACAAAAAGATTAACTTTTAAGCATTAAAAATAGCCGGAAAATTAGCCGTAAATTTATAACGAGTCGCTCGAAAACTATAAGTATTTTAAATATACCATTTGTCAATTTTCGAAGTTCAGTTGGTGTTCGTAAGGGACAGCAAACAAAAATATCCAACGCAGCAATTGTTTCAATATGTCCATAGCTAAACATTTACTCGTGAAATATATCACTCGTTACAAAGATATGTGCAGTAAGCGTTCCAAGCATCCGGGAGCTTACGGCAATGTCAACTAAGACGAAAAGCTTCAATCGTACGTCATTTTGCTTAATGTTTACTATTTTTCCAGCAGCATATAATAACAAATGCTGAAAAAAATTTACCCTTCGCCTTATCATGCGATTATGAATTTAATTGGCAATTCACTGACAGTCAGTTTTAGTTTCTTACAAATTGACCTTAATGAGGGGTCAGTAACAAGTACCTAAATAATTGTGTCGGGAAAATGAAAAGGAAGAGGCGAAGGTTGATGCCAGTTTATGCTTGCCAATTTGATTTAGTAGTCCCCGGCTTTTCTCATCTTTTATCTGAACCTTATTTGCTAAGATGCGAGTTTCCCGCTGAGATTTACCTTCTATCAGACCTTCAGTTGCTACAACTTAACATAACCATTATTTCATACGCAGTATAAAACTAGGAAGGTACGAATGTTGGTAAGAACTCTGCAATAGTCAATTACATTCTAACCCTCTCTGGTGTAAATAAATAAGTTTACTAAAACATAACTGGAATGTAGCAATTTATAGTATACCGGGTGCTGGTTTGCTCGCCAAGTCTAATGAGCAGCCAGGATCTGTCGTTAATCGCATGTGACGAATTTCAAAAACAAATTCAACGCTTGCTGATTCACTTTTTTTTTTTAAATTTTACTCCCTCCCTCACCCCCTCCGAAGTAGAGTAAGGAAGGGAAAAATGGGAGGACTAAACAGCTCCGCTTTATTAACCTTGATTAACCTAGCTGAGACCCTGCCAAGAGAACTCAACGAATTTTGAATTCGGCATAATTGACACTCTAGGGAGTTAGAAATTACGTCCTAAGGCCCACACAGATATTGCAATGACCGAAAATTCACCGATCCAGTGCAGACAATGATGTCTACTGTATCCCCATTCCTACTGCGTCCTCGGGACATTTGGAGAGGGTGGTTTGGTGACCCACCCAAAAGCACCCTTTCCCATAACGACCGTACCTAAGAAGGGGTAACAGCTGTCCAACGGTGGTCTCTTCCCCTCCCTTTTTATCTGGAGTGAGTGTAGAGGGTAGGTGCAATACGAGGATGTGTTTTCTCCTACCATGGCTTTTTAGGCAGCTAACCAAGCAGCCGTAGCCCCTCTCTCTCGCGGATGTCCTCAACGCTCTGGGGTCGATTCTGATGGATCAGAAGAGGATGGTATAGTCCTGTCGAAGTTACAAGCTGAACATCAATAGCAGTAAGGTTTGACAGACATCACCTTACTCATCTCGCCTCGGAATGCGTGATGTGTGGGACATAAGCCCGGTCGTTGTCGAGGTCGCATACATACAGTCCTTATTTTTCCTTGTCAACCAGATTTTCCAACCATATACTGTGTTACACCAATTTGTGTCGTTTTATTGGTACGAGTGAAACTAGCTGACCATTGTAGCATTGGATGGCAAGTTTTTAAGCCTTTTGTATCAGCTGTGTGCGCTTAGTTTCCATTGTTGTGTTGAAGGCATTCCTCCTCACTCGAAACTGAAAGTGATTAAGGCGAACGAGCCCAATGCTCGTCGCCATGGTAGATCTACGTAAGGTGCGTATCCCGATAAATAATTTAATACGACTCTGGACCATTCTTATAGTAAAACTGGTATCTGAAATCAGCGCAAGCACTACGACTTAAAATTTGGTTTGCCAATAAAGTAGTGTATATGCCTTCGATTCAGTGCCAGACTTCACCAATGGGGGCCGTTTTGAAGTCGTACGAGGAATCGAATTTCCCTAAGCTCTTTGCATCATCGTACTAACGCATGGTGCTTAAAAAAGCAGGCTATGTAAATATTTAAAACAGTTTAAATTGATTTCGATTCTATGCGCGTATACATCATGGTCTTGAGACAAAGATGACAGAAATAATATGCAATTAACTATCCACATCAACCTAGTGTACTTCAATGATCAATACGTCCGTGAAAACATAACAGAAGGTGAAAATTTAATGATGACAGTTACTAGGTTTAGTGAGTTCAGCTGGTCATGACGTTTGCTTCGGATACATAAAATTAAATCCATTCTAAATCAGGCAGTGATCACAGCTTGTATAATCTAAAACTTGTGTTAAGGAAAAACATTTTGATGAAAGCGTTCTGATAGGCCTATAAGTTAAAACTATTTCCATGCAGGCTTACGTTTGTCGGCGAACAACTGAAGTAGCTTTTCCATCGCAGTGCAAACATATTAAGTAACAAAGGTATTGATAAATGTTTGTTAATTTGACAATGTTTGAAAAAAGCTAACTGTAGAGATAGCAACTATTTTTATGAAGGAATAATCTTTCTCACATGAACTGCCGTATCATCGGTTATATTGTCTTGTCCTGTTTAATTTTTCCCATCATGGCCTTACCCTCCTGAATTCTCCTACAACAGACTCCTACAATAGATTTCGCGGTTTTTGTTACATTAAAAGTAAAAAAGTCGTATCTGCGCTGCCATAAATTTTTACTCCCAAAAAGAGTCTTTGCAGAAATATGGTTCGGCAGATAATTATAAGAGTAGATAAACTGTTGAATACATTATAATAATAACAATATATTCAAGGTTCAACGAAGTCTTTTTTAGTCACTACAAACTAGTTTACGAAATCCTCGAGAACTTATACTCAAAATGAACTCAGGGTTAAAGACAGTATTCGAAGCATGCTTTGCGGAACCTCAAGCGGCAAAAGTACTCACTGAAAAACAAAGCGATAAATTTATTGCAGCAAGCATAATAGGTATTGAAGCCGAAGAATTTAAGAATCTGAACAGTGTCCTTTTGCTTGCCAAATTTCGTGTTTTATCCTGACCGTAGGATGACTTCAATGAAGACGAGTTAACTTTAGACGAAGATGAGGTAATTTGTGACCAAGTTGTTAACAGTTTCTAATCATATATATTGTTTCCTTAATAAAACTTCGGCCAAGACATTTTTAATTATAGTATATGTAATCGTTATAAGTGATACTGTTATATGGAAGTATAGTGCAAAATCGTTAAACGTGTGCACGAGGGCAATTAACCGATGTCATGAGACTGCAGAGATGTCCACGGTATTACGCTACCGGACAAAATGTTGATCTTAGTTATGCAGTCTGAGTAAATGCAAATATAAAAAGGTGCCTTAAGTGTGCCTCATGTTCCTGGAGGATAAACTAAACGCAACTTTAAAAGAATTGCGCACTCATATTGATCAGTTTACAGTGCTTCAAATTGTTCCTGACATAATCGATGTCAATCCGATTCGGATTCGTAGGTATGTGTGTGATTAAAAGCTCTAAACGTAAAGAATCTAGACCCCTTACCTTCATATCCATGTTGTAGTTGTAGCGGCAATCACTTGCATGCCGGATGCATCTATAAAGAAAAAAAAAAACGTTTGCAGAGCGCACAATAAAGGTGTCTTAAACGTTTGAGATGTTCGCAAAAAACATCCAATTATTGGCTAAGATCTAGATATGGATACGGGGTCTCTCATTACAATGCCAATATTAAAGCAGAGTCAGACGATGAACTTGATGTGAGGACAGTGATGCCAAAAGCATGTCGCGCATATTTACCGTGATAATGAAAGAAGTCAAAGAAAAATCGGGAAATAACGATGATGCCTTCTGGATTCGCCAATACACGGGATCAGACGCAAATATTATATACGGGGATAGTTTAGATTGACCACCTAAACTAAATTCATAGTACGGCCCAAGGCAATCAGGACCTGGAATGTATGGGGCACCTCTTGGAAAATTTACATTGTGTAAATTGGTTGTTGTTGTTGAACCTTTGGGAATATCCTGAATGAAAATGGTTTCAAAACTATGGATGGTTCTCTTCGAAGACCCCACAAATGATAACGTGACATTTAATTAATAAAGGTGAACCGGTGCGAAATAACAGCCCGCGAAGTATCTACAGCAGCAACATCTAATAGTTTCATGATCTGGGCTTGGTTAACATCTTCCGACCTACGCTAAGAACGATTTACGTGTCTTTCCAAACGTAGAAGATTAACTGTGGTGAGCAGCGCGGAGCTCGTTCAGAGACATTAGGATGCCTGAGATTTCCGTTTTCTCAACAAGCCAGAACGATACTTTACCTAATTACAAGTATTCACTTCCTAATCCTAGTGACATTCACAAGATACAGCGGCGATCGCTACTTTTCGAAGATAGATTTAGCGTATATTCAGCTGGTGCTAGAAGAAGACTTAAGTCTGTTTTAACAGTCAATACATCGAAAGACTTGTGTAGATTTAACCGAGCATCCGTTGGTGTTGAAATCGCACTCGTTCAACTTCAACAAATAATGGACACAGTTGTAGCAAACGTAAGGAGTGCGTTAACTTGGGTTAGCTCGATCGCATTATTGTCGCTGGAAAGAGAATAAACGAACTGAATTAAAGAGTGAAGAAAGAAGACTGAAAATTATAGATTGAAGTTTGGAAAAATCTTCCTCCCTATACACAAAAGTAAAACACCTAGGCTCACTGATTATAGCGAAAAGAAAACAACCAAACTTCTGGACTCCAAGTAAATCCATAGTGGGATATGCTTGCCTACCAGATTCCCGTTTTAAAGGGTAGAATGTCCCATAATCATGCGGACTTAGATCGGGAAAATAGACGGGTTGAAGCCAACACTATTGCTTTTTTGCTCAATTCAGGGAGCAACTGAAGCGTGGCGACGAAATCTGGCATTGTCATAATGTGTATCACAACCAGACTGCGCGTTTTCCGATTACCGTAGAATCATTAATCTCTTGAATAGTTCGAGATAGCGGACTGTATTCATGGTTTAATTTTCGGCGAGCAATTCATAGTAACAAATGCCCCTGATGTCCATTGCAAACAGTACTATCACCTCGTTTCCGAACGCGCTTGGCATTGCCACTGAACTCAGTTTTTTTTCTAAGGCAACGCGGTTCTATCGCGTGATCTTTCTTCGGCTAGTATCCATCTACCCATCTCCTACAACGACCGTATGCTTCACGCGGATTTTTTTTTTTTATTAATTAGAGCCTGAAGTGAATCCTTGGGGGATCCATTTGTACGAAGTTGTTGCATCTTCAGTATTTGGGTTAAATTATGTAATGCGTTTCATGTGAAATGCTAGTTTTGGCTGACAGAGCCCTTAGATTTCAAGCTCTGCTTTCGTGAAAACCCCCTCAATTGCAGCATCCTTTGGGTCCCGACATCTGGTTCTCAAATTCTCAAATCTCCGTTCTTCAAACGTTTACACCACTTAAGTATTGTGTGCTCCGCTAACTTCTTCTTGTCTAATACCTCCACCAATCATTGATACATTTCTCCAGCGCCGAGGCTTTCGAGAAACAAAAATTTGACCACTGAATCTTAAGTTTTGACACTGAAAAATGTTTTTCTTCCCGAATTATTTGCCCAATGTAAATTTAACTCGCTTAAGTTTGTAGAATACTGAAATATTTGGCTAGTCCTAGTAGTGTGTAGTTTGAAAATTACTATATTTCGAAGTCCGCTGGATTTGCTTGTAACAGTCTAATATTTTATGGATTACGTGTAACTTAAAGCCCGTTGAATGAACAAATGACTTCCTATAAACAAATCTATTTCAGGCAAGTTTAAACGAGATAACGAAAATTCGTCAGTCGTCGTCTTTATTGATCCCTTTCGATCCGACCCTTGTCGATGAAAGCCAGTACGGCACCGCAAACGCTAATGGTTGGATGTCACAGAAAAAGTGATCCGAGGTTCCGGGTCCCCGAAAGTGATACGCCCTTTAACTTGAGCGGGAAGATTTACCCTCAGATAGGCAGAAAAACATCTGCATTGATTGCTTATGCTGCACTTGTGAACGGTTCAGGAAATTCGTATCGTTGCACTGTTTATCGATTATAAGTGCAGGCTGTTGTGCGGAATTCCATGTTAACTGCTGTAACAGTTCACGGTTTTACCCTCATTGTACATAACGCCGTCTATCACCAATATTTGAAATTGTCTTTGCCTACGTTTGTCTACGGACATTTGTGAGACTCAGCCGATTATCTCAGTTCGATAGCGCAGGGCTGTATTCAAGGATCTTTCATCCAGGAGTTTCTCATGAAAAATATTATGGAAGTGATATTTCTAGAAGCAGTCTCGTTTATCATGGAAAAAATGGAAAATACCTGATTTTAAACACAGGTATCTGACTGAAGCTAAACTGTCAGCAGGATAGGCAAACGTTCGCTGTGTACGAGTTTTGTAGTTCAAAAAAAAAGCTTCCCTTAGAACGTACCGTCATTAAACTTAATGGTGGACAAATGATCCTGGGTACTTCTCATTGTACCAAAAAAGAACAGAGCGCTAATGTTCGGGCTATTCCAGGCCGAAACTGCGATCAGGTTCTGTCATTTGGCGGATACGTGCACAGGTGACTGTTCGACAGGTATTTAAGCCCTTCCATGTCGACCTTGCGATACATCCACAAACCTTTAGCTTTTTAACAAAAGATGTAGATGACCGATACTTTAAAGACAGGACTTCTCCACTTTGGCTCTTATTTCAATGTTGCACGCCCCAAGGCTTAAACGGGTTACAAATCATTTCAAAAATTAGTTTTAAATGGTATTAGTGGGAAAAGCGATATTAATATGCTTTACTCCACCAAGTGATGTACGTCGCACGCAAACAAACCAGCATATTGAAATTTTGATTTCACAGTATCTGAAATACTCCAAAATGAGCAGGTGTTTCAAAGATGAAAACGCGCAGAAAAAAAACTAACCGTTCAAGCTTATCTGCATGACATAACGGGCGATAGGTGCTCTCGTTGCGCCGGAATTTCTGATTCATTAGGAATGCCCTTTTTGCTATCTTGACAAATTTTTAAACTATTCCAATTTAACTTTTTGTTTCGCCTTATAGAAAACCATTTCCTAATATTCAAAAACTGCACGGAACCTCGCAGCAATGTCGGCCATCGATTTCGGGCCACCAAAGAGCTCGTAATTCCAATAGGGCTAGACTAGCGTGTAAATATTAAATAACAGTCAGCCTTCGCTCGTATTGGGAAGGCAAACCTACTGCCTCCGTAACTATCGGTCTGTGGCTCTTTTCTCGAGGAACTAATTTTTCATTAGTGCTAAAAATGGCAGATGCACACATTCGTCCTACACATCTGTGCAAACTTATCTCAAACGCCTTTTATGCCTACAGTGTATATATATACACAGCTAAAATTTGGGATTTATGCTCGCCACATAGAACAGCGCAACATACTCTCACCGATTTAGTTTGTTTTTATATAAACCTGATTGATTAAGTATCAGCTAAGTATCAGTTGTTCAAATATGTTCCACGTAGAATTTGAATTGCATAAAATAATAGTTTAAAAACAACGAAACAATTCATTGTCAAACGCGCGGTTAATTTTAAGTAGCTTTTTACTTCGATATGAGCAATGCAACCCGATAGATGTTTAATTTACAAAAAGTGTGTGACTTTAAACCCAGTTCTCCAGAGTGGCAAGCTGCCACATTTCCCCTGCTTCATCTCCCAACTGCAGATTTTTGTTCTTCTATCTACGGAATACTGGAGAGCGGATACTCATCGCTTTTCTTGTTTGCCTTAGAGTTTGTTGTCTACAAGTGCATATAGAGGAATGAGCACACTTTTTTTACACACCTTTCGACGTATTTTTAAAACTACGAAGGGTGGCTATAAGAATTTGTGTCCTGTTCTTCGAAATTCGTCAACACAACCAATATGAACAAAATATCTGTATTAATTGGAGTCTACTACTTGCATATATAATTCAAAGTATTGCTGTTTTCGCAGGTTTGTTCTGATAGAAATGGTCTTATATATTATACTATTATGTTAGTGTCAGATATACATTGACATTCTTCTAGCTAGATAGTTTTTAAATTTTCAGGAGCTATAAGTATGTCGGGTTTGCATTGATGTCATTCAAAAGCTGAGATTATGCAGTAGTAGATGTGTAGTAGTTACCGGAATGCCTTTTCTCAAGTTTGAGACAGAGCATTATAATTTATGCAAAAAATCGCAGTACTTTAAAATTTTGTCACAATAAAACGTTTGCTGTTTGTGGTTAAAATGTATTATCGCAAGAAACGGCGGTCGCTTTCGTCTTGTAGATTTCGATTTTTTCGAATTTAGTTGATCAAATACGGAAAATTCAATGAAATTATTGTGAAAATTGAACACAATTGGCACATGAGCACCGATAACATTTCCAAAAAACGAAACATACACTGCCAAGGTTTGAAGGAAGTTGTCTATAAAATACATCCGATGTTTGTGCCATACGAATTGATGTAAAAAAATACTTAATCGTAAATCTGTGCGCAAAATTCTGCAAACGTAAAAAAAATATTCATTGGCTGATGAAAAGTGGACCACATATGACAGTTACGTAGGAAATGAAATTAAAAAATTGGGGTTCCACAATCTAAGGGAAATTTAGGATTGGCGCCAAAAAGGTGACGTCAAGTGTTTGGCCGCCACTTAGAAAACCGATTTATGTGGACCTTTTGCTATTAATAATTAACAATATTACAATAAGCCATTGAAAAAAATTGATGAACAACACTAATAAACAAAATAGGGGTTGTTCTTAACCTTGACAATGTCAGACCACATACATTATAGCTACCCTGAAAAACTTAAGAGAACCTGGATACAAAAAAGCTTGCACTATCTGACCATCTGGTTCGGTTCCTACAGAACCTTCGCTTAGATTCAAAGGTCATTTGCTAGAGTTTTTTTTTGCCTAGGAACCGCAGAAGTACTCTAGTAATATAGCTATGGTGCCACCAGAAGAATAGCAGGAGGAAATGGCGTATATTTAGTTTACTAGGGTTGTTTCAAAATATAAAACATTTGCTTTAATTTCGGCTTGAAAACGATCAGTACTTTTTCGACAACTCAATATTGTAATGGATGGCATACAACGTCGTGTCTTACATAACCAACTCGATCCATTACAACATATTGTAATTTATGACTAAAAGCTAGCAGGTAACGTAAAGCAGGACTGTATTAAAACGAACCCTATTGCCTAAACTGGAAAGGGTACCAGTTTATTTAAGCGGAAAAGCAAGCATCATTCAGGTACGCTGGCCTTCGTTTCGCTTGACTTGGAATAGTCCGTCTACCTCAATGTTTCGAGAACATTTCTTTCACAGAAGGGTTTACTAGCGTTTTGTCTGCACAACCTTGCAATGGTTTGTTTCGCTCCTTCTAAGTAGGAAACAAAACGGTGCTTTTTATCAGCATGTTCAACAACGGCGACTCTTTCGCTTGTTAGCTGCAAACACAACTACGTTTTAGAAATATCGCAGATGTAGCCTTTAGCTTTATGTAGTATACTCACCCCTATGCTCTTCTATCTGTTTGAAAGCTTACTTTAAGAACACTTTAGAGCGCTGTCATGGCTGCATACTTCACACGCAGCTAGTGGCATCTTTTGCAACTGCTTTTGGTCAGTGTTCTTTTTTTGACAGCTTACCGAAATACACTATGTGATCTTTGACAGGTCAATTGCTGATTTGTTATTAGCTTGCATTAACACTGCGAAACGGACGATTTTAGTCACTGACCAAGAAATTAGAGCTGAAATATGCCTGCTGAAGGAAGAGAACGAGCTGGTATTAGCTAAAACGTAATTAATGGCTGGATTTGTGCTAACGACTGACCATAACATCAGCGATGTTGCTTGTGAGGATGATAATTATTCTTCTACAAAGTGTTTTGATTCATACTTAACGACTGGGAGCAAGTGAAAATTGTCCTGAATAACATGGTAGTCCTGCTACTTTCATTTCAATTCTTATATTGTCGTACGAATAAAAGATTCCTTAGTTAGAATTACTGAGACACAGCGCGCTAAAAAAGCTTAGGCCTCTGTGTTGTTTGTGTGACAACATTTATTCCTTTCTATCGAGTCTTTCGATTCTAGCAATATGTGTGCGCTAAATCGTCACTAAGTTCAAACAATAAGCGTCCTTCGGTTGAAAATGTAATTAATGTGAAATTTGACTTTTTTTTAGGTTTTGTTGCTACTTGCATTGAGGCATGTTGTTTTTGCAGCATCATTTGACTATTGCTTTATTTACTGACTTATGAAAAATCGGAAACTGAACGTGAATGAGCTCCGCTATGAATCCCTGGCGTTGTGATCTATGGCAACAGACACGACTCTTTTGGTGCGTCTTCAAGCTGTTTTCCTAATATATTACTTGAGTTATTCGGAATTTGGAAAACTTTAGTGAAACCTTGGTTTGACTCCGCACTCTTGTCGGACACTACCCTAATCTACAGCCACTTGCTTTAAAATTTGAACCCTTTGTGAATCGAAGAACATTCAAAATTAAAAACGTCGATTTGGCTCCGTACCTTTAAGATGTTAAATGAGCAAAATGTTTTAAGACGCGCCTGAAGTGGCGTTTGGCTACCTGCACGAGCTAAAGGCTTGCATGAAAACACACTTTATTGAAAATTAAGAAACTCTTCATTTTCCGCACCCAAACAAAATCTGTGCGAGCTTCCAGGATCTTTTTACCTTATTCTACTCGTTATACCTTATACTCGTGCAGAATATAATATAAGCAGCAGACAGAATCATGTGTTTTAGAGAGAAGAAAAACTACCTGTTTATCAATTGCTGGCTACTTTCATTGCGTTTTATAATTTCAGCTGTACATGGGAACCAGTTTCGATTTCTGAACTCTATATTCTTCTTGCTAATCTTGTATGCTATCTGTGCATGTTGTAAACGAAATTTAAGTTTATCTAAATTAGCCTAAAAAAAGTTTATCATATCATAATATTACCGTGACAAATCATTTGACCCTTTTTATTGTTCTACTCTACGTATCTTATTTTTTTTATGTATGCTTAATCATTTCTCCGTTGTTGTTATGCGTGCACGTTTATAAAGGACGCACCGTCGTTGCGCTTTCATGCTGTTTACTTTTTTATTCGATTCTGTATATTCTTCTTGTGAGATCTGAGCGCGTCTGTCTTTAAATCTCCGGTTAATTTTTTAACCCTTAACTTATAATTATTCAACTATTTATTTCATTTCGAAATTCGTTATGTTACCTTAATTTTGACTTACCTAAGCAATAGAATGTTATCCTGACTCAAGCAGAAAATAAAATACGTGGCGCAGAGTATAACTGAGTTTGGTTATTGCAGTTAGAAATACAATTCCATGCTGTCGCCTTCCTTCAAGTGGCTTGGTATATGGTTTTAAAGGATCTCAGTAGTCTCTTCGTCCTTTGTATGGTTTATTTTCGTTTCTAAGTAACTCTCTCGTCTTCTGACGCTTGTGTTTCTGATTGGTCTACTATGTTGTCATCGTCGTCGCCATCACCCTCTGCCATCATCCCACTCACCACAACCGCCCGCTATGTATCGAACCTGTCGCCGCTGTCGCTGTTGTGCCTTCCACTGCTACACATCTGCTTCTACCACAACCACTCAATCTCCGTCTCCAACGTTCGATATGAAATATTGAAATCAAAAAATATTAATCGTGTCTGTGTGCATATGGTGCAATGCCTTTTCTGGTTTCGTACCGGGTTCTGTTCGTTCGTCCATCTATGATCTACTTACATTAAACTATTTTTCTATATTTAATATTACTACGTCGTTATTATATCGGTTAATATAATTATATCGGCAATGATTGGACTGGCGTATGAGAATATATGCGCTAATATTTTCATACATGCATTGATGACATTTTTCGTTTCGATTTATTTTCACTGTGTTATATACTTTTACATATTCTAATTTCGCGCTTACAATTTAATTGTCCGCTTTTCACTCTGACCGCGCGAAATCTTGCCGCTCTTTCGATGAATCATCCATTATTTTTCGATTGCTCTGTTATTTACTATACGTTATTGCTTCAGAGCGGATCCTAGGTTAGCTGTCCATTATCAAAATATTCTGTGTGGTCGTCGATTATCATTCATAAACCCCATGTTATTGAATACGCTATGCTCTTAAGAAAAACGGTGATTGTATTTTTTGAGAATAGTTTTCATGTCGGCATAAGAACCATTTTTTTTTTTTTTTTCGATACTGAAAATATATCAGTGGGATACCTCATATGCTCTACAAACATTCTACTACCCTTTTTCCCATTACGAGGCTGCATATGACTGCAAACAACAAACGTTAAAAGTTCCGAGTTTAACTTCCTAATCAAATCCCTTACGTATGTTTATGAATACTTTTCGTTTTAAAGCGTTGTTAGTCGCACCATTTCGTGCCTAATGAGTTCATATTGTGGCCTGCATGATCAGATAGTGTCAGTATATTTATTTTAGTTATATTTAATAGATTATGGCGTAAAATGGTGCTCTTATTTGACTGAAATCAGAACTTGACGTCATCACTTCAAAGATGCATCTTTATCAAAAATAAATCATAGCAGTAAGTTAATTAGAAGTAATTTTATATTCGCTACGCTCGATTTTTTGCTTAAATCAAGGTACTCGAACGCTGTATCACACGATTAGAGACCTTGAAGTAAACATACTTTATCGCGTGCTTGTTTGATTTAACAAAGCGCCTTGTGAGCTAATTAAATACAACACATAAGAAGTAGCTTACGACTATTTATCTTTAATCTACTGACTTAACATTTGTACTGAACGAAGGAGATAACAATGCAACCAGATATTGGTACGGCAGTGTAGACAGCTGTCTCTAGTTTATAAGATTAGGAATAGCTGGCTGAAGACTTGAGATAAGCGACACATCTTGCAGTGAAGATTTCATGAGGAAATTTTGAAACGCCATGGTTTAATTAAAAAAATATCTATTCTGTTTAGCTCAATCACTCCTAATTAATTTACTGTGGGTTTGAAAATACCTTGTGAAGTAACTCATTCAACATTATTTCGTATTCTGATACCTCAGCGCTCAGCAATCCGCGGATTCATCCACACAGGGCAAAGGAACGAGGAAATTGGGCAATCAGGTGAGTGTAAAATGACACACTAAAATTTATTAAGGTAGAATTATTGGAGCTAGCTCTGTAGACATCTTTCCACAATTTAAACTTTTACAAATATACGTTACATAAAATAAAATAGGTTCGGCAGACCCGAATAACAGATCAATTAAAGGTCGATACTTGAAAAGAAAACGATCATTACTGTCCCGAACACAAAAAACGAGATAATATTATACGTTGTGTATTGTATATTGTAAAGTAGCGTAGAGCTAACGACTAAGTATTTTTTTTATCTTTTTCTATTTTAAAAATAATTTTTGAGCGTTACGTGGAAACCATTCCTCAAGAGCTGCCCTAATCTTTGAGTAGCTATTTCAGGCATCTAAACCATGCGAATTAGAAACATAGAGAAATGCATATTTTATACATGCTGATCCAAAAATAGGAGAGGTGTATCAAATTTTTCGATGTAAAGTACCATACGCACTATAGTAACCGTGAATTGATACGTTAGGGCGATCTTTTTTAGCGTGTCGTAGCCGGAGCCATCATCTCGTCACTTGCCACTCTTGCAGGCTCATCAACAGCTCGCTATGTTTTAGATCTTCAAATGTTATTTTTGTAATCGTTATAAAATGACCATGTTAACTGACATTAGAATAAGATAATCAAGCTGGATAGTGAGCGACTCTACCTTTTGAAGTCAGTAAAATCACAGATTCAATACATAACATATATAATGGTCATCAACAGCACAGAGCGTTTCGTTGAACATTATGTTTATGTTAAGCTATATCTGAAGAGGTTTCTACAATAAGTGAAGAATTTACAGCTGTGCTTGGCTCACAAACATGGTAACATAGAATTACAAACGAATTAAAGTACGTTGGAGGAAATGAGAATTTATTTATACTATACTAAATAGGGGCATTATTGTATTTAGGGGGAAGTAGTTACAGCTAAGTGCAAGACTATGTAGTAAATTGATCGAGCTTACCATCCGTCGCATAGAAAATGCATATTAAAATATATATTAAACTACTAAGATTTTTACGCATTGCGTGAGATAATATAGATGATTTGTCCTTGTTGTTATATACTAGATATGTTACATATGGTTCTTGGTCTTTTAAGACCGTTACGGCCGTTGGTATGTTTGAGTAAAATTTCCAGTTTCTAATACGAAATTGGAAATTGTGTGCATGAAACGAATTCATGCATTAATTGCAGGAACGCAATAAGGCTTTGGGAAATTCGTTCAAACAAAATATTTAATTAACGTAGCACGGTTGTAGAATACCTACCAAGTCAAGGTAACGGCGTCAGAATAACTAAATAAACCAATCACAAAGAAGAGTAGTGCGAAGCGTCTTGTATGGACAATATTTGGTGCCTAAATTGTCGATGATTTTGTAGCTGGATGTTGTTTCTGATGGCAGCAGTATTGGGAAGTACATGTAAATTTTTTATCACTTTTTTCCTAAGCGAAAGGTTATGAAATGTCCTTTAAAGATGACCATCTAAAATAATTTAAGGGACAGTGGTGAGAAAACTCCTAAACTATACCGATGGAAAAAAAATGGAACCCTGGCTTTCATGACGGTAACTACAGTTATGCAAATGTCGAGCTTGCTAGTTTTCATTTCGAATACAAGGTCATCATCTTGTCTATATTCCATATGCAAAGAGTAAGGCAGTCTTTGTGATTCTTTTTGACTGTTAAAACCCTTGTTAACCAGGTTGTAGCTGATTGGCATATCTCAATCTGTTATTCAAAGGACGTCTGTTTTCAGAAGTACGGTGTTTGATTCGCATAAATTAATAGTCTCTTATTAATGCTAAGACATGATTAATGTAATTTCAAACGGTTGCTCAAAACACAATTTCGTCGTCAACTTCAGTTCATGACGGGTTCAATCAACGAATGGGTCTCTTTCAAAAGGACCCGTTGGTTACTACATACTTGCAGATACTACATATACATACTCCAGATTTAGGCAGTGTCGAAATACGACACGTGTAGGTTATTTCATATAGTTTGCGAGTTTCCTAATAAAATAGGTCTCTCCTATTATAAAACATAATAATAGAAAAAGAAAATAAACTTTATTATAAAAGACAAAAAAAAATCAATAATATTTTATTCAGACGATATTTTTTGAGGGACAGTCATTGCAGATGCTCGTTCAAAAATTAGAATGCTCAGGTTCCTGATTGGCATATTAAGATCCGGAAACAATAGTATGTGGATTTTCAATCTATCTCCGTTTGTATATTCTGTGTCTTTATTTTAAATAGACGAGTTCGATATAGATACAGTTCCTTTCTTTATCTGCGTTGAAATCTCAATCTGACTTACTTCTTTTCTGGGTCGCAGAATCATAACTAAATAACTGCTTCGCTTGAAATTTTGACTGGTGCCATTTATGGAATGAGTAAAATCTACAACGTCACAGTGTATAGCTAACGGCTTTCCTTAAAAACCTCTACATTAATATTAAACGACTTGGGTGAAATTATTTAGCGATATTACGTTACTTCGTTGCCAGTGATCCGTTGACACACTGTATGTGTCCCGTTACTTAAAGGGAGAGAAGTTGTCCATATATAAACCCAAATAAACTTTATGCCTTTAGTGGAACCATCTTGCCAGTTTGCGTTCCTGCCAAATTCAATCTCGTAAGGCAAGTTGTTTTCGTACTTCAATTGGTTTTGATGCGTACACTTGTTTGTGTTGATCCCGTTCCCTTATTCCGATTAGTGCTTTTTTTGTCATAAACCATACATGCCGCAGTAGTTCATATTTTATCAACTCTCAACCAATCAGTAGTAAGTAAACACATGAAAAATCAAATTTTTTTCTAAATCCAATAAGCCACCTATACTTGAAACCTTTAGCGAATTCTCAACAGTTGTTAATCAAGTAGCAAAATATGGTCCGGATCAGCGTTACGCACTATGGGTAAGCGAAACTTTGTTGCTGGAAAAGGTATTCGTACAACCGGCTTCACTCACACATCGCTCCAGGGTGAAACTTTAGCGTTCTTATCAAATCCGCCAGATTCGACGACCTACGGTGTCGACTGAAAACGAACAGATAGGCTTGCTTTACTTGCATAGTAGGTAGATAGATTCGATAGATTTTAGAGAATGACTACTTGAAAATTCTTTGCCATATTATCTTTCGCGATCAGTCAAGCACACTTTGTCTTAGCAGGCGTGATACATAAGTTTTATAAACACCGATTGTACTTTAGAAAGCCCTAATTTTCGTTGCCCATAAAGCTTATAAAAATAGAGAAGCATTGCGCTATAAAGCATGTTAAACGTATCTAGAGGCCGTTCCTTCTTATGAATAGGAGGAACTGCCCATAAGTGTGTGACATGTACGCGCACATTAGCCACCAATTGAATGATATTGTCAGTATGTAAATAGAAAAATCAAAATCTCATGTGTTCTACGTAAATTATCGACGCTATTTAACTGAGTCGTGTTTCAAGAGCCTGTATTCTGTGCTAACTTAAACAATGTGTTTTCGTAGCTACTGCGGCGACATAATCTACGAAGTACATTTTATTTTTCTTATTCTCTTCCAATCTTTTGCAGGTGATCCGCAAGGGCTACATGTGCATTCACAACCTGGGAATAATGAAGGGAGGATCGAGGGACTATTGGTTCGTCCTTACCTCGGAAAGCCTCTCCTGGTACAAGGTTAGTTACCGCAAAACATGCATGTATGACGCCTTCTTATACAACCAATACTAATAATAATTTGTTAAACGCTGTGCTAACGCCGCTTTGAAAACAAGCCTCATTCTTGATCAAACTACATTCAACCTACAGGTTCAGATTTACTGTTTGATAATGTCATTTAGAGTAAAATCACACGCTTGAGTTCAGCGGCATTTCCTATATTTTTTCATGATACGTACATATCTGCCAACAGATGTGGGTATGGATTAGTATTTACTTTTAGTTGCAGTGCAGTGTTAAAAATTGGTGTGCAATTTCTTTTGTCACACGAGGAATGAGAATCCAAAATTACTATATCAGGGTTTCTTTTATATAATGTGCAGATGGCATTTGTTTTCTATTTCTCAAGATGTGTACATTTAGATTTTCGGTATTATTCCATGCGCCTTCATTTTGATACCCCTCTTTAAGTTAACGCTAACCTAATTCAATTCCTTTGGCATAATCTTGAATCACAACTATATACGGTTCAACACTAATTTCACCAATCATTTCACTAAGTGCTTCGTGTCGTAGATTGTCTCGGCGTTGTTCTTCTGCCATGTACGTAATCTCACAGGAAAAAAGGGTCAAATCGCGGGATCTGAACGACCTCTTAGTGTTGTCACTACGCATCGATATCAATTGCTCTAGAACATGATTTCAAACAGTGTTTCCCGCGCGGTGTAGCAAGTCGTGCTATCTTATTGGAACAAGAAGTTGTTTGCATCCGATTTCCTTATATCGGCCACAAAACCGTTGCAACATGTTACAACATAGCTCGCCATCGTCTATAGCTGCGGTTTAACCACGACACTTTTACTTCGCAAGCATAAGAATGACTATTTGTAAGCAAAGTGGTTACCCTTAAGTTTCTAAACTCCAGATTCGACAGTTTTACTTATCCAGGTAGCTATTTGGCGGAAAATAAGTCATATATTTTGGTGAAGTATCACCGTAGCAGATTCTCCATTTTGATAGTGGTTTTCTAATTGTTGCAGTATTTCGTTAATGAGTTCCGTTTCGATAGTAATTTTCGACAAAAGACGTTGCTTCAAACTGTAACCTTTCATCGTCCACAATGTTATGTTTATGGCTCGACAGTCTTTAGCTTGTCCTCCGAATCAGGAACAGGGAGACAAAATCAGCCGGCAACTCCCTATGCATCTTATACTAACTGTAAAGAATTACACCGTTGTTCAAACTGAAAATATATCGGCTAGCAGCTAAAGCTTACTTTAATCGTGTCCGAACAGCTGTTTATCGTTTACATTCTGGACCGTAACATTTAATGACAATTATCAGAAATATTACGTCACCCCTCGCAAGTCGGTTTACAAATAGTCGTATATCTTTGTTGCAACGCTTCCCAGTTGGCTACCTTCTTAGCTGCTGCGCGCCGTTATCAGTCCTCCAATGGTCCTAGCTCCCTCGGACTGCCATCCCAGGGGCTTCCTCTTCCAGTTCCGAATTTGGTAACTGGAATCTTGTGCGTCAGTCCCTGGCGCCCGAGACTTGCTTCCGTCTCTTGTTTCAAAGCCTAACACCGCTATAGATATTAATGGGTGCCACGAGGATAGGGTGTTCCTTGTAGCAACCTAGCGCCCAACCTGACGCGGCTACCCTTTCTACCGTTGCCTCAGAGGTAGCTTCTCCTGCGGGGATATAGCCCCTTCTGGAGACTCCCTTAGGGAAGCCACCCATTGCCCCGACCTGCCTCTTGCGACAATCTAATAGGTGGGTTCTGTATTCAGGTAGCAGTGGCCCAGTTAATTACGATTAAAAATGTAAACAATAAACAGCGGCTAACTCAAACGCTGTTTGGGCGTAAGTCCTAGGCGCTAGCTGATATATTGTGAGTCTCCGACCAAATACGTGAAGAAAACTGCTTTACGAATACCATAAATACAAGCTGCCGTATGAAGTTCTCTTGGTCAAGATACCAAAGTTCCTTGCTCCGGAAGACTCAGTTACCGTTGTAGATCTTCTGATCTGGAGAATCCTGGAGAAAAGCTTGAAAATGCTAAGATTGAAAAACAAAAGGCAAAGGCACCAGGATTGACATTACAGGAAAAACATACTTTGGAACTTTGAATTATAATTACCTTATCGCTATCGAGCCCTATGCTACGCCCTAAATATTCCAGAATTATTTATTATTGCTAAGTATTTAAATCAATTCGTCTCGTTCGGCTAACATTAGTGGGCTAATGCCCTTGTTCGCCAACCATCGTCTTTTCATGTCTCATGCTGCTGGTGTACAGCACGCTGTCTCAGTGCCAAGATCTCAGTCGTTACATTACGACCGAGATCTTGGCATAAATCGCGTGAACGGTACAAGTTACGCTTGTTAAAAACTAAGTATGAATTTATGAACCTTCCGATTTCCTTTGAACACACTCACTGGCGACTAGTGAGAACGCGCCAAGTATTGTCGTTCAAGCAAAAGCGCTGTCCCAACAAAGGCTTTCGGTTTGCACACGTCTATGTCGCAATTGGAGCTCAAATCCTGGTTTTCGGAAACGCGACATACGGAACCCTTTTTTAACAGCAGTGTGGTTTCATGTGCCAGTAGCCCATACGTAATACCCACCACACGTTTTGTAAGGCTAATTGTTAAACCTTAGCCCATCCCTGTTACCCACCATGCGCTCTTATTAGGTTCATTGTCAAACCGTGTCGGGTTTCTTCGATAAGTAGTCCTGGATTACACAGATTATTCCGTATACTAATCATTCTGTGTTGCTGAGGTTAAATTAGTAGAAAAGAGATTCCATCGTTCGTCGTATGTCCCTTTTAAGATAATCTCTAACAACGCTTGCTTCATCTGCAAGAAGTTCGAGAGTGTTTCTCCCCAAGTCTTAACGCAGTCCTAGATCGAAAAACTGCACCAGCGACCTAGGGTCTTCTTTCAGAGATTAATCCGCGAACTGGTGGACGAATCCCTGCCACATATCGGTCTTCGCCGCATCTCAGCCGTTGCATACCGGCGTAGCGTCCTCGAAGTACCCCTAACGCTTTCAGGCCATTGTTCTTTGGCTATCTGATGCTTTATATACTGGATTCACTTTTTCGTTTGATACCGTGAAATCAAATACAGGGGGAGCCTGTGGTGTCGTACGTCAGGAGGCGGCTATCGGCTTCGGAAGCGAAGAGGTACTACTTTGAGAACTGGCCGTCGTCTGGGCGGTAAAGAGGTTTTACCATCTGTATATGCTACAGTTTACGGTAGCTACTGCTAGTAGTGTTTGAATTCATTAGTACCTTTTATGCTGCTTTTGAAAAAAATTAGTAATTATAAGGCAAACCAGAAAATCGTAAGCGAGTGTAAAATTTCTTGCGGCTACTGGCCGTGAAAGGTGTGAATGATATGACAGCGTAACAGATATGAGATTATCAAATATTTAATAGATTTTCATAAAGCTCTCGATTATACTAAAACAGGTTCTGGAAGGTTTGTAGCCTTATATGAGGCAACTTTGCCAAGCCTTAGATTTCTCCTGCAGGATCCTCCAAGGAACTTTCTCGTGTGTTTGGGGCAATATATGCCGTGCAAAATAGTTTCTTACCCTATTCCCATCAAGCGTAGTCTTCGATATTTAAATTATTAACCGCGTTCAAAAAGTTGCACAATTTTAAAGTTCTTCTTCGATCCATAAAGCAACTGCAGTCGAACTTGTTTCGGTATATATATATATGTTTCTCTGCACATATATGTAGATAGTCACGTAAATGTTGAAACTATTAACCTTACATATGATCTAAAATTAATGATAATATAAAATAATTTTTTTGGCTAACAGTTTGCGTGCACAAGATGATCTGGGCGATTTTCAGCAAAACAGTAAGTGTTGATTATCCTTAACATAGCTTAAAACTCCAATTGCTGCTTCCTTATTATTTTGTTCTTATGTTACCAGGACGAAGAGGAGAAGGAGAAGAAGTACATGCTACCGCTGGACGGGCTGAAGATCAAGGACATCGAAGCGGGATTCATGAGCCGCAGGAACACCTTTGCGCTGTTCAACCCAGATCAGAGGTTAGTGAGTTGGCTTTGGCTATTTTCTTTTTAGCCTGCCCATAGTATGTATTGTTTATTCAAACATTTATTCTCGCTGCTAGAAGCATGGTGAAACGTTAGGCAATACGAAACTATAATCTAGCATCCTACAGTTGGTAGGAGAGCATTTCGTAACGCCAAATGTCCAGGTAATTCGTTGCACTGCTGGTCAGTGAACTAAATGTAGTGAAAATAGGATTCAAGTCTGAGGGTAGCAAAAACATTTGTTGAGGGATCAGTTATGGTACAGAGGTACACATGAACGACACAAGAGCCGAAATATGTTGTCTTCGTTGCATAAAAATAATGTCAACACCTGCACTTGTTATTATTGGAAAGTGTCAAAATAGTTTGTGTTTATTTATTTTTATGAACCACCGTAGTTAGTTGCATTAGCAGAACTGGCAGCCGTGACTATGGTGCAAATATGTACTTTTTGTAAGCGTGAATTTCAGAAATCATATAATAATGGGTGAATATAAGGAAAGCTGATATTAAAATATGCGGACCAAGTAACATGAGTCTGTTATACAAAGATATCTTTTTCGAGATGATTTTACAGCACTCTAAGTTCGTAACTCATATTTCAATAGAAGTGGGTTGCTTTAGTTCTGGTGCTACGAAAGTATTTAATTACGATTGATTTGTAGCGATAAGCATGATTTTAGTAATTTCCGTTCATTAGGGTTGATTAAGTTTGGATAAATTGAATTCGGTATTAGGTTAAAATGCTAGTTGTAGTTGAATTAATCGCATTGAGGTTAGCGTATTAAGCCACCGTGGGCGAGTTACGACTTTATTATGAAATACCGATTCCGTACGGCCAATTTGTGATCTGTTTATTGCTCCAGTGTGAAGCCTGATCCCGAAGTGCAGGGCATATGAAGCGCCTTTGATGAATTAAGGTTGAATTATTCATCTTGGGTGTAAGCTTTTATAATGTACTATTATTTACAAACTTATTGCGCGCTGTGACAACTATAGGAAATTTTCATAAACAAGCCTGATGTGTTTTTTGTTGTTTGTGGCTGTTACTCATAGTGACGTGTACGTATCTCGCCATGGAGAGAGATCCACTATTACTACTACCGCTTGTACGCTTCGCTAATTTCTAAGCAGTTCCTGTTGCTTTGCTACCTAGGTTTCTATCGCTGTTAAGGCGCTCAAAAACTCAAGAGCTTATTTCCTAACCTGCGTAAAATTTTATAGTCGGGTTTTGAACTGATGCACCACTTTTCCAAAATATGAAAATATCTATCAGGCACAATTTGTAAAATAAAAACTATATTTAAGGAATAATTTGTGAATATTGCTCTTGTTTTTTTAAGACCTCTAAGCTGGTAATAGTGCATCTGCTTCAAAGCCCGATCTCCATAATTTCGCTATATGAACAACACGAGGAAAAAATTCTTAAACAACAAGAAAGGAGCTCTCCAATAATATATATCGCAAAAAAATAATGAAAAAGGAACAGTCAATGTGAATAGGTATCATTTTGCGACAAACTAATACTTGTGAGTAGTTCTCTGTTGCAACTTTATTTGATTAGTAGATAGAGAATAAAATATAGAAGAGTAGTCTCTAGTAGTCCTGGATCTTAAAGCTCTCTACCTTGCTTCTTTCGTAAAAAGTTAAAACACGACACTTTTTTATTCTGACACCAAAGCAAGGCCATTGGAACGATCATACGTAGAAGTTTTACTCTTGTACATGCAGTATCAGGAAGGACGGTTATTTTTGCAAAATAAAAAAAAGTCCAGTTTGTAGACGTTAGGCTATCAATGTGAGGTATTGCTACCATCGATGGACATCACCTATTTTCACTCAGGTTATTTCACTTAGGTATAGCTATGCGATGAATCCCTAGATATTCAACCACTACTTTTGACTAAATACTGAGGTTATTTCTATCACACATAGCCGGTTTTTAATGCTATATTTGGTATTGGTAATAGAAACGTATCCGAATGGCAGCAATATACCTACATGTCATTTTGTTGTTGTTGTTGTTGTTGTTGTTGTCGTTGTCGTTGTTATCGTCGTCGTCGTCGTTGCTGTGTGTGATTCTTATCTGCTGCCACACGTCTGCTGCTTCTTCAATCGCCTGCAACGTTCAACTAAATCCTCATGGATCCTATACTAAAAAAATATCACCATAACCTCTACGACTACTCTACTCCTACGGTTCAACCTCGTCTACTAACTGACCAAATTAAACATAAACGGATGTATACGCCGACTTCTGAAACATTTTAATTATTCTATGAATTTACTTACAATGCGCCTTTAAACCACCGTCTGCCTAAAATACACAATGAATTCGCTTCAAAAAATAAAATTGCTCCTCTGCCATAACAAATTCATGCATCATAATTCATTTAACTACTTTCTCGCTTTCTATTTTCCACCGTGTGATGGCATCGCTGGTTTAATAAATTATGACACCGAATGGGTACGGGCTATCGATTCTGTCAAAATGTTTTGCTGCTTTGCTGAAATCATGTTTTTATCTTTGTCTTTCGTTGAATCTGCTAAACATGCTTGTCATGATTTGAATCTTTTTTGTGATTTCAATCATATCATCTTTTTCGATTGTAACATGCACCAATTGTTGTCTTGCACCGTCGTCTGCTGTGTGGCTGACCCGTTCAATTCCCATTGAATCCCATAACTAACGTTTGTTCGGCTTACCCTGGAGGAACGTGTACAAGGATTGCAAACAACTGGAGCTATCATGCGAGAGTCAGGAGGACGTCGATTCATGGAAGGTAAAGTTGCTGCTTTCTATTTGACGGACGCAAAGCTTGTTTTATATCATACCTTAAAAACGCCTATCGAACAGGTTACCTAAGGCCATACAAACCTAAGATAGGAACTATTCGTAGCTACCAATACCCATGCTATCCCATAAATCTGTTTTTACTTCACTCAAATAGTCATTTGTTAAATACGTCGGATATCATCATTGGCATGAGGACTTACTGCACTGCGTCAGATACAGACAGAACGTCACCAAAATCAGCGTTTGAAGTAGATATTTATTCCTCTAAAATTTGTCGCAGCAAGCTCACGTGTTAAAAATCATTCGGAAGTTTACGCGATCTTGTGAAGAACCTCGTTAGTGAAAGTTTGACGAGACGTTAGATGACCTTTCATGCAATTTTTCTAATCTTGTGTTTATAACAACCTAATAGTGATGAGTATCTGATAACCGAAAGAACAAGGATCTAACGTTCCTGATAATCCCACCAACCGTACAAGACCAAAGAACATATTTTAGCATCTGTTCCCCAGGTAAATGCACTTTCATGAAATACAGTTACAGATCGAGAACAGATTTTATTAAAAAAGCAGTTTGGGTCAACTTGGTTTCAGTGGTTTCCAAAGTCATGAGGAGTTGTCAGTACCGTACTGTTTGCAATGGTTGCATAATTGTTGTTATGAATTAGCGAGATATAACAAAAATGTGAAATAATATATACTTTCGCGACAGATTGTCTCCAGTGGGTCTTGACTTATATCTATCTCCCAGTGTATATTTTATGCTACATAATCTCTTTAAAATCTTAGCAGGTTTATTATTGTTGGTAATGATGACTTATTGAATAACATAATAATAATAATAAGAATAATGAAATTACATTATTACATAATTATAAATTAACTAAGCCATCAATATCTAAAATGGCTTGTGACTTTTAAGTATAAGAACATTGCGCTAGAAATTCAGACAACTATGGCCAGTCTAGAAGTTAGATTATGATATAATCTGCATATGAATATATATTATCCCCTTTTTTACATCCAGCTTGCTCACTTTGGCATAAGCTTATGAAACTATATATTTGACGTCTATGAAAGTGTAGGGATTGTAGGCAAAGGCCAGCTAACGTCTGGGAGACCTTGTGATGCGAGACGCGTAGAACGTCGTTTCTGAATGGCTCATAATATGACTCGCTTTAGCACGAGCCTTTCCTATCCATTTAGTTTTTGATTGTACTTCAATTGTCATTCATTACAAATTACACACATAAGGAGAAACATTGCTAATTGTAACGCCAGCTGGTTACGTTATATCGATAAAATTTCCCTTACAAATCGACAACGACTTATTCGATACTTATACTTACGAATAATGAGCTCTAATTATACGGCGAAATCCAATTTCGTATGTGTCAAGAGAAGATGTTCTAATGTAGACTACGAAAAAGTATATTTAGGTTATGCCAAGATCCTTTTATTGAAGATTCGTAATAATTAAAAAAAAAAGAAAAAAACGTTGACTTTTTTAAAAGTCAAGCTTGGCGCATTTAGGAAATGATTTTTACTCTTACATCTAGAGCCATTTCATAATGATTGTAGTTTGTATGTAAATTATGTAAAACTTACTCCGGTTTTTCTCAAACTTCGATTTGGTCCAGAAATTTCCCCTAAAGTGCTAAAAAACTATTTTTTTAGAAACTCAAAATTTGACAAGAAAACGAAAAAACCTTTGTATATAATGTTCGAGAAATTTTCGTTGGTTGTCAAGGAAATCTTTTACAATCCTCGTTTACGCAATTCACTCAAATATTTATGTAATCCATCCCAATCGGTCGAGCGCAGATAGACCCTAGTACCATCAGCTCACACGAAAATCAGACCGAAGTTGAGATTAGGAACGCATGATAATGTAACTTTAACTGCCCACAATTGAATAAGAAAAAGGATTATTATATATATTATAATTAGTTATTATTTTCGAAAAGTCTGGAGTAGCTAAAAATATTGGCTAACCCAGATCCAGTTGAAAATTGAGGTATAATCGAGATTATACGCACTTCCTTGGATGTTGTAATACGTATATTATTTTTAAGCGGTCTTTTTATAACTTCCAGTATAATCGGAAAATGGTGTGGCAAAAGGCTGTGTTATAATTGTCGATTTAACCGATGTCTTTTGACCATGCTTTATTTTATAATCCTTTGCATTTACTATTTTATAGCTAAGGTTTATTCTGTTTGATGTTCTACGTATGTATTTTTGAGTAAAATTTACTTCCTTCGTTAACTGAGTGCTTAGCAATTATTTCCAAGTTTAGTTTTTTTTTTGTTATTTTACTAATATAATCCAAAATTAATTTTAAAAAGTGTAAGCAAGGAACTGTGGTTTTATTTCCCGTTGCTCTATTTCATAAATTTGCTATATGTCCGAAAATATTGTAATTATCCGACGTGACATAAACAGCAAAGCCAGAGGCCACTCTACGGACAAATGTTACAAAGGGTACATAATAGCTGGTTACTAGTTTTTAATCCTCACATTCGCATGATTCGTACTGCTACATACTTGTTATCTATTATACTTTTTAAAATATCTGTTTGACCTAAAACTCCCTTTTTGCTGTCTTTAGCAGCTAGTGCAACCGCAGATATGCTGAACCATTAATTTTGTTTCTCACCAGTTATAAGCCCGATCGCCACTCTATAATATACCCAGATAATAACTGTTTGCTTTGAATTTGCCTACTTTTACACTGTCGCTGTATCCAGGCGTCGTTCCTCCGAGCAGGCGTATACCCCGAGCGACAGAGTTCAGAAGTGGGCGAGGAGGGAGCGACGGAGGGCGGAGAGGGCGGAATGGGCTCGGGCTCGATGGACCCACAACTCGAGCGACAAGTCGAGACGATTCGCAACCTCGTGGACTCATACATGAAAATTATAACCAAAACATTCCGAGATCTCGTTCCCAAAGTCATCATGTATCTTTGTATCAACAACACGAAGGACTTTATTTACGGCGAACTGTTGGCAGCATTATACGCGTCGGGAGATCAAAGTCAGATGATGGAGGAATCGCCAGAGGAAGCTGCTCGTCGAGAAGAGATGCTTCGCATGTACCATGCCTGCAGAGAGGCCTTACAAATTATTGGTAAGATTAACACATATCATTATTGTGTGTTAACCTTACAGGTGTGCTTGACGTGGTTAAACCAATCGATTATTGATAGATTTGTATTTGTAGCAAAATATAAGCATCATTTATGATAATTTCTTTATTACTTAATTGCGAACGGAGGCTCTGGAGTGAAGTGACACACATAAGCATTATGTACATAAAGGCTTTCACAAAAACGCTTTTTAATAACTATCCGAAAGAGGCAAATTACAAAAATCATGAAAACAAGAAATCACAAAATGCTTTGCGATAGAAGTATATAATCTGCATTATTCCTTTGCACTTCCTCCAAAAAGCAGAGTCCGTAAAACAAACATATCATTTTTTCTGATCTACGGGCTTTATTTTTTTAAGTTTTTCTTCAGTGATCTCTACTATAACATTGGAAAGAATCATTATGTAGTTACAGCTACTGGTGAAATTTAACGACAAATCGTATGAGCAGATATTAGTGGTCGCATTATTTTTTCCAAAAGTACGCATAAAAACTATGTAATTTTTTTTAACGCGGGGGAAATGTTAAAAAATATTGTGTGTAACGCAAATATAACTCACCTTTTTTGAAAAATATCCAAACACTATATTATCAGTAGTCTGACTTAAAAAGAGCTCCGGTAGATCAGTAATATTAATTGTTATTATTATAATTTTTCGAAACGTCTTTCATGTAGGCGATGTTTCGATGTCAACAGCATACCACCCTGCTCCTCCGCCAGTCAAACAGGACTGGCTGCCTCCCAGTCAGGTGTGTCCTCAGAACAATCGATACTTCCAACAAGTAACTATCAAGTAATGACATATATAGTGTAATGTGTGCACATTATTAAGCTAATTATATATATATATATATATATATATAGATATATATAAAATCGAAATTTCTAAACTAATAAGTAATTAGCCGAAGGTTGTAGCAAAATAATTGCTCCGTTACATTACGCAAAGAAAGTAGTATTAGAAACTGTTTGCTCAAATTACAGTCGTCCGATCCACCGACATCACCGGGCGGAAACAGGCGTCCTCCGACGAACCCGGGATCAGCGGGTCCTACGGGCCCCCGAAGTGCTCCACCACCTCCCGTGGGTCGGCCCACCCCTCTTCCTCCCCAGATACCCAACCGACCGAGGCCAGTTGCCCCCTCGTAAGTTTGAGCATTATTTTTAAGATTTATTAATTGTAGATAAATTGTTGTGCATACTTTGCTGTTAATTATGTGTCAAAAAGCATCACGGGCGTGGATTCATTACCATGGTTATCATTGCCTACACTGTTTAGCCTAAATATAACCATAGGTCACTTAATTAGGTCATTCACAGGAAGGAAGGCAGTCATGATTATATGTTGTTTACTGAGTACGGCACATGCAGCATTTGCCAGTAACTTGCCAGTTGATCACCCTGTTATGTAGATTACTCGAGTATTAATAAGATCCAACTTGTTTTACATCTCTACGACTTAGATACCTAGACTGTTCCAACGGTGTGGTATTTTATTATCAGTAAACAGCTTATATGCTATCATGTAAACAGCTTTAAAACTGTCGATCGAAGTAATGAAGGGACATTCTTTTTCTATTAATATTAAAAAGCAGGTTTATAGAATTTCGGTAGATTCGAATTAATTTATGATGTGCTTTGCGAGAAATGGTATTTGTTTTCTTATATTTCTTTTCACCTCTCCAACCTTGTTATTATATCCAGGCATAATCAGGTCAGAGATGATGTAGAAAGTTTTTGGCTTGCGTCTTCCAACTAAATATTTTTACTCTATATTTGCTAGTCAAGGACAGCACATTCGGATTTATTGTAGTGTTTGATGCATATAGGTTCCACGAACATGTAGTTAGAAGAAAAATCGGAACTGAATAAGTTTCTTTATTATATAAAAAAGCACAAACTGCAAGATCCCTTAAAGATTACACAGCCTCAGAAAAAAGTTAAAAATTAAGGATGTATGATGTCCGGACTGAGTAACTGGATTTGTATAATTCAGGTATGAATACGAAAATAACATCGTTTCTCAACATCGGCGTTATTTAGCTTTGCTAATAGCGCAAGCAAAAGTACTAACCACTTACAACTGTATTTCTTCTAAAAACACGTTTATTGGCTAAAAATCGTGTTTTTAAAGAATGTTGCTCCCCATAAAAACCCTATAAACATACAAACCAGCAGCTATCATGGATTAGCTAATAGCTAGCATCGTGATGGGCTACGTGTCTTACGAAGGATCTAGGTGTTTTCACTTAAATGATTAACAGTCTTTACAGAAGTCGTTGTTTTTCCATTAGAGTCTCAGTCATATTTTACTGCAAAAGTCGATTTCTTTAATTTGGATCTTTATATCGTCGATTCGCTATTTTATTATTTTAACACATTGATCGACATGTGCATTTTTCCCAGGTAGATAATAACAGCCGTAATACATAGGTGAACTTTGTAGTAAGGCTCTTATCGTGTACAAAATTAAGTGATCTGTCTTAAAAGGCGTGTGAATGTATATGCCAGTGATTTCCAACACGGCTACTTTTCCATTAATTTGCGCTTATGTTTTCTCTAGAACAAGCAACTTCAGAGGCATAGTTTTACTGGTGTAACCGAAAGTACCTATCAAGCCAGAAACAGTATCGTTTCCGAAAAATTATGGACCTGTTTGTCTTCTTTAAAAAAAAAATAAAAGTATAAAAATAAAAGTACGAGCCAAACATTTATCATATGTGGGCCGAGTGTGGGCTTGACCCTGACAGTTGATTTGTTTCCGCTGAGACCCTTGTCCCCTAGTTCTTGATTCCTTTTCAAAGCTTTATTCGCAGTCAGCTTAGATATTGATCAACGGTATTGCAGGCTGATAGAAGGGGCGGCTTACGCCACCGAGTAATCAACGCGGAGTCATTCTGGTTAGGTTTCGTACCTCACCAAATGAGCTAAATCGTATCCTCCGTGAACCCTCTGGCCGCGGAGAACTGTTGGAAATGTCTGTATGCCCGCCAGACACCTTCCGATCCGACAATCCTTTCCTTCAAAACCACCCTAGCTAGGATCTCCCATTTACCTTAACATTCGTGCAATCGAGTGATGTAGCATACCTTTTATTTAATCACCAAGGGAACGCAGTATTTCTGCATTTCCAAAACATAAGCAAGCACGCTGCTAGCGTATGATAAGTCATGCGTTCAATTCTTTTCGTGTATGGTACACAGTTGCCTGAAGGGTCCTTCCCTATCCTAAACAGGTAAATTTTGAAGGCGTTTGCTTGAGGTAGTAGATAAGTTCTCCGCCAGGCCGTGTGATCCAGACCTCAATATTAAGGATAATGTCTTTAAAGACCGCGTCTGGAGTGAATTTGCGCGTGGAGTTCCATTTCATTTTGACATATGCCAATTATGGCAATGATTCTTTCTTAAGCGTCTTCTATCCAGTCGTGCCATGAGACGTTTCTCTATTATATTTAAGTTGCAAGGTGTGGTCCCCATGTGGTCAAATCATGAGTGTGTGTGTGCTGATAGTGCCATGCGTTAGAGTGACCTTTAATGTTAGGACTCGCTGTGTTGTGCGTAATGAGTTCTTGGCCGTGTTGCCCGTAGACACTAGCAGAGTCTAGGCAGAAATCCTAAACAGTGCAATCGATTCCGCGGCTGCCATTACGAACATTTGCTTCCTCTTTCTAGGCCCGTAAGTGTTCCGTAGAGTTGTCAGTAGTTCCATAGGTACTTCGATAACTGTTGCAACAGCTCCTCTAATGTGGTACATGCACCATATTGGATGATTTAGCTTAATTCTCAAGTGTCTTGTCAAAATTTTAACAAAATTCATTTTTTTATTACCCAGTATCACCGTAGAAGATAGATATCTTTTACGATTACGGTGGATAATAAGAAAATAAATTTTGTTAACATTAAGTCATAAAGCGTGAGAAATATCTTTCTTGTGCTAGTGAGTAGTATGGTTTCCGATTTCGTAAGGGCCAATAATAACCCATCGTCTTTTATCTATATCATATTTCTGTGAGCATTTGATTCGCCCTACGCTCTGCACTCCTGCGTCCTACTTTTCTTCCTACTCGAAGTTCTCCTAATGTCCTCTGTGTAGGCAATAATTTATGCTTCCAAGAAGGTCGTCCAAAAGCAAAAGCCATCATACAGCAGAATGCATTGTAGTAAGCTCAATGTAAACCAATGTGTGGCTTCTACGGTCATAGAAAAAATATTCTTTCCGATGGCCGCCGATTATAAATACCCGGAGATCAGAGAAATCAGGTATCGAGAGATCTGTCCCTTCTTCAAGAGAGTAAACACCTTGCTCAAGGTAGGGGTGTTAAAAACTTTTTTGGCATGCAGAAAGCTCGTTACGATCAACTTCTTCGAGTACATTGCTGTTTGAGCTAATTCTCTCAATATTGTATGTGATAAGTAGGTTTTGGGCGTTTCCGTAAAAATTGCGTCTCTTGATGTTTGGATTTCAGCAAACCCAATCTATCCACCGGAATATCTTTCTTGAATAGAGCAAGAAAGGACAAGGTGACAGTTTTGAAAAATTTACGGGAGCCATAATGTAGTAGTAGTAGTAGTAATTAATATAATGTAACCTGTAGGAGTAATTAATAGTTACATAAATATGCTTTAATGCTATTGATAACCAACGGGCATTGATAAGAGTAAAATCTGGAGTTTTAGTCTCCACGGTTCTAACTTAGAAGAATACTTTGTCAGCGGTAACGTTTGACGGGGATATCGGCTAAATGACAAGTAGCAGTGTGCGATTGCGTCCTCTGAAAGGACGAACGTGTGTCCACAATATTTTTTTAAACAATTTAATCAAATCATAATTATGCCAATGTTTCAAAGACTAACATGTAAGCGCGTCTTTCTGTTTCTTTTCTTACGCACGCTGCCACTACCACTACTGCGGATATCACCAATTGTCTCAACAACCAACAATCTGCATAACGTATTGCGAACTTGAAATCAATTTATGTATTAAACAAATGCATACTTAAATAATTTTATACTTCTTACATTAAATTCACATTTACCAATATTAACCTGGTTCACTACTAACAAATAAAATCCTGATCGGAAAAACGCGTCAATTAGTCGTGGGGCTACTCCGACCGTTCCTCCTCGATCCTAAATTTCTCGGTCGGTAATGATGAGTTCGTTGACAACGATGATGACGATGAGGTCCTAGTCGGAATCGAACAAGAGGACGACAGTGAAGTGGCCATACAGCTTGGACAGGAACAGAATAACAATAACAAGATGTTGAAAGATGAAAACCATAGAATCCGAGTGATGTATGATTGGAATTTCCTTGTCAGTCGGGATGACGATTACGACGATGATCAGGACACTTCAAAGGCAGAAGGATGTGACAGTGAGTTATTATTTGAAGGCGAAGATGCTGGGGAAAAGGACGATGCCGATGTAGAAGAGGGTGACGAGTTAGGGCTCTATGTGGATGGGGAAAGAAACGATGGTAGTAATAGTAGCAGTAGTAGTAGTAGACGGGGAAGATACGGAGGAAGTGGCCGAGATTCGACGGATGATAGTGATGATGACGGGAATCGGCAGGAAAGCGGTGCCAATCAAAAACATGGAGGCCAAGAAAGGGCTCAAGGCGGACGTCAAACCGAGGAACGCTCATCAGCAAGGGAAGATAGCCACGAGCACCACAGCGAAGACAGCAACCATAACTCCAACAGCAGTAGCAGTAATGGCGACTCCAATGGAAATAGTAATCATGACCATTCAAACGGAAATCGTGGGGATAAAGAGGATAATGGGCGCAGAGATATTGGGGAGAGAGGTGTACAAACCGGCAGAAATGGCGCAATCCGCGAACAGCAGGAAAATCCAAAGGCTGACGATTCTGATGGTGACGATGACGAAAGCGGCGATGCAAATGATGACAGAAATAGGGAACCTGAACACCGAAGATCCGGCCCACATCAGCGGCATAGACACAAGGGGGAAAATAAGTCAGACGATGATACTGATGATGATGATGATCAACTTGAGCCCCTACAAGAGGTTGACGAAATTGCTGAAGAAGTGGATAAGGGAAACGAAGACATTTTACCGCGAGATCCAGATATTCGGGAATCTTTTCAGAGTGTATTGGTTATTCAGCAGGATCTAAAATACCAAATGCGTTTAGAAGTAAATCAGAGAGCTATCTCTACTACTACTGCATTAATTCCTTCATCCTGTAAATTGCTCTCATTTAGACCTCAGGCCCAATCAGATTCGTCACTTGGTGATGTTGATTCGATCGGCGAAAAGAGCCGCAGTTTAATTAGTGTATCTTCATGCACAAAGACCGTACGTAATGCGTCTACACAGGTCAATCTTCTGGAATATTCAACGTCATTGTCTCGTTCGGATAAACACAGTCATCGCTATGGAAGCCGCTCGAATGGCGGTGGCTCGGGGAGGGGTGGTCATCACAACGGCGCGGGACAACATCATCGATCTTCACGAAATGGTTCAATACACTCATCTTCTCAGGGTACTCGAGCGCCATCTGCTGCCAACTCTCAGGGTTCCATTCCTTCGCTTCCATCAGTATCAAAACGACCCTCAGTGTCATCCAACCGTGAACCATCAGAAGGTTCCCAGATTTCCCAGGTTCCATCGCTGTTGGGTGGAGGCTCCCAACCGCCGTCGGAGCCGCCGTCGGGTGTCCAGTCTCGGAAACAATCTCTAGCTCCAGGACTGCGTGCAACAAGGGCAGCGGGTAGGGGAGGCAAAGCTGGCGGGAGGGGAGCTAAAGGTGGTAAGGGGGGTAAAGGCGGTGGTAAAAAAGGTTCTACAGGGAACTTTGAATCCAACTGCATTATGGCCACATGTACGCTATGCGGTAATGCCTCTCGCAAGGGAGGTCATTGGGATCTGGAGACAGTCAAGCGCTGTCCTTCGTGTTGTCAGTGTTGTGCGCTTTGTCGACAAGCTATGCTGTTAGCAGCCGACACTCGAAATAAGGTCAGCAATAAAGACTAAATTTGTACCAGGATCCGAACGTCTCAAAAACGAATGTTACTGAGCACTTCAACCTAATACACGTGGAGTGTAATATAATAAACGCTGAAAGTGTTGTATCATGTCTTTGCCCAACGACAGGTATTGAAGACAGAGCTATAACAGTAAGCCAACAATAATAATGCCGTTATAATATAACATCACGCATATATGTGTGAATAAATGTGTGTTATCATATTGGGGTTGCAAAAATGGATTGCCTGCTCAGATGGCTGATAGAAGTTGCGAACAAATACTGTTATCCTTAAACGGATGCTTTTTGGCATTCATGGATATTGGACCATCGCTGGTGCCAGCCGATTCCGGTCTCATCGTTTAACAGAGGACGCACGTCATGCCCATAAATACACACATTCAAAATGCCTAATATATATATATATATGCGTAAATCGATACATTAATTTTTTCGATATTTTGACGATTTCCCTATTTACGCCCGCCCAAATCATATACGTATGTCCCATTAGTTTGATCTCGTTTCAACTTGACAATGTTGAGCGAAAAATGCATGAACAAGTCCGACAAGTTTATTCAGAAAACGTATTAGAGTCAAAACAATGACACATACATTTTCTGAAGATTCCAGAATACTGTTTCGGGCGACGTTTGCTGCAGAGGCGTAGCAGTTCACGTTTAGCTAAGAGAAACGGTCTAATAATTCTTAAAATGTACGATGTCAGACGAATTCATGAGACATTTGTTTATGACTTGGATGGGCGGAACCAAAAATAAGTCAACTTTAAAAATCGAATGTCCTCTTTCATATATATATATATATATATATATATATATATATTCTTATATATATGCGCGTGCACGTTAAATTGATAAACGGGTGTTTAGTTACTTCCCCAGTTATATTAAATTTAATTTCTGAGCGTTTATGAGAAAGATTCTCTATTGGAAAACCTGCGTAGCTCTGTCCTAGCCTTTTCCGGAATGTAAAACTACAGCTGACTGGAGGGTATTAGAAGTAACAGCGTTACTTTTATTGTACCATTTCTAAGTTGTTGCGTTCAACTAGGTGCATGGCACTTTTGGAGAAATTCCGTGGGCGAGTAACAAAGCAAGTTAAGAGGCTGGAAACCTTCAATGCATGTACCTAATCGAAAAAGGCTTCGGAAAACTGTTTTAGTTTACTTTGGCGGCATGTGAATTACACCCTCGTAGTTCCAAGTACGTGTCATTTATTTACAAACTTTAGTTTTAGGATGCCACGACTTCGGGTGCAGTGTTCAAATACCAAAAAAGGGCTGGAAAACCTGCGTTCACACATTTCCATAAGGTTGAAGGATGACTATTTCTGCTAAAAAATAAAACGGGGTTTTTATTCGACCTACTGTGTTATATATATATATACGTCAGAACTTTATTTCGTCATATCGAAAGTGATATAAATCCTGAGTTGGTGAGACGTGTTGAGACACATTTGCCTTGCTCACCTCCTAGATCAAATATAAATCATTGTTGTCAGCACGTGCTTGATTGCCCATTGTTATTTGCCCAGGTGATTGATTGTTGCCCATTTGTCAACAAACATTGATGGAAAAGAACACGTAGTTTAGAAGAAATAGGTGGTACTATCTCCGTTTAATTTATCAATCTATTTTATTATGGCTTTTAAGAGCGCTGGTGAATACTTTTCTGGAAAGATACAGCAATACCCATCTCGCCAAAACTTTCCAGTGTCTTTACAGTATAATATATTCATTAAGAACGATCTAGGATAAAACAAATACGACTAAAGTTTGAATAACAGTAACGTAAAAGTATCCTGCTGATCTGGCGAAGCAAGCGTATACTATAAGTGCTATTATCCCATATAATTAAACTATTTACGCATACGAGGTTTTTGTGTTTCATATTATGTGAATTCCCATTACTAGGCATTGAGACATTGCCGTTGATTCACTATTTTCTTATCTGTTTGCTTTGGGTTTTCTACGTTATGTTCCTGAATGAAGGCAGAAAGAGCAAACAACAAGTGTAGATGTAAACGCAGTTACCAATATTAGTAGATATGACGTCACAAAATAACGTATCACGAAATATCGAGAATATCAGCAGCAACAAGGTCAACTGCACACAGGCGTATGGATACACTATGCTTTTACTATGTTATTACTAATACATATAAGAAGCAAGACAACCATTTACTTAAATTAGTAATATTCATACGACGCATAGAGATTGCCGCTTCACAATAGATATAACCATTTACAAATGCCTAGGAGATTTTTAGCGGATGATAGCGCTTGAAGGCTTATTTCACTGTCTATTAATTTAGAATCGAGTTTAACAGGCGAACAATATAATAACAACAATAATAATAATAATAAACATCACCATGATTATAATTCTAGAATTAAACTTCAATTATTTCTAATAAAACGGCTGCCATCTGAGTGAAAAACAAACACCCACAATGAATCGGTTGCTAATTTAATTAAATAATTTAGTGTACTTTCACCAAATAAGTTACGCATTCAACAATTTTGCTTTTTACTTTGTTGTAGTGCCGTACAAGTCACTACCATAGTTTTGAAAAATTTTATTGACTGTCATAACTAAAACTTATATTTAATGGCACGAGAAAAGCATGAAAGGAAATGTGTTTCGTTTTTTTTGGAAGCTCAACACTCTGCTAGCATATCCCGGTGTTGAGGCTGAATTTAAAAACAGTCAATTGTACTAACGAACATACATTGAATAATTACCATGATCTTCAGTAGAATATTTTAATGTGCAACTTGTTGTCACTTACGTACCCCCGAAATTCTAACTATTTTTGCCCGTGGCAGCTGACTGGACTTTTATTAGCGGGATAATCTTCGCGGAGTTAGTTCGAGCATTCGAAGGTAGCTTACGATTTAGCCACACCGATAATATGTGAATACGCAGGTATAGAAATATTAAGGACATAATTGTAAAGCTTATTCCGACGCTGTTTAAGTTCAGAAGCGAACTACGTGACGGCAATTAAATACGGTCGTAAAAGAAGCTGAAAAGGTATATGCACAAATTCGAACTTTTCGAAGTTTTAACTGGAACGGGTCATCAAATCGCGTTTTGCGTCTGTTTAAGAATTGCTCAGAACACAGGGGAGACGATCCACTTCGTCTACAGTCCTGTAATCATGTAATGCATTGTCTAGCAATAAGATTAATTGGATGACTAACACTTGTTATTTAGTACGATTTTGATGTAATTGCCAAAATCTAGCGTAGCGCCTAATTTGATTTCTGCTGCCCGCGGCATATGTGGGGGGTGACGACTATTAGATGAAAAATGTATGCACTTGGCGTTCTTCCAGCCAACTAAGAGCAGACATATCTACTCGTCTGAAATTTTGAATGGCCGCGTTCAAATTGTCGTGCAGATCAGTATTGGTGCATGTTATATGCCGCGCAGAGAAAGAATAGAAAAACGATAATGAAATACAAAGTAACAATAATTTGTAGTACCTATAACGCAAGTAAAAGAACTAAGCATCGTGTAATAGCTACGTGGAGCGAATAAATGGTACGGGGAGGACATGTAAAACGGCACGCGAGAAGCAATGCTATGAAAGATATGGTGATCCAATTCACGTCACCTCTAAACATACTACTCCAATTATAATGGCCAAACGCTAATTGATAACGAATATACAAAGCTGGGAGGATGTTAGGCGGCAAAAATAACAAACGAGCAAACTACAAAACTCAAAATTGTAAAGGCGGATAAACAACACAAGCCTGCCACGATGGAGTTAACTGAAATATCGTGAATGTGAAGTTCAAGACTCAGTAAGCAAGTAAACTAGGGAGTATGACAATAGAAAACTATATGCTGTTGAAGATACTAGGAAACTAAAGCATGAAAGAAAAAAAAGAGCGTTTGTTGTTCTTGTTTTGTTGATTTTCCAGGTCTTTTTAGTTATTGGTTTGAAAGAATCGTTCCTTATAGATTAAAAGTGTTGCGTGCCATCGGCTATTTTCTATATATATATAAGAGATCGCAGGTTTAGCTGACAAACCCGACGATTGAATTTGATTAATGGAAAAGTATTGCATCTGTCCCCGCCAGATAGAACATATTTTTGCTACCGTTTTTTCCAGTCCTCAAAAACACTTCATCTTGATCATCGGAATCGTCAGCTTTGTCAACGATTTATTGAGTCGAACTGCCTTCCCTTCGCCTTAAAGAAAGTTAGGTCTGGTGAACACAGAATTGGGGTACACACAAAAGTTTGACACGATAAAGCGTTGTGCAGACTGAGTAGTTAAGTAATACATTGTCGTGTAGAGGATCTAGGACTAGCTAGACTATAGTTTTAGTCTTGAACAGAGCCAGCCTCTGGTCTCTTGCGTCAAACAGCTGCGAGTAACCTTAACTATCTTGGAGCATAAATTCGTAATAAATGATTACTTGATTATACATGGAAATTGTCAAAAAGGCAGCTTCAATTTGTCGTGCGACTTTTTTGGCTAGGGTCCCTCTTTGAACCGGTATTCACAAAATTGTATTTTGGTCTCGTCGTCGTACACCCACACCTAAACACCCGTAATAACAGCGTCAAAAAACTTTTTTTCGCTAATTTTCTTATGGCGATTCGGTTCTTCGTGAACACTAGTCGCTTCACCCCTTCTTCATTCTCATCCGTGATCGTCGTCATAGGCCTTCCAGGATAAACATCGTACTGACTGCGGATTATGTAAATAGATGTCTGTGTGGCTGATTTTTTTTTCACACAAGACTTCTTGCACGCCTGTTGCACCATTTAAAAAAAATAGTACTATACCGTATCGTTTTGAACACCCATCAAGAATGCTTCTACCCCACATATGTGACAACGACGCAGTATTTGCACACAAGCACTGATACTGGCGGAAACGTCTAGGATTATTGGTATGTTTAACTGCGCCAGCGATCAATTAGTTCTCGCCAATACACGCGGTCCTCTAGATCTGCGAAGTCCTGCGATTTTCTCCAACATTGGTAAGGTAACCCTCCGAAACCGGACATTACGTCGGCCATTGTAGTTATTTAGTGCACACGCCTCAACATTTCTGTAACAGAAATGCTGCTTGCGATGACGAATCACACTCCACAGCAACGTTTACTCTTGTAGTTCAGTCTACCTTTGAATTAATTAGTCTCTCAGCTTCTATAGTTTTGTTTTCTCTGCTGCTATTACTTATAATAGTGATATATCAGCATCGGCATAACTGTTTTGTTACGCACCAACTTATAATGTAGTAAAAACGGAAGCCGAAGGGGATAAGATCTCAGGATGTACCGCATGTTGCATAAAGCAAGAACTTACACAAATTTAACGAAATGAAAAAAAACGAATGCAAATGTGTTTCAAAAAATATTTTTATGAAAGCACAAGCCTACAAAGGCGTTTGCTATTTCCTAAAGTGGAAAGTGGAATAAATTTTTTTTCTTTTTAATCAAAAACCGCGATATTCCTGTTGTATGATGATTACAGTATCCATTCAGGTACCAGCGTGTTAAACGCATCCTTCATAAAAGCATTGACCATTTTTAATTAGAATGCTTTACAATCTCATGTTATATTTGATTTCATTTGAAAGTTGACGTTTACTAGTAGATCTAATATTTTTGGAATGTCTGTATTTAGACCCGAGGGAACATGAATGTAATTTCTGCAGGATTTATTTAGAAATTTCATTTTGTGATTTTTTACGATACGTTTCTACATGCACCACCAAGGAGTTTTAAACCTACTTATATAT
>NW_019212427.1:0-1431 GCF_002443255.2 Varroa destructor | reverse complement strand
TTTGACTGTTAACAACTTTTGTTTGTATGAGGAAACTCTGTCCTGCGACTTGGCCAATGGGAGACTTATTTAAGTTTTAACTTCTTTGTATGTGGAAATGTTGTCCTAAAACATGGCCAAAAAAAACGTTTGTTTTAACCACTTCTTTGTATCTTCCTGAAACTTAGCTAGAGAATACTTATTTAAGTTTTAACAGCTTTTCTGTATGAGGAAACTCTATTTTGAGACTTGACCAACGAGAACTTGGGTTTTAGCAAATATATTGCATGTAAGATTCTGTTTTGAAATATGGCCAAAAAGATTTCCTTGACTTTTAACAATTTTGTTGTATGCGAAAATTTTGTCTGAAACTTGGCTAAAGGAAGCTTGTTTGAGTGTTAACAACTTTTGTTTGTATGAGGAAACTCTGTCCTGAGACTTGGCCAATGGGGGACTTATTTAAGTTTTAACTTCTTTGTATGTGGGAATGTTGTCCTAAAGCATGGCCAAAAAAAAACGTTTGTTTTAACCACTTCTTTATATCTTCCTAAAACTTAGCTAGAGAATACTTGTTTAAGTTTTAACAGCTTTTCTGTATGAGGAAACTCTATTTTGAGACTTGACCAACGAGAACTTGGGTTTTAGCAAATATATTGCATGTAAGATTCTGTTTTGAAATATGGCCAAAAAGATTTCCTTGACTTTTAACAATTTTGTTGTATGCGAAAATTTTGTCTGAAACTTGGCTAACGGAAGCTTGTTTAAGTGTTAACAACTTTTGTTTGTATGAGGAAACTCTGTCCTGAGACTTGGCCAGTGGGGGACTTATTTAAATTTTAACTTCTTTGTATGTGGACGTGTTGTCCTAAAACATGGCCAGAAAAAACGTTTGTTTTAACCCGTTCTTTTTATCTTCCTGAAACTTAGCTAGAGAATACTTGTTTAAGTTTTAACAGCTTTTCTGTGTGAGGGAACTCAATCCTGAGACTTGGCCAATGAGAACTTCTTTGAGTTTTAACAAATATATTACATGTAAGGTTCTGTTTTGAAATATGACCAAAAAGATTTCCTTGACTTTTAACACTTTTGTTGTATGCAAAAATTTTGTCTGAAACTTGGCTAAGGGAAGCTTGTTTGAGTGTTAACAACTTTTGTTTGTATGAGGACACTCTGTTCTAAGACTTGGCCAATGGGGGACTTATTTGAGTTTTAACAACTTCTTTGTAGGTGGAAATGTTGTCCTAAAACATGGCCAGAAAAAATGTTTGTTTTAACCATTTCTATATTCCTGAAACTTAGCTAGAGAATACTTGTTTAAGTTTTAACAGCTTTTCTGTATGAGGAAACTCTATTTTGAGACTTGACCAACGAGAACTTGGGTTTTAGCAAATATATTGCATGTAAGGTTCTGTATTGAAACATGACCAAAGAGATTTCCTTGACTTTTAATAA
>NW_019212426.1:0-1064 GCF_002443255.2 Varroa destructor | reverse complement strand
TAGAGTTCCCTCACGCAGAAAAGTTGTTAAAACTTAAACAAGTGTCCTTTAGCTAAGTTTCAGGAAGATATAAAGAAGTGGTTGAAACAAACGTTTTTTTCTTGCCACGTTTTAGGACAACATTTCCACATACAAAGAAGTTGTTAAAACTCAAATAAGTCCCCCATTGGCCAAGTCTCAGAACAGAGTTTCCTCACACAAAAAAGTTGTTAACACTCAAACAAGCTTTCTTTATCTAAGTTTCAGAACAAAACTTCCGCCTACAACAAAATAGCTGAAAGTCAAGGAAATCTTTTTGGCCCTATTTCAAAATAGAATCTTACATGCAATATATTTGCTAAGACCCAAAGAAGTTCTCGTTGACCAAGTCTCAGGACAGAGTTCCCTCACGCAGAAAAGTTGTTAAAACTTAAACAAGTGTTCCCTAGCTAACTTTCAGGAAGATATAAAGAAGTGGTTGAAACAAACGTTTTTTTCTTGCCATGTTTTAGGACAACATTTCCACATACAAAGAAGTTGTTAAAACTCAAATAAGTCCCCCATTGGCCAAGTCTCAGAACAGAGATTCCTCATACAAAAAAGTTATTAACACTCAAACAAGCTTCCTTTATCTAAGTTTCAGAACAAAACTTCCGCCTACAACAAAATAGTTGAAAGTCAAGGAAATCTTTTTGGCCCTATTTCAAAATAGAATCTTACATGCAATATATTTGCTAAAACTCAAAGAAGTCCCAGGATGGAGCTCCCTCACACAGAAAAGTTGTTAAAATTTAGACAAGTGTTCCCTAGCTAAGTTTCAGGAAGATACAAAGAAGTGGTTAAAAGAACCGTTTTTTTTCTGGCCATGTTTTAGGACAACATTACCACATACAAAGAAGTTGGTAAAACTCAAATAAGTCCCCCATTGGCCAAGTCTCAGAACAGAGTTTCCTCATACAAAAAGTTGCTAACACTCAAACAAGCTTCCTTTATCTAAGTTTCAGAACAAAACTTCCGCTTACAGCAAAATTGTTGAAAGTCAAGGAAATCTTTTTCGCCACATCTCAAAATAGAATCTTACATGC
>NW_019212425.1:0-1051 GCF_002443255.2 Varroa destructor | reverse complement strand
AGAATATATTTGCTAAAACCCAAGTTCTCGTTGGCCAAGCCTCAAAATAGAGTTTTCTCATACAGAAAAGCTGTTAAAACTTAAACAAGTATTCTCTAGCTAAGTTTCAGGAAAATACAAAGAAGTGGTTAAAACAAACGTTTTTTTCTGGCCATGTTTTAGGACAACAATTCCACATACAAAGAAGTTAAAACTTATATAAATCCCCCATTGGCCAAGTCCCAGAACAGAGTGTCCTCATACAAAAAAAAGTTGTTAACACTCAAACAAGCTTCCTTTAGCCAAGTTTCAGACAAAATGACCGCATACAACAAAATTGTTAAAAGTCAGGGAAATCTTTTTGATCATATTTCAAAACAGAATCTTACATGCAATATATTTGTTAAAACTCAAAGAAGTTCTCCTTCGCCAAGTCTCAGGATAGAGTTCCCTCACACAGAAAAGTTGTTAAAACTTAAACAAATGTTCTCTAGCTAAGTTTCAGAAAGATACAAAGAAGTGGTTAAAACAAACGTTTTTTTTTGGCCATCTTTTAGGACAACATTTCCACATACAAAAAAGTTAAAACTTAAATAAGTCCCCCATTGACCAAGTTTCAGGACAGAGTTTCCTCATACAAACAAAAGTTGTTAACAGTCAAACAAGCTTCCTTTAGCCAAGTTTCAGACAAAATTTCCGCATACAACAAAATTGTTAAAAGTCAAGAAAATCTTTTTGGCCGTATTACAAACAGAATCTTACATGTAATATATTTGCTAAAACTCAAGTTCTCGTTGGTCAAGTCTCAGTATAGAGTTTCCTCACACAGAAAAGTTGTTAAAACTTAAACAAGTGTTCTCTAGCTAAGTTTTAGGAAGATACAAAGAACTGGTTAAAACAAACGTTTTTTCTGGCCATGCTTTAGGACAACATTTCCACATACAAAGAAGTTAAAACTTAAATAAGTCCCCCATTGGCCAAGTGTCAGGACAGAGTTTCCTCATACAAACAAAAGTTGTTAACACTCAAACAAACTTCCTTTAGCCAAATTTCAGACAAAATTTCCGCTTAC
>NW_019212424.1:0-1244 GCF_002443255.2 Varroa destructor | reverse complement strand
GGACAATATTTCCACATACAAAGAAGTTAAAACTTATATAAGTCCCCCATTGGCCAAGTCTCAGAACAGAGTTTCCTCGTACAAACAAAAGTTGTTAACACTCAAACAAGCTTCCGTTAGCGAAGTTTCAAACAAAAGTTCCGCATACAACAAAATTGTTAAAAGTCAAGGAAATCTTTTTGGCCATATTTTAAAACAGAATCTTACATGCAATATATTTGCTAAAACCCAAGTTCTCGTTGGTCAAGTCTCAGGATAGAGTTCCCTCACACAGAAAAGTTGTTAAAACTTAAACCAGTGTTCTCTAGCTAAGTTTCATGAAGATACAAAGAAGTGGTTAAAACAAACGTTTTTTTTTGGCCATGTTTTAGGACAACATTTCCACATACAAAGAAGTTAAAATTTAAATAAGTCCTCCACTGGCCAAGTCTCAGGACAGAGTTTCCTCATACAAACAAAAGTTGTTAACACTCAAACAAGCTTCCGTTAGCCAAGTTTCAGACAAAATTTCCGCATACAACAAAATTGTTAAAAGTCAAGGAAATCTTTTTGGCCATATTTCAAAACAGAATCTTACATGCAATATATTTGCTAAAACCCAAGTTCTCGTTGGTCAAGTTTCAGGATAGAGTTCCCTCACACAGAAAAGTTGTTAAAACTTAAACCAGTGTTCTCTAGCTAAGTTTCATGAAGATACAAAGAAGTGGTTAAAACAAACGTTTTTTTTTGGCCATGTTTTAGGACAACATTTCCATCTACAAAGAAGTTGTTAAAACTCAAATAAGTCCCCCATTGGCCACGTCTCAGAACAAAATTTCCTCATACAAAAAAAAAGTTGTTAACACTCAAACAAGCTTCCTTTATCTAAGTTTCAGAACAAAACTTCCGCCTACAACAAAATTGTTGAAAGTCAAGGAAATCTTTTTGGCAATATTTCAAAATGGAATCTTACATGCAATATATTTGCTAAAGCTCAAAGAAGTCTCAGGATGGAGCTCCCTCACACAGAAAAGTTGTTAAAACTTAGACAAGTGTTCCCTAGCTAAGTTTCAGGAAGATACAAAGCAGCGGTTAAAACAACCGTTTTTTTCCTGGCCATGTTTTAGGACAACATTACCACATACAAAGAAGTTCGTAAAACTCAAATAAGTCCCCCATTGGCCAAGTCTCAAAACAGAGTTTCCTCATACAAAAAGTTCTTAACATTCAAACAAGCTTCCTTTATCTAAGTTTCAGAACAAAAC
>NW_019212423.1:0-1065 GCF_002443255.2 Varroa destructor | reverse complement strand
GGAAGATACAAAGAAGTGGTTAAAACAAACGTTTTTTTTTGCCATGTTTTAGGACAACATTTCCACATACAAAGAAGTTAAAACTTATATGAGTCCCGCATTGGCCAAGTCTTAGAACAGAGTGTCCTCATACAAACAAAAGTTGTTAACACTCAAACAAGCTTCCTTTAGCCATGTTTCAGACAAAATTTCCGCATACAACAAAATTGTTAAAAGTCTAGGAAATCTTTTTGGCCATATTTCAAAACAGTATCTTATATGCAATATATTTGCTAAAGCCCAAGTTCTCGTTGGTCAAGTCTCAAAATAGAGTTTCCTCATACAGAAAAGCTGTTAAAACTTCAACAAGTATTCTCTATCTAAGTTTCATGAAGATACAAAAAAGTGGTTGAAACAAACGTTTTTTCTGGCCATGTTTTAGGACAACATTCCAACATACAAAGAAGTTAAAACTTAAATAAGTCCCCCATTGGCCAAGTCTCAGAACAGAGTTTCCTCATACAAACAAAAGTTGTTAACACTCAAACAAGCTTCCTTTAGCCAAGTTGCATACAAAATTTCCGCTTACAACAAAATTGTTAAAAGTCAAGGAAATCTTTTTGGCCATATTTCAAAACAGAATCTTACACGTAATATATTTGTTAAAACTCAAAAAAGTTCTCGTCGGCCAAGTCTCAGGATAGAGTTCCCTCACACAGAAAAGTTGTTAAAACTTAAACAGGTGTTCTCTATCTAAGTTTCAGGAAGATACAAAGAAGTGGTTAAAACAAACGTTTTTTTTTGCCATGTTTTAAAACAACATTTCCACATACAAAGAAGTTAAAACTTAAATAAGTCCCCCATTGGTCAGGTCTCAGAACAGAGTTTCCTCATACAAACAAAAGTTGTTAACACTCAAACAAGCTTCCTTTAGCCAAGTTTCAGAAAAAAATTCCGCATACAACAAAATCGTTAAAAGTCAGGGAAATCTTTTTGGCCATATTTCAAAACAGTATCTTACATGCAATATATTTGCTAAAGCCCAAGTTCTCGTTGGTCAAGTCTCAAAATAGAGTTTCCTGATAT
>NW_019212422.1:0-3202 GCF_002443255.2 Varroa destructor | reverse complement strand
GAAAACAGAATACTAATAGCAGAAGGGACAAGATACTCGATATCAGCGGGAGTTCCACAGGGATCGGTACTAGGCCCTATGCTGTGGAACCTAGCCTACGACGGCGTTCTACAAACAGGTATGAGCTGATAACCCTACGTAGATACCTGGATATATTCCTTTCTTCTAGTGCTTCCATTAGTTTTCCCCAGTTCATGCTATTGAAGGCGTTTCTAACATCCAGTAGGATCAGTAGTACGAAGTTCCGGGTCTTGAGTGTTCTTCTCATCTCTTCCTTTGCTGTCCTGAGGACCCTGTCCACAGCTGTCATCGTGGAACGGTGTTTCCTAAAGCCGTATTGGGACTCCGACAGTGCCTCTTTGTCCTCGATCTCCTTATTCAGTCTGTTTACTATTACTCTTTCCATGGCTTTTGCTATTATATTTAATAGGCAGATTGGCCTAAATGCCGTGGAACCTGTCTTATTTCCGGATTTTGGAATCAGGACTAGGTTTGCTTCCTTCCATGTATCCGGGAAAATTCCTCTCCTTAATATAGCGTTCGCCATTTTTTGTATTATCCTTGGCCGTCTTTTGATTAGTGTCTTGACTACTTCCGGTGGGATGCCGTCGGGCCCTGGTGCTTTCCCTGTTGCTATTTTATTTCCTGCCTCTGCTATTTCTTCCAGAGTTACTTCGGGGATGTTTCTTTCGTCTACCTCGATCGTCACATCATCCCTTCTTGATTGCATAGGGAATAAGTCTCTTACCGCTTTCCTCACCATATCTGGGGGGATTGGTGGTGATCTTCTCTTTATTTTGTTCATTACTATTTGATACGGAAGTCCGAAAACGTCTCGGTCGACCTCCTCTATGAGTTTTTTCCAGGATTTTTCTTTACTACTTCTTATACTTTTTCTCAATTTGTTTCGAGCTTCCTGATATTCCCGTAATTGCTGTGCTGCTCTTCGTTCCGTATCCGGTTGTAAGCTGTTCGTGCGTTTTTGCCAGCTTCTTGTTCTTGTGTATGTGCGTCTTTTCTTCACGCATATTTTCCTGAGTTCTGCAATTTCTCTATTCCACCAGTGTTTTGGGCGGTGGTGTAATCTATCTGTGAGCCGTCGCCGGTCTGCTTTTGTGCATGCATCTATCATGAGCTGGCTGAGTTGTTGCGCTGCTATATGTATTCCTTCGTTTCCTGTGTCGCTTAACATGATTTGCTCGCATTTTTCCTCTAATTCTCTGCACAGGATTTGTTGGTCTAGTTTCCTAGCTTGCCATCTTCTCGTCTTTCCCTGTGCTCCTTCTACTGGTCCTGTGTGTTCTATCTGGAAGAATATGTAGTGATGGTCACTGCCGCTTTCTTCTTTATTCAAGACTTTCCATCCTGTTGTGGATGCTGCTGCTTCGTTGTTTACCATGGTAATGTCTATGTATGATGGATATCCGCCATGTTCGCACGTGGGTGCCTTTCCGTCATTAAGCACTGCCAGTCCCTCCGTTGCTAGCCACTCTAGGGTCATTATCCCTCTTCTATCATTTCTTCCGCTGCCCCATATTATATTCTTTGCATTAAAATCTCCTGTGATTATTATCTTTTTCCTATTGTCGTGTTGCTTTAGACTTTGTCCTATTTCCTCTAGGAATTTTTTGTATTCTTCTATTGGTTTATTGGGCGAGAAGTAGCATGTGTATAGCACCGCTACGTGCTCGATCTCCACCCATGCGAAACCATTTCCTGCTCCTTTCCCTCTTATTACCACATCCCTCATGCCACTCCAATATATTGCGGTATCCTTTTTATCATCCACTACTACAATTCCTTTATCGTTAGCTATTCTTTTATAATTTGGTTCTGATAGTAGGCCCAGATGTATGCCGTATTTTTGGCTTGTAATTTCCAGTAAATCATGTGCTACAGATGAACGGTTGAGGTTGATCTGAATTATTTTGACCTCCATTTTGCTTATTCTTTTGTGTCCTGCTCCTCCGTTTGCCTTGTTATCCTTAGTTCCTCAGTTGCCCGTTTCGCCGTCTTTTTTGCTGTTGGTGTTATGAAGTTTTCTTCGTCCGTCGTTGGCCTTTTTGTTCGCTTTTCCCTCCTCCTTATTTCCTCTTTTCTTTCTTTCTCTGTACATCCGTTTTCCTCTCTTGTTTTTATTTCTTCTGGTCCTGTGGGGGAACCGGGATAGGATTTTATTGCTGTCTTGTTGCTGTCGTGTTTACGTTTGGTCTGGTCCACCATGTCGCGGTATCTGGGGCACCGCATTGATGTGGCCCTATGGCCTTCCGTGTCACATTCGTAACAGAAAGGGATCGCTCTTTCGCAGACATATGCCGTGTGCCCTGTGTTCCCACAGTTGTAGCACCTCTTCCCTTCTACTGTTGATTTTTCAACGCATTCATAGGCTTTATGTCCTACTTTTTGGCATCTGTAGCAGGTTGGTAGCCTGATCCATTCCCTTATCTTACATCTGTATGGTCCAACCTGTATCGCTCTTCTTTCCCTTATGTTCTTTGCCAAGGCTGTTGGTATTTGTAACAATGAGTACCAGCTGTTCTTCGACTGTCGGGGATTTCCAGCTATTATTTCCGTATTTTCTGGTAATCCCAACGCCGTTTTAATATCGCTTGCTATCTTTATTCCCGTAGCCAACGGATCTACGTCCCATAAGGCCAGCGTGTGCTTGCTTATCCTCGTGCTTACCTCCATTTTCATGCCCTCCTCGTTTTTAAGTATATTGGCAATTTTTGTGGCTTCATCCTTTGTGCTTCCCTGTATTTTGAGTATGACGTCTCCTCCAGCTCCTTGGGAGACTCCTATCTTACTTTCTATCTTTGTGGGACCTATTTTCGCTCTGACTCCCGTCAGCACCTCGCTGTAGGATCTATTCTCTCCTGCTCTTATTCTAATTGTTGTAGTCTCTTCATTGCTTCTTCCTTGTATTATCGATTTTTTGTGCTCCCTCTTTTCCATATTGTGTTTTTGTGTGTTCTCCTTTTGATCCCTACATATGCTGATATCGCACCCGAAGTATCTGCCGTAAACCTCTAACAGTTTTCTGGTGTTTTCCGTATCTGCCTGTTCAGTTATCTTTACTATTGGTGTTTCTTGTCCTCTTTCTTCCTTAAGTGTCTTGACTACTTTCTTAATGACTTTTGTTAGTCCTTCCTCTTTCTCTTCTTTATTTATGACTCCTATTACTATGTTAATTTTTGCTTTT
>NW_019212421.1:0-1185 GCF_002443255.2 Varroa destructor | reverse complement strand
TTTTTTTAGCTAAGTTTTAAGACAAAATTTTCGTTTACAACAAAATTGTTAAAAGTCAAGGAAATCTTTTTGGCCATATTTCAAAACAGAATCTTATATGCAATATATTTGCTAAAACTCAGGTTCTCGGTGGTCAAGTCTCAGGATAGAGTTTCCTCATACAGAAAAGTTGTTAAAACTTAAACCAGTGTTCTCTAGCTAAGTTTCATGAAGATACAAAGAAGTGGTTAAAACAAACGTTTTTTTTGGCCATGTTTTAGGACAACATTTCCACATACAAAGAAGTTAAAACTTAAATAAGTCCCCCATTGGCCAAGTCTCAGGACAGAGTTTCCTCATACAAACAAAAGCTGTTAACACTCAAACAAGCTTCCTTTAGCCAAGTTTCAGACAAAATTTCCGCTTACAATAAAATTGTTAAACATCAAGGAAATCTTTTTGGCCATATTTCAATACAGAACCTTACATGTAGTATATTTGCTAAAACCCAAGTTCTCGTTGGTCAAGTCTCAAAATAGAGTTTCCTCATATAGAAAAGCTGTTAAAACTTAAACAAGTATTCTTTAGCTAAGTTTCAGGAAGATAGAAGTGGTTAAAACAAACATTTTTTCTAACCATGTTTTAGGACAACATTACCACATACAAAGAAGTTAAAACTTAAATAAGTTCCCCATTGGCCAAGTCTCAGAACAGAGTTTCCTCATACAAGCAAAAGTTGTTAACACTCAAACAAGCTTCCTTTAGCCAAATTTCAGACAAAATTTCCGCATACAACAAAATTGTTAAATATCAAGGAAATCTTTTTGGCCATATTTCAATACAGAACCTTACATGCAATATATTTGCTAAAACCCAAGTTCTCCTTGGTCAAGTCTCAGGATAGAGTTCTTTCACACAGAAAAGTTGTTAAAACTTAAACCAGTGTTCTCTAGCTAAGTTTCATGAAGATACAAAGAAGTGGTTAAAACAAACGTTTTTTTTTGGCCATGTTTTAGGACAACATTTCCACAGACAAAGCAGTTAAAACTTATATAAGTCCCCCATTGGCCAAGTCTTAGAACAGAGTTTCCTCATACAAACAAAAGTTGGTAACACTCAAACAAGCTTCCTTTAGCCAAGTTTCAGACAAAATTTCCGCATACAACAAAATTGTTAAAAGTCAAGGAAATCTTTTTGGCCATATTT
>NW_019212418.1:0-1373 GCF_002443255.2 Varroa destructor | reverse complement strand
CTTGAGACTTGACCAACGAGAACTCGGGCTTTAGCAAATATATTGCATGTAAGATATTGTTTTGAAATATGACCAACAAGATTTCCCTGACTTTTAACAATTTTGTTGTATACGGAAATTTTGTCTGAAACTTGGCTAAAGGAAGCTTGTTTGAGTGTTAACAACTTTTGTTTGTATGAGGAAACTCTGTTCTGAGACTTGTCCAATGGGGGACTTATTTAAGTTTTAACTTCTTTGTATGTGGAAATGTTGTCCTAAAACATGGCCAAAAAAAACCTTGTTTTAACAACTTCTTTGTATCTTCCTGAAACTTAGCTAGAGAACACCTGTTTAAGTTTTAACAACTTTTCTGTATGAAGAAACTCTATTTTGAGACTTGACCAACGAGAACTTGGGTTTTAGCAAATATATTACGTTAAGATTCTGTTTTGAAATATGGCCAAAAAGATTTCCTTGACTTTTAACAATTTTGTTGTAAGCGGAAATTTTGTCTGCAACTTGGCTAAAGGAAGCTTGTTTGAGTGTTAACAACTTTTGTTTGTATGAGGACACTCTGTTCTAAGACTTGGCCAATGGGGGATTTATATAAGTTTTAACTTCTTTGTATGTGGAAATGTTGTCCTAAAGCATGGCAAAAAAAAACGTTTGTTTAACTACTTCTTTGTATCTTCCTGAAATTTAGATTGAGAATACTTGTTTAAGTTTTAACAGCTTTTCTGTATGAGGAAACTCTATTTTGAGACTTGACCAACGAGAACGTAGGCTTTAGCAAATATATTGCATGTAAGATACTGTTTTGAAATATAGCCAAAAAGATTTCCTTGACTTTTAACGATTTTGTTGTAAGCGGAAATTTTGTCTGCAACTTGGCTAAAGGAAGTTTGTTTGAGTGTTAACAACTTTTGTTTGTATGAGGACACTCTGTTCTAAGACTTGGCCAATGGGGGACTTATATAAGTTTTAACTTCTTTGTATGTGGAAATGTTGTCCTAAAGCATGGCAAAAAAAAAACGTTTGTTTAACTACTTCTTTGTATCTTCCTGAAATTTAGATTGAGAATACTTGTTTAAGTTTTAACAGCTTTTCTGTATGAGGAAACTCTATTTTGAGACTTGACCAACGAGAACTTGGGTTTTAGCAAATATATTACGTTAAGATTCTGTTTTGAAATATGGCCAAAAAGATTTCCTTGACTTTTAACAATTTTGTTGTATGCGGAAATTTTGTCTGCAACTTGGCTAAAGGAAGCTTGTTTGAGTGTTAACAACTTTTGTTTGTATGAGGAAATCCTGTCCTGAGACTTGGCCAATGGGGGACTTATTTAAGTTTTAACTTCTTTGTATGTGGAAATGTTGTCCTAAAACATGGCCAAA
>NW_019212417.1:0-1001 GCF_002443255.2 Varroa destructor | reverse complement strand
CCCCCATTGGCCAAGTCTCAGGACAGAGTTTCCTCATACAAAAAAAAAGTTGTTAACACTCAAACAAGCCTTCTTTAGCCAAGCTTCAGACAGAATTTCCGTATACAACAAAATTGTTAAAAGTCAAGGAAATCTTTTTGGTCATATTTCAAAACAGAACCTTACATGTAATATATTTGTTAAAACTGAAAGAAGTTCTCCTTAGCCAAGTCTCAGGATAGAGTTCCCTTACACAGAAAAGTTGTTAAAACTTAAACAAGTGTTCTCTAGCTAAGTTTCAGGAAGGTGCAAAAAAGTGGTTAAAACAAACGTTTTTTTTTGGCCATGTTTTAGGACAACATTTCCACATACAAAAAAGTCAAGACTTAAATAAGTCCCCCATTGGCCAAGTCTCAGGATAGAGTTTCCTCATACAAACAAAAGTTGTTAACACTCAAACATGCTTCCTTTAGCCAAGTTTCAGATAAAATTTCCCCATACAACAAAATTGTTAAAGGTCAGGGAAATCTTTTTGGTCATATTTCAAAACAGAACCTTACATGTAGTATATTTGTTAAAACTCAAAGGAATTCTCGTTGGCCAAGTCTCAGAATAGAGTTCCCTCACACAGAAAAGTTGTTAAAACTTAAACACAAGTGCTCCCTAGGTAAGTTTCAGGACAGAAGTTCCGCATACAAAGAAGTGGTTAAAACAAACGATTTTTTTCTGGCCATGTTTTAGGACAACATTTCCACATATAAAGGAGTTGTTAAAACTCATAATAAGTCCCCCACTGGCCAAGTCTCAGAACAGAGTTTCCTCATACAAAAAAAGTTATTAGCACTCAAACAAGCTTCCTTTAGCTAAGTTTCAGGACAAAATTTCCTCTTAGAACGAAATTGTTAAAAGTCAAGGAAATCTTTTTGGCCATATTTCAAAAGAGAACCTTACATGCAATATATTTGTTAAAGCTCAAAGAAGTTCTCATTGGCCAAGTCTCAGGATAGAGTTCCCTCACACAG
>NW_019212416.1:0-2326 GCF_002443255.2 Varroa destructor | reverse complement strand
ATATATAAATGTCAGATATTATAGGGCAGTTGTTTCAAAGTAGGACCGTATCAAAACCAGGTACGGAACATAGATGCTGTCCTGTAAGTACAATGGCTCATATATGTGCCATAGTTGAGTTTAGAGAAGCCATGTACACAGATGGGTTACTCTCGTGCAGTTGTGCACCCGCATGGCATAACATAGGACATGAGCATGGTAAGGCCACTGTACGATTGAAGGCAGGATAGACGATTTTTACGAGAATTGATACCAGTTTTCTCTTATGGCCTTCAAATAGGTGCCTTCTGTCACCGAGACGCGAGCGTTAGGTAACATCTTTAAAGCGACACAACTCGTATATACATTAGGTTCATTAATTATATAGCATAAACCTGCTCCTTCGAATATGCGGTCCAATGTTGAAGAACGAAGTCTACTGAAAACGAATAACAGCCAGGTATATTATCAGCTAGTACTACAAAAACTGAATATGACGTAAAAGGCATAGTATTCAGTGGACATGTTATCCTTCAAGTAAAAACAACTTTTTTTGTCGGCCAGCTGTTTAGAAAAGCGAAACAGCTTGTAGGATTTTATCTACGCGCTAAGGAATAGCTTAGTGTCTTGTGTGGTGATATTTTTTTGCGCGAGGATTTTCGGTTGACTTTGCATCATCGTGCAAATGCCCGCATTCTAACGTATAACTTATGTAAAAATGGTGAATGACACTTAACTTGCTACCAGCTAAGTCAGCATCGGAACCAGTTCTGATCACTGATGTAAGGAACCACTTTTTTCCCCACTACTATTGACAAACCTATAGAAAGAGAGAAACAAGATCAAATAATAAACAGCGAGTACGATCGCTAATGCCGCAGACCGTTATAGCGTCGCATCAGGGCATCGCCTGATCACCTGCCCTGTATCCATTCATCTTTACTAAGTTGTTCTGACAGATCCCTATCCCTATTTCGTCGGCAGTTAGACGCCTGGCCAGCGACTAGACCACTCCGGACCATACAGCCTCGCAGGGATAACTTACGACAAAAAGGAAGAAAATGTAGAGATATACAAATCAAGCGGGAAACGTGGGGTACACAACCCGGAGCACGAATCGGCTGATCTAGGAAAGGCATATTGTTTTGTGTTCTTAATATTGCTGTTGCTTTTGGTGCTGCCGATGTCGCCGCTATTAACGAAGCAGACTTTGTCCTTTTGTTTAAGGGCGTCTGGCTGACCAGCGCTCAGCCCTTGTTTTGGGAGAAATGAATGACTTGGCCAGTTAACGGATATCTTTTGTATGTCCTCTACGAGCGTGGGCAGGTTGTCCTGCTGTCTGTCTTTCGGTCGACCCTTCACGCCTCCCTCGCATGACGATAAGATGAAAACGTCGTTGAAGGAAAAAAAATTAATCGGAACGCTTGTGGATCGTTGCATCTTTTGTAGCTTGTTGCAGGCCATCGCCAAGGTAACTACCGACGAACGATGAAAACGTTCCCTGGCTGACGATCTCTGGCTATTGGGAACCTCCGCAGGTGTTAGTCGAGCTTACTATGCCATGATCGGTCCCATTCTCGCTGTATGGGCCGCTAGCGAAAGGGGTTCTTGCGTCTGTTTTTATGTAACGTCTGGTGCGTTGTCAAAGACTAAGAAGATTTAGTACGGTGAGTGTTTTGAACCGGAAGACTAGCTCTTGTTGTTCAATAATGCTTAAGAGATCATTAAGTCAGCTGGCCCAGTTATAGTTAGATTTGTTATTTGCCCTTTTGTCTGAAGTCGATTGCATGACAAACGTCTAGCATTGACTTTAGAAAGTAATTGCTCACTTTAGCCGTAATCTTCGCACACAACAGACGGGTTGTATTTCTGGTAACGTAAAACAATCCTATTAAGCTAGGGTTGCCAGCAACATTCATTAGCCAAACCCGTTGGGTTCAGAAGATTATGTGGAATAGGTTAAATTAGCGGTTTCCTGTGTTTGTTAGTAAAGAGATTTCAACCGCTGCCAGCTAATGCGAGGATTCCCAGAGATTCTCGCTTAATGGTAGACATAGTAATTAGATGTTCATTAACGACAAAAATAATTGACCGCCGACGCTTTCCACCGAAGAGGGCGACTCTTATTTACATCTTTAATTCGGCTACATTTCTTAATAAATTATAGGGTTTGTAAATTAGTGGCCGTGAGCTGTTCTGCGCAGACTCTATTTTGTTTATGTTGGCAATCGTAGTCCTTTATATTGACAAGATTAATGTGTTTCCACCGTTTTAAAGATCAATTTAAATCCCATTATACACGTACTGTGATAGATTTCGCCGAATTTTAAAAATGAAATTAACGTTA
>NW_019212415.1:0-1540 GCF_002443255.2 Varroa destructor | reverse complement strand
GAAGCTTGTTTGAGTGCTAATAACTTTTTTTGTATGAGGAAACTCTGTTCTGAGACTTGACCAATGGGGGACTTATTATTAGTTTTAACAACTTCTTTGTATATGGTAATGTTGTCCTAAAACATGGCCAAAAAAAGCGTTCGTTTTAACCACTTCTATCTTCTTGAAACTTAGCTAGAGAATACCTGTTTAAGCTCTAACAGCTGTTCTGTATGAGGAAACTCTATTTTGAGACCTGACCAACGAGAACTTGGGTTTTAGCTAATATATTACGTTAAGATTCTGTTTTGAAATATGACCAAAAAGATTTCCTTGACTTTTAACAATTTTGTTGTAAGTGGAAATTTTGTCTAAAACTTGGCTAAAGGAAGCTTGTTTGAGTGTTAAGAACTTTTGTTTGTATGAGGAAACTCTGTCCTGAGACTTGGCCAATGGGAGACTTATTTAAGTTTTAACTTCTTTGTATGTGGAAATGTTGTCCTAAAACATGGCCGAAAAAAAACGTTTGTTTTAACCACTTCTATCTTCCTGAAACTTAGCTACAGAATACTTGTTTAAGTCTTAACAACTTTTCTGTGTGAGGGAACTCTATCCTGAGACTTGGCCAACGAGAACTTGGGTTTTAGCAAATATATTGCATGTAAGATTCTGTTTTGAAATATGGCCAAAAAAATTTCCTTGACTTTTAACTATTTTGTTGTATGCGGAAATTTTGTCTGAAACTTGGCTAACGGAAGCTTGTTTGAGTGTTAACAACTTTTGTTTGTGTGAGGAAACTCTGTCCTGAGACTTGGCCAGTGGGGGACTTATTTAAATTTTAACTTCTTTGTATGTGGAAATGTTGTCCTAAAACATAGCAAAAAAAAAAAACGTTTGTTTTAACCACTTCTTTGTACCTTCATGAAACTTAGCTAGAGAACACTGGTTTAAGTTTTAACAACTTTTCTGTGTGAGGGAACTTTATCCTGAGACTTGGCTAATGAGAACTTCTTTGAGTCTTAACAAATATATTGCATGCAAGATTCTGTTTTGAAATATGGCCAAAAAGATTTCTTTGACTTTTAACAATTTTGTTGTATGCGGAAATTTTGTCTAAAACTTGGCTAAAGGAAGCTTGTTTGAGTGTTAAGAACTTTTGTTTGTATGAGGAAACTCTGTCCTGAGACTTGGCCAATGGGAGACTTATTTAAGTTTTAACTTCTTTGTATGTGGAAATGTTGTCCTAAAACATGACCAGAAAAAATGTTTGTTTTAACCATTCCTATCTTCCTGAAACTTAGCTAGAGAATACTTGTTTAAGTTTTAACAGCTTTTCTGTATGAGGAAACTCTATTTTGAGTCTTGACCAACGAGAACTTGGGTTTTAGCAAATATATTGCATGTAAGATTCTCTTTTGAAATATGGCCAAAAAGATTTCTTTGACTTTTAGCAATTTTGTTGTATGCGGAAATTTTGTCTGAAACTTGGCTAAAGGAATCTTGTTTGAGTGTTAACAACTTTTTTTTGTATGAGGAAGCCCTGTCCTGAGACTTGGCCAAT
>NW_019212414.1:0-1360 GCF_002443255.2 Varroa destructor | reverse complement strand
TTGAATTTTAACAACCTCTTTGTATGTGAAAATGCTGTCCTAAAACATGGCCAGAAAAAAACGTTTTTTTTAACCACTTCTTTGTATCTCCCTGAAACTTAGCTAGAGAACACTAAGTTTTAATAACTTTTCTGTATGAGGAAACTCTATCCTGAAACTTGACCAACGAGAACTTGAGTTTTAGCAAATGTATTGCATGTAAGGTTCTGTTTTGAAATATGGCCAAAAAGATTTTCTTGACTTTTAACAATTTTGTTGTGTGCGGAAATTTTGTCCGAAACTTGGCTAAAGGAAGCTTGTTTGAGTGTTAACAACTTTTTTTTTTGTATGAGGAAACTCTGTTCTGAGACTTGGCCAATGGGGGACTTATTAAGTTTCGATTTCTTTGTGTGTGGTAATGTTGTCCTAAAAGATGGTCAGAAAAAAACGTTTGTTTTAACCATTTCTTTGGATCTTCCTGAAACTTAGCTAGAGAACACTTGTTTAAGTTTTAACAACTTTTCTGTATGAGGAAACTCTATCCTGAGACTTGACCACCGAGAACCTGAGTTTTAGCAAATATATTGCATGTAAGATTCTGTTTTGAAATATGGCTAAAAAGATTTCCTTGACTTTCAAAAGTTTTGTTGTAAGCGAAAATTTTGTCCTAAAACTTAGCTAAAAAAAGCTTGTTTGAGTGTTAACAACCTTTTTGTGTAAGGAAACTCTGTTCTGAGACTTGGCCAATGGGGGACTTATATAAGTTTTAACTTCTTTGTATGTGGAAATGTTGTCTTAAAACATGGCCAGAAAAAATGTTTGTTTTAACCGCTTCTTTGTATCTTCCTGAAACTTAGCTAAAGAACACTTGTTTAAGTTTTAACAACTTTTCTGCGTGAGGGAACTCTGTCCTGAGACTTGGTCAATGAGAACTCCTTTGAGCTTTAGCAAATATATTGCATGTAAGATTCCATTTTGAAATATGGCCAAAAAGATTTCCTTGACTTTCAACAATTTTGTTGGAGGCGGAAGTTTTGTTCTGAAACTTAGATAAAGGAAGCTTGTTTGAGTGTTAACAACTTTTGTATGAGGAAACTCTGTTCTGAGACTTGGCCAATGGGGGACTTATTTAAGTTTTACCAACTTCTTTGTATGTGGTAATGTTGTTCTAAAACATGGCCAGAAAAAAAACGGTTGTTTTAACCACTTCTTTGTATCTTCCTGAAACTTAGCTAGGGAACACTTGTCTAAGTTTTAACAACTTTTCTGTGTGAAGGAGCTCCATCCTGAGACTTCTTTGAGCTTTAGCAAATATATAGCATGTAAGATTCTATTTTGAAATATGGTCAAAAAGATTTCCTTGACTTTCAACAATTTTGTT
>NW_019212413.1:0-1260 GCF_002443255.2 Varroa destructor | reverse complement strand
TCAAGACTCAAAATAAAGTTTCCTCATACAGAAAAGCTGTTAAAACTTAAACAAGTATTCTCTAGCTAAATTTCAGGAAGATAGAAGTGGCTAAAACAAACATTTTTTCTGGTCATGTTTTAGGACAACATTTCCACATTGAAAGAAGTTAAAACTTAAATAAGTCTCCCATCGGCCAAGTCTCAGGACAGAGTTTCCTCATACAAAAAAAAATTGTTAACACTCAAACAAGCTTCCTTTAGCCAAGTTTCAGACACAATTTCCGTATACAACAAAATTGTTAAAAGTCAAGGAAATCTTTTTGGTCATATTTCAACACAGAACCTTACATGTAATATATTTGTTAAAACTCAAAGAAGTTCTCCTTGGCCAAGTCTCAGGATAGAGTTCCCTTACACAGAAAAGTTGTTAAAACTTAAACAACTGTTCTCTAGCTAAGTTTCAGGAAGATACAAAAAAATGGTTAAAACAAAAGGTTTTTTGGCCATGTTTTAGGACATTTCCACATACAAAGAAGTTAAAACTTAAATATGTCCCCCATTGGCCAAGTCTCAGGACAGAATTTCCTCATACAAACAAAAGTTGTTAACACTCAAACAAGCTTCCGTTAGCCAAGTATCAGACAAAATTTCCGCTTACAACAAAATTGTTAAAAGTCAAGGAAATCTTTTTGGCCATACTTCAAAACAGAATCTTAACGTAATATATTTGCTAAAACCCAAGTTCTCGTTTGTCAAGTCTCAAAATAGAGTTTCCTCATACAGAACAGCTGTTAAAACTTAAATAAGTATTCTCTAGCTAAGTTTCAAGAAGATAGAAGTGGTTAAAACAAACATTTTTTCTGGCCATGTTTTAGGACAACATGTCCACCTACAAAGAAGTTGTTAAAACTCAAACAAGTCCTTCATTGGCCACGTCTCAGAACAGAGTTTCCTCATACAAAAAAAAGTTGTTAACACTCAAACAAGCTTCCTTTAGCCAAGTTTCAGACAAAATTTCCGCATACAACAAAATTGTTAAAAGTCAAGGAAATCTTTTTGGCCATATTTCGAAACAGAATCCTAACGTAGTATATTTGCTAAAATCCAAGTTCTCGTTGGTCGAGTCTCAAAATAGGGTTTCCTCATACGGAAAAGCTGTTAAAACTTAAACAAGTATTCTCTATCTAAGTTTCAGGAAGATACAAAGAAGTGGTTAAAATAAACGTTTTTTCTGGCCATGTTTTAGGACATTTCCACGTACAAAGAAGTTAAAACTTAA
>NW_019212412.1:0-1033 GCF_002443255.2 Varroa destructor | reverse complement strand
AGAAGTGGTTAAAACAAACGTTTTTTTTCTGGCCATGTTTTAGGACAACATTTCCACATACAAAGGAGTTGTTAAAACTCAAATAAGTCCCCCATTGGCCAAGTCTCAGAACAGAGTTTCTTCATACAAAAAAAAGTTGCTAACACTCAAACAAGCTTTCTTTATCTAAGTTTCAGAACAAAACTTCCGCCTACAACAAAATTGTTGAAAGTCAAGGAAATCTTTTTGGCCATATTTCAAAATGGAATCTTACATGCAGTATATTTGCTAAAACTCAAAGAAGTTCTCGTTGGTCAAGTCTCAAAATAGAGTTTCCTCATACAGAAAAGTTGTTAAAACTTAAACAAGCTTCCTCTAGTTAAGTTTCAGGACAAAATTTCCTTTTACAACGGAATTGTTAAAAGTCAAGGAAATCTTTTTGGCCATATTTCAAAATGGAATCTTACACGCAGTATATTTGCTAAAACTCAAAGAAGTTTTCGTTGACCAAGTCTCAGGACAGAATTCCCTCACACAGAAAAGTTGTTAGAACTTAAACACAAGTGCTCCCTAGGTAAGTTTCAGGACAGAAGTTCCGCATACAAAGAAGTGGTTAAAACAAACGTTTTTTTTCTGGCCATGTTTTAGGACAAAATTTCCACATACAAAGGAGTTGTTAAAACTCAAATAAGTCCCCCATTGGCCAAGTCTCAGAACAGAGTTTCCTCATACAAAAAAGTTGTTAACACTCAAACAAGCTTTCTTTATCTAAGCTTCAGAACAAAACTTCCGCCTACAACAAAATTGTTGAAAGTCAAGGAAATCTTTTTGGCCATATTTCAAAATGGAATCTTACATGCAGTATATTTGCTAAAACTCAAAGAAGTTCTCGTTGACCAAGTGTCAGGACAGAGTTCCCTGACACAGAAAAGTTGTTAAAACTTAAACAAGTGTTCTCTAGCTAAGTTTCAGGAAGATTCAAAGAAGTGGTTAAAACAACCATTTTTTTTTTCTGGCCATGTTTTAGGATAACATTACCACATACAAAGAAGTT
>NW_019212411.1:0-24877 GCF_002443255.2 Varroa destructor | reverse complement strand
CATATAGCTACGCTAGAGTTGTACTTCGATTATCATCAAGACCAAATAATTAAATCGGCATTACCTATTGTATGCTAACCTCTACAAAGTCTGGTGGTCCTTAAATTTCTAAGTGCGACTACTTTATAAAGTAGGGAGACACATAGACGCGATTAAGCAAAACTGATCTATTTCTTTAGCCTCTATCTGAATTGTTCTCTAATAGGCAAGCAATAGTACCCTCCACAGGCTACTTCCATCCGATATATGCATTTTGTTGATATTCGATAAAAGGTAGTTCGCAGCTGAAAGATGATAATGGCATTAGAGGAAGTCTACACCTAAGGGCTACATGCAACGTTTTCATGGACAATTCTCCGTGAAAGCCATTATTCAAGTGGCGTGATTTGTCCAATAACCATAATAAAGAGCTGCTGTTAATGTGCTTATTATATAGACCACTAAAATAATATAAGTTCATAATTAACTTGTTCCCTCTGGTGCCAAGTAGAGATGACTTGAAGATCATCTACATTTTTTTTAGCTTGAGGAACAATAAAGTTAGTTAATGTTGGTAAGAAGGTTAGTTATCTAACGAGTGATTGGTACTTTAAGATACCTTTTACAGCTCTTACAACATTGAACTGTAGCGTGAGCACGTTGGTTTGTTATTATGTGATATACGTAAGAAACGCGATAAGAAAACTGTTTTATTCGTTCGCAAATTTACAGGTGCACAAACATTTAATTCCAAACAGCGCATAAATGCTCACATAGGTTAGTTATATGCCTACTCATTGACTCCGGCTTACTACTCTTTCAGGAGATATCAGTAGTGGACGCAGACGAGCGTCGATCAGACTATTTCTCAATCGACGCTGATGATGGTGTTTCTCTTGCGGCAAACGCTAGTGGCACTTTTCCCTTTAGTTTTCGAGCCAACCACTTAAACTCTCTGAAGAATCGAAGAGGTAGCCGAATTTCGGACTATCTTGAAACGCTGTAAGTTATCTAATAGTTATTTGTCCTTGACGACAGATTCGACAGCTTTGGCATAATTAAAAAGAGGTCGACGGCCTGAGAACGCTTGCTAGTCTTGAGGAAGTGTGTACAGTAAAAATCCAGGTCTATTATAAAGGTGAAAACAATTAAATGCAATATGGTACAGTTTGTTTAGAATTTCTTTAGTAAATGACAGAAGGGTACACAGAATAATATGTGCATGTCATATTATTTGGCTAGTTTATAACGCCTGCAATGCACCACAACGCACGCTTCGTTCCATGTTAAAAATGTGTTATAATTTTTGGCTTTAATATACATACCCGCCTCGAGCTCTTTCTGATTCAGCTAGCCATCATATCAAATCTATCCTCGTTTTTCATCGTTTGAGTAACTTGCTGTACATCCGCAACTTTCGTCATATGCATTTTAAATACTACCTCAATAGATCCTCAGGTGAATTTCGCTTCATTTGCATCAAGAGAGAAAGCTTACCCTTTGAATCAGTCTATATCTGGCTACCGTATAAAGATGTAAGACCTGAAAAGCTTGATATATATTTTCAAACGTTTTACATTAAATGACCTCGATATTTTTTTTCACAAGGAACATAAGTGATTTACGTGTATAACATATTTAACATGCTTAAAAGTTTGCTTAGAATAATTGTTTTGCTTTTATATATAAGTGCGACCTCTAAATTTGTTTAGGACTTTTTCTAACTATCTCCATCTAGAACTGTATCTATATAATAACAGATATTTCACCAAATTTTTTTACGCATACTAAAAGTCTCATTTCCGATGGCCACATTCGTTGATTTTGCTTACCATTCACCGCAGTCACAGCTTAAAATTAAAATTAGGTCTTAAACATTCACAGGCTTGTTTCAAATATTCGCCTATGTAATTTTTCGTACGTTCTCTTAATCGCACAAATGTATGAGTCGGATTGAGTTATCACATGAAGTTTGCTGGATTTTCACTAAATAACACTACATATACAGTAGTCCAATAAATTCAGACTAAGGCTATTCGGCCTTCATAGGCACTCATTCTAAAACATGCCTGTAATCTCAGGTAGCCAACCTTGCATTAGTCAGCTTGTGTGAGCCGACGCACAATCTTGTTCTAGGACGTATAGTCTTGCTTCCTGTACTACAACTATTCACTGTTCCACAACAGCTCACGAGCAGGCAAATATGTTTCTTTAATGAGGCGTTCGCCTCTGCTCTTAAGACATAAACTTAGAACACGAAATTTGCTTCTATCTTCTTTGGGTCGTAAACAGTGACGTGTTTATAGATTTATTGTACAAAGAACTGGCCCCAGTCTGCTACGAGAAATAACGAATAAACGCATGCCCGTTACGACGAATAAGTTACCAAAAATTGTCCCAATTTAGGCGCTGTATGCATATAATATATCTCTATTCCCTCTACTTCACCCAGACTGCTTGTCGAATCGTTCGTACGGATATCAGCGACACAGTTCCAGACAAGTTGGCTAATTTATTACTGTTCAATTCCTATAGATTTGAAATTTGTTTAGGTCGTCTTGGTCTTAAATTGGTCGTAAGACCAATTTAAGTTACGTCAAGAAGATGGTTGCTACCACATCAGAGTTACGTACCGTAATGCGACTGTTAATGTGCGAACAAAAAAACTATATTATGCGAATGGCCGGAAGTGCCGAACTTCTGGCCAGAGGTATCCAGAACAAAACAGAGGGCAGCTGGAAGAGCTGAAAAAGGTGAATTGTATTGCTCATTAAAATGATTGTACATTTTTTCTTCTCAGAAGCGGTGGTCTAAATATGCTTTTAGTCTGACGGTGCCAGGCTAAAATACGAGCTACGAGTCGAATGCAATAAATGGACAAGTTGTTATTGATCGTAAAATTCTGTTTAAAAGTCAGCTACAAAGAAGGTATCAATAAGAAATTGCTAACAGTAACCAGAGGGATTATTTAAATATCGGGAATCGATCACTGAGCATAAGCAACTGATCAACTCTTTGAAACACGGTAAACCTCAACGCTGAGTCTGTCCGGTGAAATAAGTGGAACCACCTCGGTTTTAATGCTTATTCCAATGCTGTGCCCATTGAGAACAATAACTTTGCTCGCTAATAGAAGAGATGATAGATAAATTTCATTGACCTTTACCTAGGTCTTTGCTGGCCAAGCGCAATTATGCCAAAGCTGTTGTGATCCGCGTACACAAGAAGTTTCTCTTGATTAGCTTGCTCAGTACCCCTTCAACAGTGAATTGCGGAACCAGATTGTCTGCTTTGCGTGTGCTGCGGATGGCTTTCGATATAGTGCACCCTCTAAGCTGACGCGATTTATGTTGATGCGGACCTGCTGGGCGTTGTCTTTCTTATCGCTGATTGATTTAACTTTTGTATTCATATGCTTTTAACAGTGATTTCGTTAGTCAAGTGTCGTTGTTATTATATTTGCTTAAATAGTATATCCAACACACCAGCCATCTAGTATAACGCAAGTAATGCGCTGCTTAGCTATGCACTAGGAGACACACTGTAACAGAACGAAATCAGTGTAATAAAGAGCGTGCGATCCAAAGCTGACTAGAATGTGCTCATTGTAGCAGACGCCGTTGCTTACACTAAAACCAGCTCTAAAGTAAAGCACCTATGTCATATTTTGTTTAGTCTTCTATAATTTAGTATATGAACGCTTATACTGTGCGCTTGCGTCATATAGTTTTTCATTTAATATTATTACAAACATCATAGTACAGCACCTCTTCTAAATTGCAACAAACATTTAGACTGCAGTCTACTTTGCCATCAAATGCCCGAACAGTATTTTTTATCGTTAAGGCAGAAATGACTTTGCAGTGGCAGTGGTCGGAAAAGTCCGACGAGCTTCCATTCGGCGGGCACGGATGCAGACGCAGAAGTCCAAGAAGTTTCCTTGGATATTTCATCTTTCCTTCTCAATGGAAGAGACTCGAGGTAACATTCTATTCGCAGAACTATAGATAATTCTTTACTATGTTCATGCAGTTTTTTTTTTACAAATATTATCGTTAAACACGAGCCCTATGTATCTTGTTCGAGAAATTTTCAACTGGTTGATCTAGAACGACGATACTGGCCAGCAAACAAAAAAGAGACATCATTTGACGCTCTTCACAGACAGGTCGCTTGGGTCTTGAGTTGAACGGACGAGACATATAACTTGCAGTTTTGCCCTTAATTGGCTCATAATTACTAGAAGAAAAGCAAACTTGAAGTTTTGAGCTATAGTTTCCTGGATGATATCGATGATAATAACAATGGCAGAGCTGATTTCAGCTTCTTTTATGGCAAGTAAGAAGAATATGATCGGGTGTCAGAAAGTACTATCAGACAAGACAGGTAAATTTTACCCCCTTGACGTCTTTGTTATGCAGACAAACGTTCGCCTACTGCTGCCACTTTCCAAATTCGACTAAAGGGCGAAAAAAATCCGTTTATGCGTCCAACCGATATCCTCCAGAGACTGAACCTATTTTTTCATATTTTTTTTTTATTTACTAATCAACAGATAATCGATACACTATTGCAATATCTACAAAACTAAATGCGTTTGCACAGATCTAGCGGCCGGAGCAGTTTAACGGGTTCCCCAACCCTTGTTCAAAAAACCGTCAATTACGAAACAGAACGAGAGAATGTCACGGACCATTGCTTTGGACTATATTCAGAAAGCAACGTCGACGAAAAGGTACGCCAAGACACGCCGACTTGATACACGCTAATGAACGTTTTTGCTTTCACATGCGGATCTCAGTTAATATTGTACTATTGGGTGGTACCTAGCATACCTTGTGTCAATACTGTGTGTTGTTTTTACTGTTCCTAGCGTGTGCAAATATTATTCAATAAGATTATTGTATCTATTTACTTTTTACCGGTTTGTTTTTGCACGAAAAGTCTGACTATTAGGATTTCGAGCACGGAAAAAGGCTTGGTTAATGTCGTGGCTATTGCAGCAGTTGGCATTCTTAAAAGCCTAATTAACATTTTGTACGGCGACATATATTAAAATGTTGACAATTCGCGTGTTAAACAATAGTCCTTGACTTGAAAATTTTAATGTTTGCATTTTGACTATTATGCCACTTGTACTAAAGCGTTGTACCCTAGTGACCGGTAAATTTCGATACTACGCTGATGTTGGGAAAACAATGGCTATTTGATCTTAGGTATCGAACTTGTTTATCTTACTTGCTTATTTGCTATCGCCAACAAAGAAATTATTACCATTCGCAGATTTCCCATTTTTTTTTAGAACAGGTCGACCGTCTCGTGGTATTTTGGCGTCATACCTATTTTACTTGTCGATTCTTTATTAAGTCCGGGTGCATTTTTGCATAAAAACTTTCACTTAGATCTTGAGGAAAAAAAATGGTAAATTCACGACGGACTATTTTAAAATCAGTAGGATCAGTTTTAGCAATGTGATATTCTAGATTTCAACCAAGAAATAAGCATTCGTTCCACTCAAACCGTCTAAAGTAAATATGTTCACCCGGTTCAAGGAGAAAATGCGTAGACAGTTAATCAACAAAGTAGATCTATTGGCGATTTAATTAAATTGTAGTAGAAATCTTGTCTTCCAAATATGACTCATAGAGTTGATTGACACGTGCCACGTTTTGCTATAGATAATAGAACAGGTAAACCAAGCCTAGCTTCAAAATTCCTTGTAAATGAATGGATAATTATTTCGCTTCTGTACATTTAAACGATACCTGTTCCGAAAAACTAACCTAAAATTTCCTACCGAGAGAATGATAATCTGTGAGACAGGATAAGTCCCATCTTAAAAGACTAAGCAGCAGCCTTGCAACCCCTGATTGATTCCGAAATATCGTCACGGTGCATGAAATAATAACCTACTGCGCCGAGGCAGCTATATGCGCTCCCGATTGTTTGAATTGAGCTATTTCGTATATTTTTTTTCCCTGTGTTGCGTCGTGAACTAAGCATTTGCGAAGCAGTCGGGGCCTATCACGTGTGCATGATACATTCTATCTCTACTAGGTGCTGTGGGCCGTCCACGAGACCACGTCACCAACTTATGTGGCACAGCCTATTGTTGTAACCTTATTCTTGTTATAGCCGCCGAATTGGCGGCCAAATGGCCCAATGTGCTTACACAGAAGAATAACTATTTTATATATACGTATCGTAATTAGCTGCGGAGATTCGAACTACATTAGGATATACTTTTGAGCATCTTATTTTAGAAAATTACCTTAAGCGAGAAGCGCTCAGCTCTAAAAAAAGAAGGAATATTCAGGCGGTCAGAAAAATCCTGCGCGTTGCATAGAATGATGCCATTATTAGCAGTGACAATTTCAGGCAATGGACACACACAGTAGTTCATTGAATCAAGCTGCGCGTGTTCAGGAGCCTTCAACAACAGCTTCTAATTCACGGTTGCGACGTACTCTAGTGCATCCAGAACGCCTGTTCAAAGTTGTCATTGTAGGAGACTCCGCTGTCGGAAAATCTTCTTTGATCAACCGTTTTTGCCGAGGTCACTTTGTATCATCCTTTAATGCTACAATAGGTATGCTTGAATTTTGTGAAATTTTCCTTTGGCAAATTTATTACCCGTACCAGGCTATTGAACATTCTGAACCATTGAACTTCTAGGACAGCCTCTACATACCGACGAAACAACGCGTGTTATCTCACACGCAGCTGACGACGAGCCCATTCGACAAAATGAAATAATGTATTATATATCTTGGCCTTCTACTTACGTATTTTGTCATTTCTATATATTGTTATTACGATTGCAGAGTCAGGTTAAGATGTAGATAGTTATCGTTTTACAAATTAGCTGATTTAGATAATCGTGTTCCCAGGGGTTGATTTCCAGGTGAAATCGGTAATTGTAGAAGGACGTTCTGTGGCATTGCAGTTGTGGGACACCGCAGGGCAAGAAAAATTTCGTGCAATAACCCAACAGTATTTTCGCAAGGTCAGAATAGAACCAATATTCCAATGACTACAAATAGCCTGCAAAACAAACAATGCAACACAGCTTAATAAGCATCCATAATATAATGTAACATGTAACTTTCTTTATAGCCGAAAACTGTGTGGTATTTTGGTGTCTTTAAAAGGGCACATACAGGTTGAGAATATATATTAATACGTTCTGAAGTAAGGAATTGTAATAGCGGGACACTCTCTTATCGGTAAGACGATTTATTGATTAGCGAATATTTTTTTTCGCTTTTTTTGTCGTTTCATAAGTGTTTAACACATAATTTTATATATTACGTAATATGCTGCTAGCAATATTTGGCGCAATAACGTCACAATCTGCAAAAAAAGTTTCGTACAGCTCCAAAACATTTTTGGAGCGGAAGGCGAAAGAGTACGTACCATTACACCTATAAAGGATATATATATATATATGTTGTTCCTTTAAAAGGTTTTTCTTTGCTATTTATCATAATGTGTAGCAAAGAGAACTCTTTTAAAGGAACAATGAACTTAAGAACGCTACTGGATACAACTTTATCGTCTATACGAAAAATAATCTATAATTCAAAAAGCAAGCCTTACAGGCCGCAAAGGACCTATCTGTTGTGCTAGAAACTCACGCATAGGCCTTAATTTTGAACTTTTTACTATAGCGCAGCGAAAGGCCAGTATGATCACCAAAAGCAATTAGGGTGCTATTTGACTAGATCGTTATACGTACTTTGCGCGGATAGCTTCTATTGCGGTGCGTTTACACTTTTCGAGAACCCCAACTTTTATCACTGAAGCAGTGTAACCATTTAAGGCGACGAACAAGATGTGCATTAAACAACAAAGATTATCAGTCATACGACACCGCTCTATTCCATACCTTTAACAGCGGGATAAATAAGCTACCATCTAAATGTCAGAAGATGGTCATGGTTAATGTAGTATTAGCTCCCTATTGAAGAAGCTCCTCACTTGCCAACTCATTCACTCCCTTTACAACCTTTAGGCTGACGGTGTTATTATTGTGTACGATGTTACATCTGAGGAGTCGTTTAAAAATGTACGCGCGTGGATCAGCACCTTGCAGGTAGGTCAGCGAACAAAATATATTATCAAGTATAATGCATAAAGCAAAGTATCCGATCAAGTCTTGGATAGTGGTTAGTTGCTATTATGCCTAATCAAGATAATCGAATGTTTACCTGTAGCCGTATTGCGAGACATTTTATATAATAAGCTACATATTACTTAACTGTAAATAAACATTTGAAGGTTTGAGCATTTTCCTCGACTAGAAGGTTTGATTAACAAATGCTGATCGTTCGATTACAATTACTGTTGTAGCTATTCTAGTACTCTGCTCTATGATGGTGTAAAAACAAAAACAATTACCGAGCTCGGTGGTTTACGACCATTAATAATTACTAGCGTGATTTGTGGATGCTTTGTCATTGAGAATCTATTACCCTCTACAGAAGTTCCCTGGTCATGAATCTCATTTGTTAAAGTTTGGTGATCTACACCAAAGACCACATGGGCTTTATTAAGACGATGTAGAATAGGTTTGGTCGCAGCTTTTGTGGTATGGTTGAGGTTGAGCTAATTAATCTATTCAGCTCATATGTGAAATGCGCTTTCATCTAAATCACAGTAAGTGTCAAAGCTTTATTAGCATTCAAGAAAATGCACTTCGCAGCGGACAGACGATTACGGTCCAAGAAGTGGACGGAAAGCCTAAATACTACATTTTTAATCAGGATCGTCCAAGAGCCCCGTAAATAAATCACTAACAGTGATTGGCTTGAACAGTTGATAATAAGTATTTGGTTATAAAAGGCCAGGTAGTTCCAGCTGATGAAACAGATGCTTTTTTGTCATTTTCCAGGTGCAGTTGTTATTTAGGTATGTTAGACTGTCGTTGACACAATCACCCACAGCAGCTAGATCATATAATATCATGCCATTTTGTGCGGTTCCTCCGTGATATTCAATAGATTATAGTGTTCCATTCGAAACTGAACAACCCGTTATAGTCAAGGTGAAGGCTGTGGCAAGCTTGTAACTAATTATATAGCATGATTTTTCAAGCCACAAAATACCATGGTAAACATGCCGCTTGTTTATCAAAATATGACCAACGCATTGTTGGGCTAGGGTGCTTTCTAAACAGAATACGTCAGCCTAATGGATAATAGTACCCGCTTCAATTTGACTAGATCTATGACGTTCTTTCAGCAACGGTTTATTATATGACCCAAAGCGTGCGCAGTTCACTTTTTAACCTACAGATATTTTTGACGATTGTTTGTTAGGATGGAACTACGGATAAAGTAACCTTAATGATAGTGGGAAACAAGGCGGATATGGATACTGCCCTTCGTATGGTGTCCTTTTCAACGGGACAAAAGCTTGCTCATGTAAGTAGACACATAGCACACACATTCTTAATCGAGTAAATATTAAATTTTGTTACCTCCGAGGTTATTGGGATCTTCATTTCATCTAAGTGCGATCCGCTGCCGATGTTTTGCATATTAGTATGTCCCGAAAATTGGTGGTATATAAAGAAAAAATGCTTGATGCATAATCCAACTATTTATAACCAATTTTAAAGCAGTCCATGTTGGATATAATGTGCACTTATTTCCACCCTCTAGGGTATTTATGAAATATGACTTTAAACCTGCTATGGGAGTAGACACTTTGACTTGTTGTTCAAATCTGATTAGAGCTTGTCGAATCTTGTCGTGCTTTAAGTTTTTACAGCTTCACGGATATAATAGACGTAGTAAATAAAATAAGGAGGTCGAAGGTTGTTGAAACAAGACTGCGATGGGAAAATTTGACAAGGAATCTACACTAGCTCTTCACCGTTACGGTCGTAGTAATGACTCAACGTGGTGGTCCAGAAAGTTCCTAGCGACAAAGGGCAATACTACATTGATTTAAAATACGTTTACTGATTTACTTAATAAGCATTTCTATTATTTTTACAAAAAGTGCCATTAAATCAACAATATTTATAAACAAGGGAACCATAATAATCTATAGCAATTTATGACTGTAACCAAATATACTGATTCCAGTGATACATCCATCTTATGAACCGTTCTGGAAACGCATCAAGGCAAGATATTTTTTTGCCGATTCTTTTGGCACTCATACAGTTGTTTCTATCTGTCCAAAAAATATTAATAAGTCACTCCATATTGTCCCAGTAAAATAAATGCTATCCCATTCCGGCACAAGACAAATAATGATGACGTAGTAAAGAGCACAACAGTATTTCTGTGTCGACAAAATATTGTCTTCTTGTATTTTTACATATCCGTTATTATTCAAAATAAATTTGATGCGACAATGAAAATGCAGTAGTTAATTCTGTCCAAATTTGAGGGTAGGCCACGGGGGAGCCGCGGTTTCGACCCAGAGAGGTCTAATAGAAATGGCCTGATTGGTTTAAGGCCAAATCTTCGTTTTAATGAAGAGAAAGAACCATCATTGTAGGAAGCGCAGAACTGGTCACAACGATCAGCCGAGCGATCGGGTCTAGGTAAATATAAAGTGAAGCCCGGTTTATATAAAATGTTTCTTAAAGAGCACGAAAACTTGATGCAAAAAGATCTATAAAAAGCCTGCGTTTTGAGTTCAAACCTAACTGTCGGAGAGCCTTTAGTATTCATAACTGCGGCAATGACTTCCTTGAAAAGTTTTTAAGTTAACGTGTTATTGCTTCGGCTCAATTTGGTCATCGATAAGTACGCGCGTTACCGCCAATGTCAGAATAAAATGAATTATGCTCTGATATGTCAAGAAGAATTTCATTTGTAGTTGTTGTGAAACTAAAAGTAGAGTGCTCCAAAGCACATGTTTCAGTTTAACCGCTGTCGGATCTGTATTTTGGCTCTTTACCCATGTAAACATTAATAGTCTTTTGCATTGCTTAGCTTATAAACTTACCTCTCAGTTCATTTACATCTTTTTAAGTTTCAACAATGTGTCAGGATCTCGTCCTTATCATAATTATGTCCCGTTTTTTACCCTAATTTAATCCCAAAAGCAAGACGCTACGTAGGGGATGTATTGAGTGCATGAGTCCTTGACCGTTGTTAAGCGTTATTATTGAGAACGGTGCATTCTTTTTAAGAAGACACCTTTTACGAAGAGCCCTACGACTCGGATAGCTTGTAACGGCATCTATGGCATTGATAATACCACTTATATATGGAAATCCGTATCCTCCGTTAGAAAAAACGGAAACGTTTCCGGTCTGTTTGATGAACCCGTTTAATGTACTTGCACCCAGGCATATGTTGACATTTCGAAGTGTAAGTACCCCTCTCAAAACCGAACCATTTCATTTGAACAATTTCCTACAAATAAAATAGACGTACGTACACAATTGGAAACGCAAGATAGATACCCAGCAAGAAAACGATAAAAAAAAAGTTCCTGAGAGACCCCTCGCAAGTTAATGTGTGATACTGAATATTTCCCTTAGAGGTTATGCTGTGAACTTAGTGCAATTAGAATAGTACAAACATGATATATAGTAAATGACTTCATCACCACCAAATTAACGGTGTGATCGAGAATATGAAGAGAAAATTTAACTCAAAATAACTTCCAATCAAAAGCCTATAGAATCAAAGACCAAGTTAGATAACGCTGTCTATCGAAACAGAGTCTTTAGACACACCAACCAAAACTATACTGGACTTTTTGTCAAAATGTCCCATCTCACCCATTATCTAGGCCTAATTTTCTCCGTAAGATTGCCGTCTGCGTTGTTCCCTTTGATTCTACTTAATGTCAAATTATTCGGTTCTTTATATAGCAAAATAGGTCGTCAAAAATTTTTTATACAGGTGCATAGATCAACAAACCGAAAGCGTGGACAGAGCTTCATGGAGAACTAGTGTAATACCATGCCAAAAAATAAGGTGAAGACGACTGGAAACGTTTTTAAGTGAAATGCTGTGCTTTGTCAAAAATATGTAAAAACATTAGTACATATTTGTACGTTTATCTAACTATCTGGTATCAGTATTATCCATAGCAGTTATCGAGTGTATGCCTTTATTCCGCAGTGTTTTTTATTGTATATTGTTATAAGCCATTAATATCGTCATTGGTATTGGTAATAGCGTTGTAACTTCAACATTTTTAGTTTCGTTGTAATATTGTAGGGTGACTTCTAACGCAACAATACATTTACAGTTTTTATAATTGAATTTTTATCCTGCAGGAGATAATGTTGCGTTAACGTATTTCCAGCTAAGCCTTTTGCACTAATATTTTCTTGAAAAACTGTTTTGTGCCACTGGTCTCCCTTAGAATGATAGAACCATCTTCCATGATTTCGCAAGCTTCGATATCCTTATCATTAACATCTTTTCAAAAAAAAAAACAAACAAAAGTGTATGTGGCTGAAAGTATATTGAAATCGACTTTTAAGTAAAAACTAAGCTTTAGGTATATTTAGGTATTTTTTATTATTTTTTTTACGTTTCTCCTAACATATTTTTTCATAGCTACAAATATGGGCGATTATTTTCATTTATCTACATATACACAAGCCTATTATTAGCTGCCCATATGTCTATGCTCATACCGTTAAGTAATGCCTTTCCGCTTTTTCTGTTTTAAGCTTTTTCTTCTGCAAAATCACAAAATTTTAATATGCCACGTTACTTTCAAGCCTACACAATTAGGAACAATAATAAAAGACGGGTCTTCATTATTAAAGAGTAATAGGAACTGTCATAATTATTTGCACACTTCTAATTCAAGAATTCATTATATCAGCAAAGCACACATTGTTTATCAATCACCGTTACATTCGAAGCATGCTTTATTGTTACCTTTATGCCGTAACCATAATTGTTTCTCACTCCTTTATGACCAGGAATATGAAGCCATCTTTCACGAGATTAGCGCAAGAACCGGACAAGGAATCGAACCAGCTATGGAGCATCTAGCCAGGTCATTTTACCACTATATACAAATTTTCCCTCATTTAATCAATTACTAGGGTATGGGGGGCAATTCAACCGTGCTGACCTACCGAACCAAAGAAAAGTGTCTAATAGAAATATCCAATTTCTAGTTGGCATTCATAACAAATGACGTGCTTTTGTAGTAGTTTATCCTAAACAATTGCTTCGGTAATTTTAGAAATTAACGTTACTTTTTTTAACGTACAAGCATTATCCCGAAAAGCTGCGAGCGGGTTGAATAGTCCCATCGATCGAACTAATAACAATATGAATATGGCAAATCCTTACATATACCACGCTTCACTTGATGAAGTTCATACAAAACTAGATCGTAGATCCCTTTTACATCAAGTAAGTCAAACCTTATGGAAAAACTTATGAAAGAAAATGACAATCAACTATAGATTATCGCACGTACAAACGCAAGAACTTTAGACAACGGTAAATCATCATCGCGTACACTAATGTGTACACTTATCTTTTTACGAAATTGACTATGCATATTTCACCGACAGCCTTCTTCGCGTTAAAGAGGACGAGGAGATTGAAAAAGCCGTAAATCTCCAAAGCGACCTGGCTTCAGATAAACGCTGCTGTTAAATGGATGTAAGCCAAGCCAACGATACAATTAAAATCCAGCACATGTTTCCCTCAACTTTTCGGCTTATGGCAGTTAGGTATTGGGGACCCTAAATTAATCAACACTATGGCTATGAAGGCTTCTAGTAATTACAGTAAATATAAAGAGCAGAAATTCAACATTTAGAAAAGCATCAAAGCATGAGTTTAAAGATGTGTTTGGTTTGCGTGTGCTGAACTACGCGACGTCGACAGTCCGTAACAGGATCAACATACAGAGGACTGAACAGCTATACTGCTTTATCGGAAATATCAAATTTGATTGTTTATCATGTAGTTCTTTAGGAAACGTTTTGATTAGTTTTTAAATTTTCCAAAATCATTTTTCATTGTTTAGGAGCTAAAGAAAAAAGTGACGGTGGAGGTCGCTACAGGTACCGTTTAATTTTGAAACCAGGTGTAGGGATCATAAAAAGCATGCTAATATACAATATTTAGAGAGTGTGAAGTTTATGCAATATTGAAACATATTTTTTGCTGGTGGCAATTAATGGTGTAATGACAAACTTACGATCAAAGTGACTAAAATATACGCGCTGAAAGTTATGTTTCAGCTTAAAATGTGCTCACGCTCTTATTAGTTGTTGTTTTGGTATCGTCGCGGTCGTGTACGTGACAATATAAGGGAAGTCAAGTTGCTTAGGAGTAATTTTTGTCCAATAAAAACAGACGAGGATTTTTATTAGAAGGTTACTTACAACAAGCTTAGTATTTTACAAGGGTAGTGTGAAGGAATTTATTTTTCCTAATCGACCCTCGGTTCATGATGGTACTGAGCTTTTTTGCGATTTAAGCTCTGTAAGAGGTATTTAGTCTGTAAATAGTTCTATATCATAATATTTTAGGATTCCATCAAAATTCCTAGGCGCCAATATTTGACTTCTATTTTTAGTAGCACTAGCGGACTTGTTACCTTTTGGAGTTTTGCAAACTAATTCTATTTAACGTTTTGTTTGTTCTCAGCCTTGAAATACAACTTTACATATCTACTTTCGCGGGTCAAAAATAAGTCTCTCGTTTCTTACAGGATCCACATCATATGCTACATCTTAAATATTTGACACTAAATTTCCAGTTGCTCCACCCTACAACATATAGAACCAGATATTTTCAAAGGACTGCGATTTAAGGAAGCTATTTAATCGTTCAAATAAGGGGAGGAGCTAAGGAAGTAGCTAAGGAGGCAGCTAGTCCTGCAGTAGGGAAAGATAAGCATTCGAAGGGAACCTACATACCTAATTCTGGATAGTTTAATTTTTGAGGCTCACTCAGAACTGGCTTGAAATTTTGATTCTCTTCGCTTGTCTCTAAATATGAGTTTGTCAAAATCTGCTAGAAAAGAAGCACCAGTGACAAGTGTACCGAATCTCAAGGGGCATTGTGTAATTGCCTTCAGTTCGGCCACCCCATGTGGGATTTTTTGAGGTCTCCGCATCAAGTGAAACAAACACTGCTGAACTAATAAATAACCATGATGCAGTTTATTATATCAAGGTTTGACGATAATTCTAATTCTCTGTCTTAGCCGCAAAAATAAAAGAGATTTAGGCAGTTGATTTTTTTAAATTAGACAGAACGACCATGAAATAACTTGAGCACTTTAGATGCCGTTGAGGCTTAGAAAACAAAAACAGGTTGAATCCATATATATATATGCAGATCGTTTATTGTTCCTTTAATTGCAATCGTACCTTGAGTATAACTTCAGGGAAAATTACGAAACTAAATTAAAATGTCGAATGACTTCCAAACTTCAGCAAAAGTATTTCTGAATCTCGCATTAAACACTGATTTTCTGTTACTACATAATTTAGAACTGAGGTAACTCCCCTTGATCCAATGCTATATCCAGCCGGTCAAACACAATGTTGGCGTGAAGGCGCTTTTTAATTTGGCCCAGCGGAACGTTCGTTCGATGTTTTTTTCTATCTATCTCTGTCTCACAGGAAAGAACACCTAGTTCTCCGATATGGGACATCCGTTCTTATCTTAATTGCAGAATTTGATGCTGTTAACCTTCCCACATTCCAATTGAGTTTATCAGTGCTGTACGGCGCCCTACAAAAAAAGCGTTTCGTAGCACCTACACTTCCATTTGCGTAATCCAAAGCATGCACTATTATATGTATGTGTTCTTATTAACCATCTAAATAAAATTGAAGCGATTAATCATTGTTTTTTTACTTCTAAGGCTTTTCGTGTGTTAATTAGTATCGACTTCAGCCTACGTTGATATCGATGAAAAGGCCTAACTGTAATTTTCTACTCACTATATATTCAATCTTCTCCTTGTGCGCTGCATGCACCATGCTTATCGGTGCTAGAAAATAAAGGAAGTCGTTGCAAGCATTGGTTAGGTATAAAAACAAGTCGCCAATCATCTCTTAGTGATCGTTCCAAAAAGAAGAAATGTAAAAGAAACGCTTTAGAAAGAATGATACTGCAATCTATTTAACTTATATTAATTAAAAAGTTAATGCAAGTTAATTCGATTTGCATCGCAACATTTGTTTAATAAATATACTGCACATGTTCCAGTAAGAATAATTTTACCGTATTACTTATGTTTATATCAATATACGATTGTGAGTCGGAGACAACGAATTATTGAACACAATATTGATTTGTTAGTTTTGATAGATCTGCGATACTCTACTTAGATGTGTGGGCAAGATTTTGTCGCATTTTCACTGCAGAGGAATACTTACTTACTTACTTATTTATTATACGAAGGAGTGTGCGTTTGTTTTAGGCTAGAATGATTTTCGTTCAAAATCATTTAATAAAGATCGCTTACATGTTTTTCCTTGTAAAGGTAGTGCCAAATGCTCGAGTGAGACTTGAATGTACTTAGGAACACTAGCGGTTAAGTGAGCCGTCGGCCAAGACAACATATGAAACTTTTTCTTTATAAGAAATCTGTGTGTCCTAACCTAGTTTTAGTTTTTGTATGTCAAAAGCTAATAATAACTCTCTCCCCTGCCCATCTCCTTTCTATAAATCACACAGTATCTTTTCTTAAGTTCTCATCGAAAAAATTGCTATAATCGATGATTGTGTGGGATCTGTAACAAAAGAGCGAAGTAAAGCGACATTTGCCAGCTATAACCGCCATACTACCAACGGTACGCGTACCCTCCTGACGCGTTCATGCTGAGTCAACAAATAGGACATGGACAGAAAATTATACCGCACCTGTATGAACTCTGTTGTTGAAAGAAACAGGTTCTTATATTTTGGGAGTGTTTGGGAACGGCTTCTTATCTTTGTTGCAAAATAGATACGTTCAACTATATGATATTGCCAATGCTTGATATTCGATCCTATCACATACTGTGACAACGTACAATAAAAAAAAAGTATGAAATCAATAAAAGCCAGGATTTAGCTAGTCAGAATGACAATTAAATAAACCTATAATATTATTACAGCAAGCGAACCCTTAAGATAGTACTAGGCTAACTGTTCTTTAACGAGACCGAATTTGCTACCTTAAGTAACTCGCCTGCTTAATATGAGATATTCAATTTCGAGCGTATATATATGTATATATGTATATATTGTATAATAGAATAAAGCTGTTGCTAAACACTTTTTGAAATCAGTTGGGAGAGAATATTTGAAATAAACGTCTAACACATATACGGTTGATATATATATATATATACACCGTTTCAAAAGATGTGATAATTGGCTGACAAAAAAGCGTACATTTACTTGCATTTGAAGTTCTTAGGAGATCTCTAATTATGACTAACCTGGCAAATTTGTGAATTAAAACGCTTTTTCCTAAAACCAGCTAGTAAACGTACGTCCGGGTTATATATCTAGCTTGAAGTCTTGCAGGTGGACTGCTGCTTAGTTATGCGTTAAAAAAATATTTTGCTGGTGGTTTGGAAAACGTGTAAACGGGGAGTCTATCTGTGCTCCTATACGATACTGCCAATCCAAAGTAAATCCACGAAATATTGAATAAAAGTCGTAAATTTATTTAAGACGCTTCATAATTGTGTGCTCTACCTGTGGTGCTTATGAACGACTGCTGTTAGCAGAATACTGATGAGTTCCTATGTTAAAAACGTATACCATTTCAAGTAGCCATTAACTAGTTTAGAGGCTTATCGTTTAAAATTATCTTTTGTTTATTATTGTTCAAAAGGAACTGTCTGCTTTTTTTAAGTTATACTATGATAGTTGACTAAACCTGCGTATGACTACTTGAATAGATTTTCTGAAATAGCGTAACATCCACTATGATAAACAACTTGTAATTTCGATTTGTACGTGCACCGAGGATGAACTACTTTGCTTTGTTACATATAATAATAATAATGACAATTAAGCCGTAATTTTATCAGCTCGAGAAGGTCCTGTATTGTCATCAGTGGCTATACTATGTACCGTCGATTGCTGCGACACTTATAGATGAGAGTTTCCTTAGATAAAAAAGAATCATAGTCTAAATATATCTTATAATATGGAAACCACTTGATTATTTTATGCCCTGACAAAGCTGACACTGTCACGAAGCTGGAAGTTTCCCTTTGCAGAAGCCAGCGTTTAAAGCTACAGACATTCTCAGGCTCTACAAACAAAATATAACGTTACAGGTTTAACGCAAAGTTAATCAAGCGTGTCGCCAGACCCAAGGTAAAATCATGAAGGATACAATTTTCATTCAAGTTATTCAGATGTAGTTTTTGAGAATCATAATACAAGCTAATCTTTCTTGTGGTGAAACCTTTTAAATTCATTCGTCATTACTTACAATGCACTTTAGCACCATCAAATGAGCATCCTTCGTTGATATTATGGCAACTTCTCCAGTTCCTAAGGCAGCGTCGGAAAGTTCGGTGTTTCAGCTTTACGACAGTTTATATAAATCGTAATATCTGTATAGGAAGCGCAGTTGAAAGTATACCAAGCTAATCAATACGTTTCAAACATGCGTTTAACGGCACTACTATACTAATTAAATACCCGTTCAAAATAAATTTCATAGTTGTACTACAAGTTGTCCTAAAACATCGAAACTTCCAATTTCAACCTGGAACGCATAAAAATTTCAAGTTAGCGACTTTCCATACCAACCATGGAAGGGCTTTTAGGGGACGAGAAACATTCTAGTTCGTTCTTTTTGTTCGCGTCTTAAACAAACACAATAGGGATTTGTTATTGCTAAACTCAACGTTCCAACTGAACTTTGTAAATGACTGAGTCTGCCTTGTGTATCCTCTCTCCTGGCTGGGCGTATTTCCAGGACTACAAGACCTAAAGACGCGTCAGTTTAATTAATACAGCCCAGTAATAGACATCGCAGTGTTCGATCGCCGAATAGTATCCCCAAAAAAATGAAAACGTCCTTTCCTTTTACGTATGTAAAACAATTCCATTAGATAAAACATAACTTTTACCGGAGTATATCGCACATTTGATATAATCGCGCTGAGCTTCAACGCAAAGACTGTTTACAGACATATTTTAGAGTCAAAATCATCACTTTCATCTATACTTCGCATATGAATGGATGCGAACATACCCCTGCGTGACCTGCCGTTGCCTGTTTTCCTTTCAGTATCTTAGAACTCATTATTAAAATTGCATAGATGTCTCAACAACGGCGCTAAGTGCAAGGAATAGTCATGAAAGAACAAAGGTAACAAGTAGATTCATGTTGTTACATTTAGATCATAAATTAAAATGCACTAATTTGTGATAAATACATTTTTGGCTAAAACGAAATACACTATCTGTACATGTACTGGGCGGTTTGGCCTAGTGTTTTCGTATTAAAATTTCTGGGCACGCTTACCAGTCATCATCTCTTAGCCACAACTTTCCTAGAGCCATATGAGTGTAGTGGTCGGTCCTCTAATGCTTTCCGGGCATAGTCGAATGAGGACGGAATACTCTCTTACAAAACACATGCTTCACATATAGTGCTATTATGTGTAAAATAGAATTTCGACTTCGGCTTGCGAAGAAAACCAAAACATTGTTGCAATAGTAAGGTTAAATTCAATCAGCAATCTATTACGGTCTGCCACAATACGATGCTGTTGTGGCTGTGCATAATTCTAGTCTTAATATGTATGTAACGCTTTTCTTTGAATTTGTCTAGCCTGTTTTCCTGCTTCTGACAGGCGATGCCTGATACAGGACTAATACATGAAAAGAGTTTACTTGCGCTTAATCAATAATAAGCAGTGTCAAACAACAATTGACCTCGCCATTATAAACACATCTGGGATGAGAAAATTAAGGTGTGTCTTTGACCAGCAGCACATTTCCTGCGATTCGACTATTTTTTTTTTCAACTTACATAACACAACAGGCATGATGAATGTACACCTAATATTGATAGCATTAAAGGACGCACTCATCGTTGCGGTAGGTATTTCATTGATAACTGCTTATGTTTAGCTTATGTAATACTAAACACTTCTGGCTGTGCAGAGAATTGGCCTTAAAAGGGGGCTAGTAACATTGTTACCTATTAGCAATTGGGTGGCGTTTTTATTTTAATTGTGTCATATTAATCTCTCGTTGGAAGGGTTTACCCAGGTGTTAACGCTGTCGTATCGCTAATGTCAAACAAAGTTTTGCTTTTTTGTCATTATGCAACTAAATAAGTGCTTCAAGTTCTACGCCTAGTAGAGAATTACCGTTGTACCAAACGGCAGGTTTCTGTGCTTCTTAATGTGTGGAAACGTTGGTACTGCACCACCGCGAAGACGGCATTACACGGCCACTTGTCAAGTACTGTTATTTTCAACTTACAAGCAAAACAAATAGAAGTGTATCACATGAGACATTGTTGACACGCTTTCAGTTTCTCTCGTAGACGGTACGATTTACATGGGAAACAACGTAAGAGCATAACTGGTTGGTGATCTGAAGGCGATGGTGCACTTAGATTCTTTTTGTCATTACCGTTTTCAGCGTTTTGACATGAGCTAGTTTTGTTCAATGGAAAGGGGTCCGAGCTCTATCTGATTCGATAGACCCCCTAATTTTAAGCAAAATTAATGACTATGCTTCTTTGAGAGCGATTCAAAGTTTTTTTAGTGCCTTTTTCGATGATCACTACTGCTATATGTATTCCCCTTAGGACATTTTATTCAAGAACCTTTTACATGCTTATTAAGCTCGTCGCCGTCTGGAGTCTTCCTCGTTAGGATTCTTATACATTAACATGTTTTGACTATTGTTCGCGTCCCTGCAACTACTGTGATCCGAAATCCTAGGTAGGAACTGTCACAGCATGATTGCTTGGAACGTGATTGGTCGCGTTTCCTAAAAAAAAAAAAAAATTCAAAAACGAAACAATTAATCCAAGTACACAGTTATTCAAAAATAAAACTGTCCCACATTAGCGAACAATTATTACAGCCACTTCAATAATGAACATATATGTTCGGTTTTCGCACCCTTATGCAACTGGACGTTCATACCACTTTTAACGTTATTTGTATAAATACTGAAAAATAAGTTCCAAGTCTTAGCTTACGCAAGTTGCGGTACATCTTAATATCAATTCATATTTGTACGATTTAAGAAAAAAACGTAATTAGAAGAATATTTTTCTAATTACGTTTTTTAATTTACCTCTTTGATACTCGCTTTGAAATGTTTGATGGCATTGTTTTATATGCTCTAATAACTATACATTACAAAAACTCTTTGATTATTATAGATTCGAGTTAAAGAACTTAAATCCTCTTATTACAAAATATAGACAAATGCGATTGTGTGAGTATTTAGTTATTGGTAAATTTCGCATACACAACTCCGTCAAGAACGTTTTCCAGGTAAAGAATATACATTACAGAGCGCACGCTTGTTACATTATAGTACATTCAGAAGTAGATGTGTCCTGTGGTTATACAGGGCGATACATTATCCATAGCCAGGTGATTTTAGCGCAGAAGGTTTATATCGTCCGGTACTATCGCTTATATTTAAGGTTTTTTACCTCGACGATAACGGTCTGTGGCCTGCTCGGAAAACACGCGTAGGAGTCATAGTATCATACACTCAAGAAACATTAATATCGTACAAGATCGTATTGCTCGAAGTGAATGGTCGTATTATTATCTAGTCCGATAGATGTTGTTAATGTACAAGGTACAAGCAACTTCAAAAACCCGCCCCAGCATATAGTTTGGCTGCTAACGAACTAACCAGAACTAGATTTTTCAATATTTATATTGTCAACTAGCTGTTAGGCAACTAGTGCTAAATGCACCGTCAGTCGATCTGTACTGGGTCTTTTTCAGCAGCCCGTATTGAGATCGATGCAGGCCCTCTTCAGTTGAAAGCTGCAAGCTTGTTCGTGTTCGCCAACCTTTTATAGCAAATTTCCCAAGGTGTGTTGCTAAGTTATCGCTATTTGCTAAAAAAAATTAAAATACGCATAATAAGCATACAAGAAAACCTTACATCCTCTAAAATTGCACTAAAATTTGTACTTGGTTTACCTGTGTGTGGGTAAAATTTTCGCGTCTACAAGCATTATACAAACATTACTATTGATTCAAAAAATAGATTATTAAAAGAAAAGTAGAATCTATGTCTACTCCATGGATGAAGTACTGACGGCACAATGTTATAGGAAGAAAAAAAAATTATGTTTCTCTTGTCTTTCCGCCGCTCATTAAGCTAAGCAATACGAACACGCCAATTTCCAGTAGACTCAACACCAATTCACACGTCTTTTAGCCTTTACAGCAGGACTAGTGATGGAGTAGCGTCTTCAGGAAAGTATCGCCGTAAACGACATAAGTCAAGACGTGAGTTGACATTATCGCTTTGGCTCATTTACAACAATTTGCCGGTTCTGGTCATGTAAGAATGCCAGCCGTCTTAAATCCGAACACAAGCGCTACTTGATTGCTTGAAGGAAGTAAACTAAACCAAGTGCTGAGGGAAGGGACTTGAATAAGGAACATCTGCCCGGTTGGTGAGGGCTACGAATCCTACTATGCGAACTTGCTAACTCTTCAAGTCTGGCTACTGGCCTCTGAGATGCGGAAGATTTGTGAATGTACACGAAAGATACAGATGAGTCGCATGAACTTCTCACAAGATAATCAGTTTGCAAAAAATTAAAAAATACCCTTCAACGACCGCGACTTTGTGTGTGTTGACTATTCAAAGTTCAATTTTTGTGACTTTTACGCCTTAAGTTAGTGTAAATCACGCAAAGTTCACCTATGGAGCTACTTAACGCCTCATGGCAGCAGCTATCCAAGAGGGCTAACTGTACCGAGCCGAAGATTTGTCGTTTCGAAAATACTTTTAATAATTTCGGATTGCACTCGCGGTTTTTATTACTAGCAGTGCATCCTGCAGAAGTACTGACAGAAGAGAACACCTCTTGGCTAAAAGATCTTGCTAACGAGGCAAGCCCTTCTTTCATCGTTTTTGGACTCCTCGAGATCTTTTTAGTTAAAGTGCTTCAAGGTCGATGGCCACAATTGGGAGAATATCTCCCAAATATGTATAACGGGGTTGCCCTGCAAACCATACGGTGAGTTACATGCTTGCTACTAGCCGAATTAAGCCATACTCTTACATTATAATTTTCAACATTGGTCGTTTGCTTCTTTAAATAAATGAACATATATTGTAGATAATTTCACCGAACTCAACCTGTGTAATTTTTGGGAAGATAACGCACGTATCTTACTTCGGCTCAATAACTATCAGTAATATTAATCTACAGTGAAACAAAGGAGCGCCATTCATATTATATGACTGCTTTAACATCACAGAAAAGATACGTGAACAGGGAGTTACATCCCGGCATTGATGGCTACCGAATATTTCCTAAAGAATATCTCTTACCATTCTGTGAAGATGACGTTTCAAAGCTTGCGTTGTGTGTTGAATGCCATTTAAGGGCGAGATCCGACAAACCCGGTAAAGCGCTTTCAATCATTTTTAGTAGTGCAGTGTTATAAAAATCATGTTTACTTTCATACGATTAATTCAAAACTCCGTATATTTGGGCAGAGGCAGAGAAGCGTAGTTGTGCAGGCTTTCGATAGCGTAAAACTACTTACTAATTTAGTTATATTTATGCATTTTGTAACTTACGGTGCGGCATCTATGACATCAACTCGCACCGAGTGATAATTATATTGTCCGACACCGTTGTCGGTCACAATTACGTTTTTGCTTTTAAAATACACAAGAGGTTTGTTTGTTAATGGCTTAGCCGCCATCCGCAAATAGCTGACAAAGCCCCAATCACGCGCTTTTAATTAAAGTACCAAAATTAATAAGCAATCTATGAGAAAAAGTGTGCGAAGAGACTTAGCTTACGTTGTCGTGTACCCCTTATATCTCGGTTGAATACTCTTTAGAAAGTATTTTATCTCAACCTCACAAATCTTTCACTTGTTGTATGACATTCTAATAGTTTCGTAACAACCTTTCTAGCCTTTCCATCTTTAGCCAGAGTAAAAAAAGCGTGAAAGTTACAATAAAAAATAGTGCAATCGGCTGAGGTGCCCAATATGGTCACCTTTATGTACACTTATTATTCGAACAAGCAAAAAGATATTCTTGACAAAAGAAGGTATCACTGCTACTTATTTCTTGATATGTGTGAAATGGATTTGTTATTGAAGCAGGATCTACCTCTCTCCAGAGTGAACCGTACTCACTAACTATCATTCATAAATAAATGTTCCGAATAGTATTTGTATTCGACCAAGTAGTTCTCATTAGACGTCCTACAATGAAGTGCCTAAACTTCCACAATCGATGTGTTAAAACCTTCGTGATTCTAAAAGCTGTTATCGATCTAGCGTATGTTCTCCCGAATCAATGAAAAACAATAATACATTTCTCAAGCAACCATGGAGCACGATGACTTTACGTATATAGCGTTAGGATCTTTTTAAAAATAACTGATGTTTAAAACCGACTAGCCTATCCTCTTATACATTTTGTTCGTTCATGTGAATTTGTTGGTCCTGCTTACAAATTTATGATGTACGTAAACAAAGTTAGTAATAATTACTGAAGTAAGTGACAAAATCGACTCCTTTTATAAATTTGCAGCTTTGCGTTTCATACGGCGGAGTTCTACTTTTACAAATGGGTATATGACCAGTGGCATTGGACGTATGCGGATACCATCGATTGGAAAAGTTGGCCTGCTTGGATCACTCTAACCATCGTTCTCGATTTTTGTTATTACATTTTCCATCGTTGTGCTCACGGTACGATATATATATATA
>NW_019212410.1:0-1129 GCF_002443255.2 Varroa destructor | reverse complement strand
AACTTGTTTAAGTTTTAACAGCTTTTCTGTGTGAGGGAACTCTATCCTGAGACTTGACCAACGAGAACTTGAGTTTTAACCAATATATTGCACGTAAGGTTCTGTATTGAAACATGACCAAAGAGGTTTCCTTGACTTTTAATAATTTTGTTGTATGCGGAAATTTTGTCTGAAACTTGGCTAAAGAAAGCTTGTTTGACTGTTAACAACTTTTGTTTTTATGAGGAAACTCTGTCCTGAGACTTGGCCAATGGGGGACTTATTTAAGTTTTAACTGCTTTGTATGTGGAAATGTTGTCCTAAAACATGGCCAAAAAAAAACGTTTGTTTTAACCACTTCTTTGTATCTTCCTGAAACTTAGCTAGAGAATACTTGTTTAAGTTTTAACAGCTTTTCTGTATGAGGAAACTCTATTTTGAGACTTGGCCAACGAGAACTTGGGTTTTCGCAAATATATTACATGTAAGGTTCTGTTTTGAAACATGACCAAAGAGGTTTCCTTGACTTTTAATGATTTTGTTGTAAGCGGAAATTTTGTCTGCAACTTGGCTAAAGGAAGCTTGTTTGAGTGTTAACAACTTTTGTTTGTATGAGGAAACTCTGTCCTGAGACTTGGCCAGTGGGGGACTTATTTAAATTTTAACTTCTTTGTATGTGGAAACGTTGTCCTAAAACGTGGCCAAAAAAAAACGTTTGTTTTAACCACTTCTTTGTGTCTTCATGAAACTTAGCTAGAGAACACTGGTTTAAGTTTTAACAACTTTTCTGTGTGAGGGAACTCTATCCTGAGACTTGACCAACGAGAACTTGGGTTTTAGCAAATATATTGCATGTAAGATTCTGTTTTGAAATATGGCCAAAAAGATTTCTTTGACTTTTAACAATTTTGTTGTATGCGGAAATTTTGTCTGAAACTTGGCTAAAGGAAGCTTGTTTGAGTGTTAACAACTTTTTTTTGTATGAGGAAACTCTGTTCTGAAACGTGGCCAATGGGGGACTTATTTAAATTTTAACTTCTTTGTATGTGGAAATGTTGTCCTAAAACATGGCCAAAAAAAAACGTTTGTTTTAACCACTTCTTTGTAGCTTCCTGAAACTTAGCTAGAGAATACTTGTTTAAGTTTTAAC
>NW_019212409.1:0-1498 GCF_002443255.2 Varroa destructor | reverse complement strand
GGCTCCCTCTATTCCCAATATTTGTTCTATTCTCAGCTCAATATTTGTAGCTACTCATTCGAATTAAACAAAAAAAAGTCGATATTTCAAGTTTTACCTTATTTTCGGTTTACAATCAAAGTGTTAATTCAATGCACGGTCGTCAATTCAGTTTGGTAGCTCAAGCCTGAAACTGTTAATGCAGAAGGTTGCTTAAATTACAACAGTAATCTGTGTGACGACACTATGTACGTACTTTGAAATGAATTATCAGCCACTTTTGATCGATATATGCTCAAGGCGACTTTGTAACGTAGGTGTTTAATTTAAAATGTTTATTGTTATTTGTATTTACTTTTATATCAATATGGCTTGATAAATGTGTGCATAACCGGGATATATTGCGCAATGTATGTATCTGCGTGGTTTGCTCACGCCGACCAAATTACGACTTGGACACTCTCAGACGCGTGATTACACACCCTCGTGTTTCTGTTTATCTATCTTCTCACTTTCTTTCTGTGAGTGTGCGTGTGTTCAATTATGGTCAGCCGTAAATGGATATATTGGCTGCTGATAGAGGAGAGGTGGGTCTGCAACGCTTTGTTTGTAATCAAGCTTCTGGCTCTTTGTTTATATATCAGCCGATGCCACTCGTTTTTCTTACGCGCCATCTCTGCCGCTGTCATTGGTGTAGCAGTAGCAGCAGTGGGTCTACTAGCACGGACGACGCTGCTGAGCAGCGTGACTAGTACTTAGACATAGACGCGCTGCTGATCTGTGCTGCTTTTTAAGCTGACAGAAGATATAGTTTTTTTTGCGTCTCCGTCTTTCCATCTTTTCGCTTGACCCTCCGGCCATCTTTGCAATGTTCTTTTCTAGCTAGCTGGTCATTACGGGAGCACTCTAGCTACAGCTAGTGTTCGAACAACTTCTATATTTAAACAGCAAGTGCCACGAGCGGCGTTGTTACCGACGCCGTTTTGGCTAACGTTGCCCCCCCACCGTCACCGACACAATTACGATGTTGGGGCAGTACGCGAATAACACCGATGATTAAGAAAAACGGCAGTCAAGAACAAAAGCACGAAAAACGTCATCATCACTATCTCGAGCATAGGACAACGGCTGCGAACAACCGCAGTAGGCGACCGCTCAATTACTTGCTCGGACGACCGTTCGATAAATAGGTCATAGCCACAACTACTTGGTCAGCTCGGTCTCCTCTTCGACAGCACATATGATCTCCTCGCGTCATCCCTTACCCACGGCGATGACATTCAGCGGCGCTCCTACTCGACTTCCAATACAACTACCTCAGCCGTCGTCGCTGCTGCGGTCGGTACTGTTCTGCTCTCGATCGGACCCATCGGCAGCACAAGGCAGAAGCAGGCACCCGTTGCCCGCCGGCCTGGCTGACAGCTGTCTCAGCCGACTCGCCCGCCGTCCGCTGTTCGTGCGTTGTCCGTCTACCTAGGTAGCAGGTATCTTCGCTATTGCATAACAGCCCGCGACGCCG
>NW_019212408.1:0-1596 GCF_002443255.2 Varroa destructor | reverse complement strand
TGTTTGTATGAGGAAACTCTGTCCTGAGACTTGGCCAATGGGGGACTTATATAAGTTTTAACTTCTTTGTATGTGGAAATGTTGTCCTAAAACATGGCTAGAAAAAAAACGGTTGTTTTAACCACTTCTTTGTATCTTCCTCAAACTTAGCTAGAGAATACTTGTTTAAGTTTTAACAGCTTTTCTGTATGAGGAAACTCTATTTTGAGACTTCGCCAACGAGAACTTGGGTTTTGCCAAATATATTCCGTTAAGATTCTGTTTTGAAATATGGCCAAAAAAGATTTCCTTGACTTTTAACAATTTTGTTGTAAGCGGAAATTTTGTCTGAAACTTGGCTAAAGGAAGTTTGTTTGAGTGTTAACAACTTTTTTATATGAGGAAACTCTGTCCTGAGACTTGGCCAATGGGGGACTAATTTAAGTTTTAACTTCTTTGTATGTGGAAATGTTGTCCTAAAACATGGTCAGAAAAAAACGTTTGTTCTAACCACTTCTTTGTATCTTCCTGAAACTTAGATAGAGAATACTTGTTTAAGTTTTAACAGCTTTTCTGTATGAGGAAACTCTATTTTGAGACTTGACCAACGAGAACTTGGGTTTTAGCAAATATATTAAGTTAAGATTCTGTTTTGAAGTACGGCCAAAAAGATTTCCTCGACTTTTAACAATTTTGTTGTAAGCGGAAATTTTGTCTGAAACTTGGCCAAAGGAAGTTTGTTTGAGTGTTAACAACTTTTTTATATGAGGAAACTCTGTCCTGAGACTTGGCCAATGGGGGATTTATATAAGTTTTAACTTCTTTGTATGTGGAATTGTTGTCCTAAAACATGGCCAGAAAAAACGTTTGTTTTAACCACTTCTTTGTATTTTCCTGAAACTTAGCTAGAGAATAGTTGTTTAAGTTTTAATAGCTTTTCTGTATGAAGAAACTCTATTTTGAGACTTGACCAACGAGAACTTGGGTTTTAGCAAATATATTACGTTAAGATTCTGTTTTGAAGTATGGCCAAAAAGATTTCCTCGACTTTTAACAATTTTGTTGTAAGCGGAAATTTTGTTTGAAACTTGGTTAAAGGAAACTTGTTTGAGTGTTAACAACTTCTGTTTGTATGAGGAAACTCTGTCCTGAGACTTGGCCAATGGGGGACTTATATAAGTTTTAACTTCTTTGTATGTGGAAATGCTGTCCTAAAACATGCCCAGAAAAAACGTTTGTTTTAACCACTCCTTTGTATCTTCCTGAAACTTAGCTAGGGAACACTTGTCTAAGTTTTAACAACTTTTCTGTGTGAGGGAGCTCCATCCTGAGACTTCTTTGAGCTTTAACAAATATATTGTTTGTAAGACTCTGTTTTGAAATATGGCCAAAAAGATTTCCTTGACTTTCAACAATTTTGCTGTAGGCGGAAGTTTTGTTCTGAAACTTAGATAAAGGAAGCTTGTTTGAGTGTTAACAACTTTTTTGTATGAGAAAACTCTGTTCTGAGACTTGGCCAATGGGGCACTTATTTGAGTTTTACCAATTTCTTTGTATGTGGAAATGTTGTCCTAAAACATGGCTAGAAAAAAAATGGTTGTTTTAACCACTTCTTTG
>NW_019212407.1:0-5336 GCF_002443255.2 Varroa destructor | reverse complement strand
AAAACTCAAATAAGTCCCCCATTGGCCAAGTCTCAGAACAGAGTTTCCTTATACAAAAAGTTGTTAACACTCAAACAAGCTTCCTTTATCTAAGTTTCAGAACAAAACTTCCGCCTACAACAAAATTGTTGAAAGTCAAGGAAATCTTTTTGGCCATATTTCAAAATGGAATCTTACATGCAGTATATTTGCTAAAACTCAAAGGAGTTCTCGTTGACCAAGTCTCAGGACAGAGTTCCCTCACGCAGAAAAGTTGTTAAAACTTAAACAAGTGTTCTTTAGCTAAGTTTCAGGAAGATATAAAGAAATGGTTGAAACAAGCGTTTTTTTCTAGCCATGTTTTAGGACAACATTTCCACATACAAAGAAGTTGGTAAAACTCAAATAAGTCCCCCATTGGCCAAGTCTCAGAACAGAGTTTTCTCATACAAAAAAGTTCTTAACACTCAAACAAGCTTCCTTTATCTAAGTTTCAGAACAAAACTTCCGCCTACAACAAAATTGTTGAAAGTCAAGGAAATCTTTTTGACCATATTTCAAAATAGAATCTTACATGCAATATATTTGCTAAAGCTCAAAGAAGTCTCAGGATGGAGCTCCCTCACACAGAAAAGTTGTTAAAACTTAGACAAGTGTTCCCTAGCTAAGTTTCAGGAAGATACAAAGAAGTGGTTAAAACAACCGTTTTTTTTCTGGCCATGTTTTAGGACAACATTACCACATACAAAGAAGTTGGTAAAACTCAAATAAGTCCCCCATTGGCCAAGTCTCAGAACAGAGTTTCCTCATACAAAAGTTGTTAACACTCAAACAAGCTTCCTTTATCTAAGTTTCAGAACAAAACTTCCGCCTACAACAAAATTGTTGAAAGTCAAGGAAATCTTTTTGGCCATATTTCAAAATGGAATCTTACATGCAGTATATTTGCTAAAACTCAAAGAAGTTCTCGTTGACCAAGTCTCAGGACAGAGTTCCCTGACACAGAAAAGTTGTTAAAACTTAAACAAGTGTTCTCTAGCTAAGTTTCAGGAAGATATAAAGAAGTGGTTGAAACAAACGTTTTTTTCTGGCCATGTTTTAGGACAACATTTCCACATACAAAGAAGTTGTTAAAACTCAAATAAGTCCCCCATTGGCCAAGTTTCAGAACAGAGTTTCCTCATACAAAAAAGTTGTTAACACTCAAACAAGCTTTCTTTATCTAAGTTTCAGAACAAAACTTCCGCCTACAACAAAATTGTTGAAAGTCAAGGAAATCTTTTTGACCATATTTCAAAATAGAATCTTACATGCAATATATTTGCTAAAGCTCAAAGAAGTCTCAGGATGGAGCTCCCTCACACAGAAAAGTTGTTAAAACTTAGACAAGTGTTCCCTAGCTAAGTTTCAGGAAGATACAAAGAAGTGGTTAAAACAACCGTTTTTTTTCTGGCCATGTTTTAGAACAACATTACCACATACAAAGAAGTTGGTAAAACTCAAATAAGTCCCCCATTGGCCAAGTCTCAGAACAGAGTTTCCTCATACAAAAGTTGTTAACACTCAAACAAGCTTCCTTTATCTAAGTTTCAGAACAAAACTTCCGCCTACAACAAAATTGTTGAAAGTCAAGGAAATCTTTTTGGCCATATTTCAAAATGGAATCTTACATGCAGTATATTTGCTAAAACTCAAAGAAGTTCTCGTTGACCAAGTCTCAGGACAGAGTTCCCTGACACAGAAAAGTTGTTAAAACTTAAACAAGTGTTCTCTAGCTAAGTTTCAGGAAGATATAAAGAAGTGGTTGAAACAAACGTTTTTTTCTTGCCATGTTTTAGGACAACATTTCCACGTACAAAGAAGTTGGTAAAACTCAAATAAGTCCCCCATTGGCCAAGTCTCAGAACAGAGTTTCCTTATACAAAAAGTTGTTAACACTCAAACAAGCTTCCTTTATCTAAGTTTCAGAACAAAACTTCCGCCTACAACAAAATTGTTGAAAGTCAAGGAAATCTTTTTGGCCATATTTCAAAACAGAATCTTACAAGCAATATATTTGCTAAAGCTCAAAGAAGTCTCAGGATGGAGCTCCCTCACACAGAAAAGTTGTTAAAACTTAGACAAGTGTTCCCTAGCTAAGTTTCAGGAAGATACAAAGAAGTGGTTAAAACAACCGTTTTTTTTCTGGCCATGTTTTAGAACAACATTACCACATACAAAGAAGTTGGTAAAACTCAAATAAGTCCCCCATTGGCCAAGTTTCAGAACAGAGTTTCCTCATACAAAAGTTGTTAACACTCAAACAAGCTTTCTTTATCTAAGTTTCAGAACAAAACTTCCGCCTACAACAAAATTGTTGAAAGTCAAGGAAATCTTTTTGCCATATTTCAAAATAGAATCTTACATGCAATATATTTGCTAAAGCTCAAAGAAGTCTCAGGATGGAGCTCCCTCACACAGAAAAGTTGTTAAAACTTAGACAAGTGTTCCCTAGCTAAGTTTCAGGAAGATACAAAGAAGTGGTTAAAACAACCGTTTTTTTCTGGCCATGTTTTAGGACAACATTTCCACATACAAAGAAGTTGGTAAAACTCAAATAAGTCCCCCATTGGCCAAGTCTCAGAACAGAGTTTCCTCATACAAAAAGTTGTTAACACTCAAACAAGCTTTCTTTATCTAAGTTTCAGAACAAAACTTCCGCCTACAGCAAAATTGTTGAAAGTCAAGGAAATCTTTTTGGCCATATTTCAATACAGAACCTTACATGCAGTATATTTGCTAAAACCCAAGTTCTCGTTGGTCAAGTCTCAAAATAGACTTTCCTCATACAGAAAAGCTGTTAAAACTTAAACAAGTATTCTCTAGCTAAGTTTCAGGAAGATACAAAGAAGTGGTTAAAACAAACTTTTTTTTTGGCCATGTTTTAGGACAACATGTCCACATACAAAGAAGTTAAAATTTAAATAAGTCACCCATTGGCCAAGTCTCAGAACATAGTGTCCTCATACAAACAAAAGTTGTTAACACTCAAACAAGCTTCCTTTAGCCAAGTTTCAGACAAAATTTCCGCATACAACAAAATTGTTAAAAGTCAAGGAAATCTTTTTGGTCGTATTTCAAAACAGAACCTTACATGCAATATATTTGCTAAAACCCAAGTTCTCGTTGGTCAAGTCTCAAAATAGAGTTTCCTCATACAAAAAAGCTGTTAAAACTTAAACAAGTATTCTCTAGCTAAGTTTCAGGAAGATACAAAGAACGGGTTAAAACAAACGTTTTTTTCTGGCCATGTTTTAGGACAACATTTCCACATACAAAGAAATTAAAACTTAAATAAGTCCCCCATTGGCCATGTCTCAGAACAGAGTTTCCTCATACAAACAAAAGTTGTTAACACTCAAACAAGCTTCCTTTAGCCAAGTTTCAGACAAAATTTCCGCACACAACAAAATTGTTAAAAGTCAAGGAAATCTTTTTGGTCATATTTCAAAACAGAACCTTACACGCAATATATTTGCTAAAACCCAAGTTCTCGTTGGTCAAGTCTCAAAATAGAGTTTCCTCATACAGGAAAGCTGTTAAAACCTAAACCAGTGTTCTCTAGCTAAGTTTCATGGAGATACAAAGAAGTGGTTAAAACAAACGTTTTTTTTTGGCCATGTTTTAGGACAACATTTCCACATACAAAGAAGTTAAAATTTAAATACGTCCCCCACTGGCCAAGTTTCAGGACAGAGTTTCCTCATACAAACAAAAGTTGTTAACACTCAAACAAGCTTCCGGTAGCCAAGTTTCAGACAAAATTTCCGCATACGACAAAATTATTAAAAGTCAAGGAAACCTCTTTGGTCATGTTTCAATACAGAACCTTACATGCAATATATTTGCTAAAACTCGAGTTCTCGTTGGCCAAGTCTCAAAATAGAGTTTCCTCATACAGAAAAGCTGTTAAAACTTAAACAAGTATTCTCTAGCTAAGTTTCAGGAAGATACAAAGAAGTGGTTAGAACAAACGTTTTTTTTGGCCATGTTTTAGGACAACATTTCCACATACAAAGAAGTTAAAACTTAAATAAGTCCCCCATTGGCCATGTCTCAGAACAGAGTTTCCTCATACAAACAAAAGTTGTTAACACTCAAACAAGCTTCCTTTAGCCAAGTTTCAGACAAAATTTCCGCATACAACAAAATTATTAAAATCAAGGACCAACTTCTTTGTACGTGGAAATGTTGTCCTAAAACATAGCAAGAAAAAAAACGTTTGTTTCAACCACTTCTTTATATCTTCCTGAAACTTAGCTAGAGAACACTTGTTTAAGTTTTAACAACTTTTCTGTGTCAGGGAACTCTGTCCTGAGACTTGGTCAACGAGAACTTCTTTGAGCTTCAGCAAATATATTGCATGTAAGATTCTATTTTGAATATGGCCAAAGAGATTTCCTTGACTTCCAGCAATTTTGTTGTAGGCGGAAGTTTTGTTCTGAAACTTAGATAAAGGAAGCTTGCTTGAGTGTTAACAACTTTTTGTATGAGGAAACTCTGTTCTGAGACTTGGCCAATGGGGGACTTATTTGAGGTTTACCAGCTTCTTTGTATGTGGAAATGTTGTCCTAAAACATGGCTAGAAAACAACGCTTGTTTCAACCATTTCTTTATATCTTCCTGAAACTTAGCTAAAGAACACTTGTTTAAGTTTTAACAACTTTTCTGCGTGAGGGAACTCTGTCCTGAGACTTGGTCAACGAGAACTCCTTTGAGTTTTAGCAAATATACTGCATGTAAGATTCCATTTTGAAATATGGCCAAAAAGATTTCCTTGACTTTCAACAATTTTGTTGTAGGCGGAAGTTTTATTCTGAAACTTAGATAAAGGAAGCTTGTTTGAGTGTTAACCACTTTTTGTATAAGGAAACTCTGTTCTGAGACTTGGCCAATGGGGGACTTATTTGAGTTTTACCGACATCTTTGTACGTGGAAATGTTGTCCTAAAACATGGCAAGAAAAAAACGTTTGTTTCAACCACTTCTTTATATCTTCCTGAAACTTAGCTAGAGAACACTTGTTTAAGTTTTAACAACTTTTCTGTGTCAGGGAACTCTGTCCTGAGACTTGGTCAACGAGAACTTCTTTGAGTTTTAGCAAATATACTGCATGTAACATTCCATTTTGAAATATGGCCAAAAAGATTTCCTTGACTTTCAACAATTTTGTTGTAGGCAGAAGTTTTGTTCTGAAACTTAGATAAAGGAAGCTTGTTTGAGTGTTAACAACTTTTTGTATAAGGAAACTTTGTTCTGAGACTTGGCCAATGGGAGACTTATTTGAGTTTTACCAACTTCTTTGTACGTGGAAATGTT
>NW_019212406.1:0-1245 GCF_002443255.2 Varroa destructor | reverse complement strand
CAACTTTTCTGTGTGAGGGAGCTCTATGCTGAGACTTGGCCAACGAGAATTTCCTTGAGTTTTAACAAACATATTGCATGTAAGGTTCTCTTTTGAAATATGGCCAAAAAGATTTCCTTGACTTTTAACAACTTTGTTGTAAGTGGAAATTTTCTCCTGAAACATGGCTAGAGGAAGCTTGTTTGAGTGTTAGCAGCTTTTTTTTTGTATGAGGGAACTCTGTCCTGAGACTTGGCCAATGGGGGACTCATTTAAGTTTTAACTTCTTTGTATGTGGAAATGTTGTCCTAAAGCATGGCCAAAAAAAAACGTTTGTTTTAACCACTTCTTTGTATCTTCCTGAAATTTAGCTAGAGAACACCTGTTTAAGTTTTAACAACTTTTCTGTGTGAGGGAACCTTATCCTGAGACTTGAGCAACGAGAACATGGGTTTTAGCAAATATATTCCGTTAATATTCTGTTTTGAAATATGGCCAAAAAAGATTTCCTTGACTTTCAACAATTTTGTTGTAAGCGGAAATTTTGTCTGAAACTTGGCTAAAGGAAGTTTCTTTGAGTGTTAACAACTTTTTTATATAAGGAAACTCTGTCCTGAGACTTGGCCAATGGGGGACTTCTTTAAGTTTTAACTTCTTTATATGTGGAAATGTTGTCCTAAAGCATGGCCAAAAAAAAACGTTTGTTTTAACCACTTCTTTGTATCTTCCTGAAACTTAGCTAGAGAACACTCGTTTAAGTTTTAACAACTTTTCTGTGTGAGGGAACTCTATCCTGAGACTTGGCCAACGAGAACTTCTTTGAATTTTAACAAATATGTTGCATGTAAGATTCTGTTTTGAATTATGACCAAAAAGATTTCCCTGACTTTTAACAATTTTGTTGTATGCGGAAATTTTGTCTGAAACTTGGCTAAAGGAAGCTTGTTTGAGTGTCAACAACTTTTGTTTGTATGAGGACACTCTGTTCTGAGACTTGGCCAATGGGGGATTTATATAAGTTTTAACTTCTTTGTATGTGGAGTTGTTGTCTTAAAACATGGCCAGAAAAAAACGTTTGTTTTAACCACTTCTTTGTATCTTCCTGAAACTTAGTTAGAGAATACTTGTTTAAGTTTTAACAGCTTTCCTGTATGAGGAAACTCTATTTTGAGACTTGACCAACGAGAACTTGGGTTTTGCCAAATATATTCCGTTAAGATTCTGTTTTGAAATATAGCCAAAAAAGATTTCCTTGACTTTTAACAA
>NW_019212405.1:0-1285 GCF_002443255.2 Varroa destructor | reverse complement strand
GTCAAGGAAGTCTTTTTGGTCATATTTCAAAACAGAACCTTACATGCAATATATTTGCTAAAACCCAAGTTCTCGTTGGTCCAGTCTCAAAATAGAGTTTCCTCATACAGAAAAGCTGTTAAAACTTAAACAAGTATTCTCTAGCTAAGTTTCAGGAAGATACAAAGAAGTGGTTAAAACAAACGTTTTTTTTGGCCATGTTTTAGGACAACATTTCCACATACAAAGAAGTTAACACTTAAATAAGTCCCCCATTGGCCAAGTCTCAGGACAGAGCTTCCTCATACAAACAAAAGTTGTTAACACTACTCAAACAAGCTTCCTTTAGCCAAGTTTCAGACAAAATTTCCGCTTACAACAAAATTGTTAAACATCAAGGAAATCTTTTTGGCCATATTTCAATACAGAACCTTACATGCAATATATTTGCTAAAACCCAAGTTCTCGTTGGTCAAGTCTCAAAATAGAGTTTCCTCATACAGAAAAGCTGTTAAAACTTAAACAAGTATTCTCTAGCTAAGTTTCAGGAAGATACAAAGAAGTGGTTAAAATAAACGTTTTTTTTTGCCATGTTTTTGGGACAATATTTCCACATACAAAGAAGTTAAAACTTATATAAGTCCCCCATTGGCCAAGTCTTAGAACAGAGTGTCCTCATACAAACAAAAGTTGTTAACACTCAAACAAGCTTCCTTTGGCCAAGTTTCAGACAAAATCTCCGCATACAACAAAATTGTTAAACATCAAGGAAATTTTTTTGGCCATATTTCAATACAGAACCTTACATGCAATATATTTGCTAAAACCCAAGTTCTCGTTGGTCAAGTCTCAGGATAGAGTGACCTCACACAGAAAAGTTGTTAAAACTTAAACCAGTGTTCTCTAGCTAAGTTTCATGAAAATACAAAGAAGTGGTTAAAACAAACGTTCTTTTTTGGCCATGTTTTAGGACAACATTTTCACATACAAAGAAGTTAAAATTTAAATAAGTCTCCCATTGGCCAAGTCTCAGGACAGAGTTTCCTCATACAAACAAAAGTTGTTAGCAGTCAAACAAGCTTCCTTTAGCCAAGTTTCAGACAAAATTTCCGCATACAACAGAATTACTAAAAGTCAAGGAAACCTCTTTGGTCATGTTTCAATACAGAACCTCACATGCAATATATTTGTTAAAACTCAAAGAAGTTCTCGTTGGCCAAGTCTCAGGATAGAGTTCCCTCACACAGAAAAGTTGTTAAAACTTAAACAAGTGTTCTCTAGCTAAGTTTCAGGAAGATAGAAGTAG
>NW_019212404.1:0-1132 GCF_002443255.2 Varroa destructor | reverse complement strand
TAAACCCGTTCTTTGTATCTTCCTGAAACTTAAATAGAGAATACTTGGTTAAGTTCTAACAACTTTTCTGTATGAGGAAACTCTATTTTGAGACTTGGCCAACGAGAACTTCTTTGAGTTTTGAAATATGGCCAAAAAGATTTCCTTGACTTTTAACAATTTTGTTGTATGCGGAAATTTTGTGTGAAACTTGGCTAACGGAAGCTTGTTTGAGTGTTAACAACTTTTGTTTGTATGAGGAAACTCTGTCCTGAGACTTGGCCAGTGGGGGACTTATTTAAATTTTAACTTCTTTGTATGTGGAAATGTTGTCCTAAAACATGGCCAAAAAAAAACGTTTGTTTTAATCACTTCTTTGTGTCTTCCTGAAACTTAGCTAGAGAACACTTGTTTAAGTTTTAACAACTTTTCTGTAAGAGGGAACTCTATCCTGAGACTTGGCCAACGAGAACTTGGATTTTAGCAAATATATTGCATGTAAGATTCTGTTTTGAAATATGGCCAAAAGGATTTCCTTGACTTTTAACAATTTGTTGTATGCGGAAATTTTGTCTGAAACTTGGCTAACGGAAGCTTGTTTGAGTGTTAACAACTTTTGTTTGTATGAGGGAACTCTGTCCTGAGACGTGGCCAGTGGGGGACTTATTTAAATTTTAACTTCTTTGTATGTGGACGTGTTGTCCTAAAACATGGCCAAAAAAAACGTTTGTTTTAACCACTTCTTTGTATCTTCCTGAAACTTAAATAGAGAACACTTGGTTAAGTTTTATCAACTTTTCTGTATGAGGAAACTCTATTTTGAGACTTGACCAACGAGAACTTGGGTTTTAGTAAATATATTATGTTAAGATTCTGTTTTGAAATATGGCCAAAAAGATTTCCTTGACTTTTAACAATTTTGTTGTAAGCGGAAATTTTGTCTGCAACTTGGCTAAAGGAAGTTTGTTTGACTGTTAACAACGTTTGTTTGTATGAGGAAACTCTGTTCTGAGACTTCTCCAATGGGGGACTTATTTAAATTTTAACTTCTTTGTATGTGGAAATGTTGTCCTAAAACATGGCCAAAAAAAATGTTTGTTTTAACCACTTCTTTGTATCTTCCTGAAACTTAGCTAGAGAACACTTGTTTAAA
>NW_019212403.1:0-1540 GCF_002443255.2 Varroa destructor | reverse complement strand
AGTGTTCTCTATCTAAGTTTCAGGAAGATACAAAGAACGGGTTAAAACAAACGTTTTTTCTGGCCACCTTTTAGGACAACATTTCCACATACAAAGAAGTTAAAATTTAAATAAGTCCCCCATTGGCTAAGTCTCAGAACAGAGTGTCCTCACACAAACAAAAGTTGTTAACACTCAAACAAGCTTCCTTTAGCCAAGTTTCAGACAAAATTGCCGTTTACAACAAAATCATTAAAAGTCAAGAAAATTTTTTTGGCCATATTACAAACAGAATCCTATATATAATATATTTGCTAAAACTCAAGTTCTCGTTGGTCAAGTCTCAGTATAGAGTTTCCTCATACAGAAAAGTTGTTAAAACTTAACCAAGTGTTCTCTATTTAAGTTTCAGGAAGATACAAATAACAGGTTAAAACAAACGTTTTTTCTGGCCATGTTTTAGGACAACAATTCCACATACATAGAAGTTAAAACTTATATAAATCCCCCATTGGCCAAGTCTCAAAACAGAGTGTCCTCATACAAACAAAAGTTGTTAACACTCAAACAAGCTTCCTTTAGCCAAGTTTCAGACAAAATTTCCGCATACGACAAAATTGTTAAAAGTCAAGGAAATCTTTTTGGTCATATTTCAAAACAGAACCTTACATGTAGTGTATTTGTGGAAACTCAAAGAAGTTCTCGTTGGCCAAGTCTCAAAATAGAGTTTCCTCATACAGAAAAGCTGTTAAAACTTAAACAAGTATTCTCTAGCTAAGTTTCAAGAAGATAGAAGTGGTTAACACAAACATTTTTTCTGGCCATGTTTTAGGACAACATTTCCACATACAAAGAAGTTAAAATTTAAATAAGTCCCCCATTGGCTAAGTCTCAGAAGAGAGTGCCCTCATAAAAACAAAAGTTGTTAACACTCAAACAAGCTTCCTTTAGCCAAGTTTCAGACAAAATTGCCGCTTACAACAAAATCATTAAAAGTCAAGAAAATTTTTTTGGCCATATTACAAACAGAATCCTATATATAATATATTTGCTAAAACTCAAGTTCTCGTTGGTCAAGTCTCAGTATAGAGTTTCCTCACACAGAAAAGTTGTTAAAACTTAAACAAGTATTCTCTAGCTAAGTTTCAGGAAGATACAAAGAAGTGGTTAAAACAAACGTTTTTTCTGGCCATGTTTAAGGATAACAATTCCACATACATAGAAGTTAAAACTTATATAAATCCCCCATTGGCCAAGTCTCAAAACAGAGTGCCCTCATACAAACAAAAGTTGTTAACACTCAAACAAGCTTCCTTTAGCCAAGTTTCAGACAAAATTTCCGCATACGACAAAATTGTTAAAAGTCAAGGAAATCTTTTTGGCCATATTTCAAAACAGAACCTTACATGGAATATATTTGTTAAAACTCAAAGATGTTCTCGTTAGCCAAGTCTCAGAACAGAGTTCCCTCACACAGAAAAGTTGTTAAAACTTAAACAAGTGTTCTCTAGCTAAGTTAAAGGAAGATACAAAGAAGTGATTAAAACAAATGTTTTTTTCT
>NW_019212402.1:0-1163 GCF_002443255.2 Varroa destructor | reverse complement strand
CTTTTGTTTGTATGAGGAAACTCTGTCCTGAGACTTGGCCAATGGGAGACTTATTTAAGTTTTAACTTCTTTGTATGTGGAAATGTTATCCTAAAACGTGGCCAAAAAAAAACGTTTGTTTTAACCACTTCTTTGTATCTTCCTGAAACTTAGCTAGAGAATTCTTGTTTAAGTTTTAACAGCTTTTCTGTATGAGGAAACTCTATTTTGAGACTTGACCAACGAGAACTTGGCTTTTAGCAAATATATTGCATGTAAGATTCTATTTTGAAATATGGCCAAAAAGATCTCCTTGACTTTTAACAATTTTGTTGTAAGCGGAAATTTTGTCTGAAACTTGGCTAAAGGAAGCTTGTTTGAGTGTTAACAACTTGTATTTGTACGAGGAAACTCTGTCCTGAGACTTGGCCAATGGGGGACTTATTTAAGTTTTAACTTCTTTGTATGTGGAAATGTTGTCCTAAAACATGGCCAAAAAAAAACGTTTGTTTTTACCACTTCCTTGTATCTTCCTGAAACTTAGCTAGAAAACACTTGTTCAAGTTTTAACAACTTTTCTGTGTAAGGGAACTCTATTTTGAGACTTGACCAACGAGAACTTGGGTTTTAGCAAATATATTGCACGTAAGATTCTGTTTTGAAATATGGCCAAAAAGATCTCCTTGACTTTTAACAATTTTGTTGTAAGCGGAAATTTTGTTTGAAACTTGGCTAAAGGAAGCTTGTTTGAGTGTTAACAACTTTTGTTTGTATGAGGAAACTCCGTCCTAAAACTTGGCCAATGGGAGACTTATTTAAGTTTTAACTTCTTTCTATGTGGAAATGTTGTCCTAAAACATGGCCAAAAAAAACGTTTGTTTTAACCACTTCTTTGTATCTTATCTGAAACTTAGCTAGAGAACACTTGTTCAAGTTTTAACAACTTTTCTGTGTGAGGCAACTCTATCCTGAGACTTAGCCAACGAGAACTTCTTAGAGTTTTAACAAATATACTACATGTAAGGTTCTGTTTTGAAATATGACCAAAGAGATTTTTTTGACTTTTGACAATTTTGTTGTAAGTAGAAATTTTGTCTTCAACTTGGCTAAAGGAAGCTTGTTTGAGTGTTAACAACCTTTGTTTGTATGAGGAAACTCTGTTCTGATACTTGGCCAATGGGGGA
>NW_019212401.1:0-51861 GCF_002443255.2 Varroa destructor | reverse complement strand
CCCCCCCCCCCCCCGTGCTATATGGGGCCAAAAATGCTCTGACAGTGTTTTCCTTAACGGCAATATTCCAGATTCGTTTTCTGCGTTCATTGCGTTTTCAGATCAACTTCTGGGCCACTGCTAAGATCAACGAATTTAGCCAAATCCGTTTTAGTGTTGTCCAGATCTTCCCTATCCAGAACGAAGATGAGTGAGTTTTGAGATTTTATTAATTTGTACTCTTGAATACGTTACGGCAACGATTCCCATTAAGCTTTTCCATCGTAACGAAGATGTCTGCACAGGTTCAGGAGAGACTGAAGAGCTTACACCTTTACTATTTTATTTATACTGTCTACCATTATATTAGCATGAGATACCTGAAGCCTTAATCAGGCCATGTTTTGCCGGATACAAAAATGCCCTGCGTTTAGGATTACAGCAGACATAACCTTTGGTACGAAATGCTAGCCATTTCTAATGTCTCTACCTCTGTGCTAGAAAAAACCTAGAGCTTCCTCAACTGTGAATTTGCTAATTTTGGAAATAGATGGCTCTTAGTCATAAGGTCACACAGCCGTCAGTATTCGCTCAGCTGAAACAACGACCTCTTCTTACAACGCTGCCATTTGTACGCGCATATTCCATGACAAACTCGTCTCCTAATCTTCATATAATAGGGGGAACATGTGACTCTGCAGAGGGTCGTCGTGTTGACTCTGCCTCCAGAGTTACCATGCCAGGAGCTCGCGCAGTTGATTCTGTGCGCCCTTACTTCAGGATAATAATGTATGCGCGTGCATTGACTGAACACCGTGGCACGTGGATCAGACCCGCATTCACTACTGTGCTACTAGATAGAAGAAAAAGGTATAATAATAGATCGAAAAAGCAGGGCAAATGTTCTGAAGCTACTGTTGCATCGTGGAAACAATACTGTTACAGTTACCTCGATGTTAAACGTTATTGCATATATCATGGTAACGACATATCAGAATAGGATGTGGTAAGCGGAAAGAGATGAGCTGAAGTGCTTTGATAGGGGGCACCGACGGATCAACAGTGATTCATTCCACATTCGAAGCTGTGTGCGGTTCACTGACGGTGCTGCGGCCTGTTCTGCCGCAGGCGTGCTATGCTCTATTCGCCTCGATGAACTCTCGCGCCCACGAGTTCATTTCTCTAGCCGGACTCGTGGACCCCTCAGCTGTGGAGCAGCCGTAGAAGGAGCAGCGGCGTTCGAGAATGAGCACCAGAGTGAGGGAGATCAACTTTCCGATATTCAACATTTACTTGTTATTAGAATCACATGAATAGATACTTTGGTTTATCTTAGGAAGGACGACATCGATTCAGCATGCTTTACTATTACGCTGAAGCGATGCGCTAGAACGTGACGCACTCGTCGAGGTACTAATTGTCGCTAATGTTGCCGTTATTACTATTATCGTTATTGCAGGTAGCAAGAATGTACGAAGCATTTGAACTCAAGTAGCAAAAGCTAACTCCAAGATCAGTAAATCAGCTAGAAACTGTTCATTCTATATCTTGTTGAAAGTTACTGGCATTAGTCTAGAAGATCTGCTTACCTATTTCATGCTAAGTTTTGTCGAAAGGGCACACGAGTCTTGGCTTGGAAATTTTACGTGGCGCTAAATGTACCACTGCGTTTCTAGTCGACCGAAAAGCAGCCAGCAGGAAATGGCTTCTCTCAAGAAACGGATTGCTCTGTCCCACCATTAAATGTCGACGGTTTACATTTCATTATGTTACATATGAAAGCAGCGGACGAACGTGCGAAGTAATAGCGTTTCGCCGTACAACTCAACTGGTCATAGCCGCTATCATATTAACTTCGAATCGTTGGAAAGTTAACAAATGTATAGGCCGTATAACTGCGTGCTTACCGTCGGAACAGTATTCTACGTGTTCAGGTGGAAAACATTCTACAGATCGGCAAAAATGGTCATTTTTTAATCTTGATTTTATATTAAATGTTCTGAGCTTTTGCTTCCCACGAAATCCGCCATGAATCGATACATCGCTTCCCTAAATGTCTCCTTCTCTCCAACTCAGCCTCGTGGCGTAGCAATAACACGTCGAAGAACGTTGACGAGCAACAAAAAACGACAACAAGGACTGAGTGAAAAAGAGGTGTATTAGCTACGATCGATAATGTTTTCCTTTTTAGACCATTCCCGTTTTATTATCTCGCCATTATTCGGTTGTAGTTAAAATTCACGTGGATCACATCGGCGGCAGTCATGACGCTTAGCAAAGAGAAGGCAAACGTTATACAGTGGGGGCCAATGGTCGTGAAGGGGCGAAATGTCTTGTGTGTTAAAAGAACTGAAAAAACAGTATGTTGTAAATGTGAGAACTGGCATCTGACGTCTCCAATATATTTGCAAATATGAGCAGCGGTACAATCAACTGATGAATCTATGCTGGTGACACAAATAGAAAGGATGATGTCCAACTAGGATCCTTTCCAAGACCCAAATCCCAACTAGCTATGTACAGTGCATTGCATACACTGTGAGGAAAATTTCGAGCACACGCACGCACGCGTCGCTGAGCTACTAGCGGCTTCTATAAGTAAAAAAGTAAGGCTGAAAAAAAAAGGACAGGGATACTGTGCGTAAGATGTCCTTACCCTCTTGAAAAAGGGCACACCTCCGCAAAGCCACACAGACAACCTTTGATATGCTACTCATTTGAGATGGGTAACTGTTTGAGCTTTGCCCTAATGACTCATAGCTTCATCCTCATCGATTTTAGAAATGTTTGCAATTTGAAGAAATCTAGCAAACCATACCTGAATTTATTTAGAGATTTCAATAACAACTGGAAAATGTTAGATGGCAGCGTCCAGAATCCAGCATCTGGACTGCTTGTTATATGTTAGTAGGGACATTTTTTGACAGGTGAACTCGTCAACCAGATACATCGCTATCTATATACTGCATGCGAATTATCTGAGTAATCGTATTGTACATACGAGTTGACAATCGTGCGTCGATGTTAGGAGCCTCAATTTAAATTACGTTATATAGTATACAGATCTCTTCAGCCCAAATGTTCTTGCTGCTCGCAGTAACCTACGAAAAACAAAAAGTCCTTGAGGATAATTCAAGCGAGCATTTTCTAAGGCAGTGATGACGTTTGGAACATCCCCCAGCGGCCCCCCAATGTATTAACCAAATAGTACAGACGAACATTTACCCTGGCATAGATAGCACAGCTCCAAAGCTTCATCCTGTCAAGGATCAAACTTGGTCAAGGAAACGAAATTCAGACATCTATGCCAGAAGTGGCAGGTGAGTTTCTTGGGCGTTGCCTCAGGGACTATTATACGTGTTCCTGTTAGTGGTATTCGAACAATCCAGTAATGCCACATCTGTCCGTGTGTCAGGGTATCGACAGTCTGTTTTGGGCACCAGCGCACATGTGGCACCGTTATCTTTTCCCTACCCTTTGCGGCCGACTCCGTCCACATGATGCGTGGCGTTACAAACGCTCATCTATACACGGACACACACATGCACATTATGTTGTTATTCACATTAGCCCCGGAGCAGTTATCCACATGTTAGAGACTATGACACTGTCAGCGGCCGGAGCGCTAAGTCTGGACGAATTCGATTTGTTGGGGCCGACTGACGACGGCCTTGCCCTTTCCATTGTGGAAAGGGTATCGCTGACTAGGCCGTGGGTTATGAGCCAGCCATGGCAAGACACAAAAGCGTGGCAACGGTGACCCGGCATATGGCTGACTGGTTCTCTGCAGGTCGCCTCCGCCTTCCGATTGAACTTTGTTTGCACTGTCACTGCTACAGCTCCTGTTGGCACATTGCAGTCAACGTAGATCCTTGGTGCAGCTCCGATGCGTCCTCCTCGCCTTTCCCTCATGCGTGAGGAGAGGGAGCGGCGAGGCCGCAGCGTTACCAGCGGCAACTGACTGGGGCGAGAAGTGTTCCTGTGTTGGCGCTGTGGTTAGAACTAGTGAGCCCCGGTGGTTGGGACAAGCTGGGCCAAGATCGCAACCAGGACCGTGATGTCCTTCCGTGTGGCAACGAATGAAAGGCGACATTGAGCGAGAGAGGTACAAGCAGCGAGAGGGATGAGTGATAGAACCGACTGATCAACTTGGTGGTTCATGCTAGCAGGGTATGAGCCCATGCCACTGGCTAGATTCATGAGAGGGTCTTGCCACGAACGGGCGAGGAGTCCTCTACAGACGGCTGTTGCGCACGCTGCTTCGGGTAGAGTCGCCCGTGCGTAGTGTCACAATGCTCCAAGAAGCTAAACAGCAACAGCAGTCAAACGGTGAGAGAGGTACGCGCTGTTGTTATGGTCAGGTCAACTATTTCTGTTTTCCCTTGCCCACAGATACTGGAGACGATACCGCTGTGCTCGAAGGAAAGAATGAAAACAATATGACCCGCAGGAAAAGCGAGACAAGTGGCTATTAGTTGATAGTTGGTTTACTGACTCCGTCGACCGGCTGACGTGTTCATTGATGAATTCGAGACGACGACGATGACCATAATATCCTTTCGCTGACATCGCCACTTTCGCCGTCGCCTGGTCTAATCGAGTTTAGAACAATAGCTGAACGCAGTAGTTCAGCTGCCTTGCGGCCTCGAACGACGAATGAAGCGGACAGACAAAGCTGCAGAACGTTCGAAAACAACGATACAGATGCAGCCTATACAAAGACGACAGACCTGATAGCAAATATTTAGCGTATAGGATAAATAAAGCCAGTTCGTGACAATCAAACGTTTCGTGAGATAGTGCTCGTCAAATAAGTTGCAGCGCGTATCAATGACTAGCCGCGGCTAGATCATAAATCACGGAAGGTGCATTCAGTCGATAAGTTCTAACGTTGTTGTTAGTGTATTTTGATGGTCCTGATTTGACGACGACTAACTGTGGCTTACGGCACACTAACGACTACCAGAGGGCGTCACTGCGGGAGGAAGCGGGGCCCTTCAAAAACGTGTTCAGATGGCCCCCTCGTGAAATCATCATTGTGCATTTAGTAACCAATAGGATATAATTAAATTAACCAACCAAATATAGAGAAAGACCAAGAAGCCAGCGTTGGGCGTCTCGCTGGAGGAACTTTAGTTACCCCAGGGTGAGTGTGACATATTTTACCATCGTCTTCGTAATCCTGCTATCGTTTAAGCCAGTTACGAAAATCGACTATTTCGATAAACGTTGTTGCTTGAAGATCCTGCCGTTCGAAATTTTGCTGTTCCCTATTGTGACCATTATATATCTATGTATTTTTCTAGGTAAATGACCAAACAGAATAAAGTCTAAAGTGGTAGATGATTATTGTTGGTAGACGTGACCAACTTACAATGAGGGAATCACTGTATCGTGACGGGCGTGGTCGAACTTTGCCATTTTGTCACGAAATCAGATTAATTGATAAATAAACAGTCATAACGTAGGAAAAACAACAATAAGATTGTTGGTCACCAGACAGCGGGAGGACAGAACCTGACGGCAACGAGTGTGTTTGATGTAGCCGGTTACCTATTTGTGATACATGCTTGTGGTAATACTAACAATTCATTTACCAGTCTATATATATATATAAATATGTAGTCTGTAGATATATACTATATATAGAGTTGCGTTACGTATGTTAAGTCAAACCGGCTAAGAAAATAGCTAATGGCTCGAGCGTTATTTTTAAATCGTTTCCCTTCCCTCCTCTTAACACGAAAAGTATGAAAGTTGAAGCGGTCTGCGGAGAATAGGGTTACTAACCACCGTTCCTCACATCGATTGGTATTGGTAAAAAAAAAAGAGTTTTAAAAAGCATCCTAACCAGACGAATCCATATAAATCAATATATTCGGAAATAATAGATGTAGTAGCCTACACGATAGAAAACGTCTCCGTATTTGCTGCTTCTCTATGATTCCATAATATTTGTCCAATCCGAAACATTATTGCTTCTCCACGCGGTACATTCCCATGCTTCTAAGCTAAATTAACTAGCGGCTAAAACGAAGCAAAGATCCGCTCTATGCAAATAAGATTCATTTGAAATCACATGCCCTAATGGACTCATGCACGATTACTTTTTTTCCGAGAAATTCAAAGCCCCGATATATTTACTTATTTCTCCAAATATTAGCGCTTATTTATTGCAAGCCGCCGGCTGCTGTAATCGTTTACTTGTAGAAGTTCTACTGAACCTCGAATGATTGAAGTGGAACAACGCTGAAAAAAATGCCGTCAGCGCTGGAGATCCCTCCGAATCTTAGGTTAGAAGATACGTCCGAGGCAATGATAAGTCTCGCTCGCTGGGTTGTGATCTTCCAAATCAGAAGCATGAGACCAAAAACGAAAAGAAACATACTTTACGCAGAGAACGGATACGCTTCTTTGTTAGGATGACAGGAAACGATCCTAGTCTGTGTCCTGACTGAAAACTACCACAACGCCGAAACTTAACTTGACCTGATCTATATCCCTTTAGATTATTTCTGACCAAACACTGCCAGCTGGGGCCCGGGGGGACTGATGATGAATCTCTGGCCTCAAGTAGACATTCGCGCTTTGCCATTGTATCCCGAAGCCGACGACTGCTGCTGTAGAGCTGAAATAAGAAAAACGTAGATGAGTTATCCCTAAGAGAATGTATTCGGTGTATTCAAAACAACAACAGGTTTTAGGTAAATTCACAATTGCAGACCCTTCGGTGCGGCAATAGATAGATAGATCTTTTCGGTTTAGCCCTAGGCAACAGCCAATGTAAAATTTATAGATGACATAATTATTTATATCTTTTGACATAAATAACTAGGTCATCCGTAAAAAGTTCTAGATCTAAGGAAGCAGATGAATGATGTTTAGCTGCTTCTTTGCAGACTTCTAAACCCGAAAAAGCAACAGCCTATGTCAACGGGTTGACCTTTTAGAAATAACGTATTTCGCGTTTTGCATCTAACGTTTAAGTTGTCAGCCACCGTTTGACGTGTTTTTAAAGATAATAAGTTGGTCTAGTTAAAATTACAACGGCTACTGCTTTTACTGGTGGTGATGAAAGGCTTAAAGAGGGAAATATCTACATTCATAGGTTATATGTACCCCGTATCATGCATTACAAGCTTATGGTTGTGCCCGGTCACAGATTGATTACCTACGATGCTGTTTACCTCAGCTGATATTTTGTCAAAGCTAAAATCAGTACTACGCTAAAGTTTCATTATTAGTCGGCTATCCTTTCATGTAAATCGAGCACTCGGTTTCGACTCATAAGGGATATTACTGGATTCATTAAACGTACTTGTAGCGTACTAGCTAGGCGGCAATGTTAAGAGTCTCTGCAGCTGCCTTTTTCTTTTCATAAATCCTTTATCATCGTATGCTTTTTATTCTATCTTATATCTTTATGGGATCGCCTTAAGAAAAACGCGTTTAATCAATCGAACCGCATCGTTTTCTACCTATTACACTTGCAGACCTATTATTACCAACTTTTCTGGAAGACATAAAATGGGTCTGGTTTGTCCAATCAGAACCGCTATCAATGTTGCTCGTATTTTGTATACATCTGACTTGCTCTCTTTCTGTTTTGCATTTCCGCCGCCGTAGGCGGCAGCAGAGACGTGGTCGCCGGACAAAGGCTTTTGGCACCAAGGGGCAGGTTTTGACGAAGCATCAACAAATAGCTGCCTTGTCTCCTTCGGGTGGACAGGGCCTTCCTTCAAATCCTAAATGCTCCGTTCTCGATCTTTTATTCGTTACTGCTGTTGGCTCCTCTACGGTGGCTAGATACGATTTATATGTAAATATATGCAAAAGCGTGCAGTATAAGAGGACGTCTATGTTAAAGATTGTGGTAATAGCAGTAACCAAAGTAAGGGTTAATCATAAGAATGGCAGGATAAGCGCACGGCAAAAAGCTTCATCGAGACGGAACTGAGTCGACATTTGTTAGATCGATGCGACTGCTACACGATACATGATAAGCCAATGCGTTAACGCTCCTCTGGTCTCGATGCTTAAAAGGGGATGTTGTGCGTATCTCCATCATGGCGTTTCTAGAGGGAGCGTCAGTCAGCTGGCCAGAGGAAAGAGCGGCTATAAGAGAGATCTCCATCCTGCGTTACGTGCTGGTGCCACATAAAGCACCATCCTATCGCACCACTGACAGAAAGGAACCAGTCGACTGTCACGGACCGCGGCCGTGTAATCTTGATAGACGATGAGGGGCCCTACGAGAGGACCAGAATGTGATCGAGAGGGATTGACAAAATAATATAAAAATACAAAGTAAAGAACCGCACTGCTTCTGCAGCAGCCATTCGTACGGCTAGCAGTCTTCCCCCACATGACAGGGCACTTGACCGCCGCTTCCACCTTTCTTGTGTCCTGGCATGGCCGACGAGCACCAAGAAGGACAAAAGCCAGGAACGAAAGGTTTGTGAGTTGGGACAGTGTCGGCGTGTGATCGTATCTGTTCTCCTAAACTGAGCGCATGATGAGCGGGCGTTGGCGAGCAGCTTCGAGCAGCCGCAGTTTGTGACAGCATCGTTTACTTATTTTCGCTGGCTAAAGAAAACAAACGCCCAGAAAGCGACAAATGAAGAACGCTCAGCCCTAAGATGTCTCCCCTCTAATAATGATCACGTGTAAAAATTATATTGGATGACGCCAAATACATTTTGGCTGTTTTGTATAGAAAAGATTCAATGTACGTCTTCTTCTTCGGGGAATACGAATCGGGACTACTGCACTGTCATCTCAACTAGATCTAATGAGTATCGGAAACATCATTAGTGTTAATCACTTCAGCTTCGGTGCAAACCTGGTCAGCGACTGCCGCGATAGATCAAGTTCAAATTATATACTGCTGACTTGGAAAGGCAAGAAGCAAGTGACTAACTTATTGTGCCCGTAGTTAGTTCATAGAATGTCCTTATTCTCCTTTCCTCTACGTATTAATAAGGCAATCTGGTTGGATTCGCAACGTATGGCGATTAAAATGCGAAGAAAAAAAACATGAGTTTCGGTGGATAACGATGCGTTGTACAATATACACGGTGAGGTCTCGTCGTAAGCCCGATTTGGCCCGGGCCGGTGAGCTTTTGTTCACTGTTTGTTGTCATTCATTTCATGCTACCATTTGATGCTACCAAGAGGGATGTCACGCAGCCTCCGTAAGTTGATATCGACTGTATCAGCGTCATAACGGAGACGGTTGTGCCAGTTAGCTCCGTTAGTAACCGTTGCGACTGTCTTGGGGGCCCCTATCAGAGAAGCCACAAGATTAGTAGAGGTAACACTTATCATCACTATCGCCGTCATATCGCTAGCTATAGATGACATAGCTTTGACGCGCGTCAGTTACACAGTCAAGTAGGCAGGCCATGGCCCATGCTTTACCAGTCATGACCCGGCCGACAGCCAGGTCTGCTTCTCCTCGTCCCCGTTGATTATTCTAGCTAATAATATATGATCGAAGGTTACAAAGCGAACCGTTCGTTACAGACCGAACGGCTTTTGCCATCGTTGGTGAATGGTGACTTTTCCATTTTATTCATCACTGGCCAACAACACTCAATCAGTCAGAGTGTGCTCACGACTAAATCTGTTATTTCGGGTAAAAATTGTGGAATATAGATCTGTTGTTTCGCGGGGAGCAGAGTCGTCCCGTCTTTCTCATTGAATTCATCATGAATGAGCTTTGCCAATCACTTGTCCTATTAGCTGCTCTAATGGCTGCAGCATTTGCCTCATGCCTCTGTTGTTTATCGTCCATCGTCGGATCGTTGTCACTCGCTACCTGCCCCCTACCAACGACAAGCAGCAGCAGTATTGTTTCAGTATCGCTGTTTAAAGCATTATGTAGAGAAGTTACATAGTTCTATAAGACATCAACACGGCACTGTAAGTCAAAACATACGTTCTTATCGATCGTTAAGCGTAGGGATTTTGAAGCCATCGGGATGCGGATGCAGACGGGGGTAGGTGTAAAGTAACAATGAGAAGTAAACGAAAAGCAGATGGCATATACAGTAGATGCAAAAAGACATTAGGGCTTTTCGATGATGGGGGAGGCTAGGGGAGAGGGGTTGGCAGCGATGCATGATGATCGTAACTAAATATGTCTAATGTTCAATATATCGTCATCGCTTTGGAAGATGGAGGCATCTTTGTAAGAGGTAGTATCCTCTGTTAAAATCATTTAAGTAGATATTAGCAGGTGCCTCTTTTGTTTGCTTAGGAGCAGCGAGCGGCACCGCTCATCGACGAGGTAACAACCCACCGCTGTCGCGGCAGAAGTACCAGTGCCATTGCGGATACGTTATGTTACGACTAAAAGGATCCGCTATTGGCGATGACTATCGATTCGCCGGTAGAGGCAGCGGATAGCCAATTTTACATTAGAAGCTGTTTACACCGCGCAAAAAGTTGCATTTGTATTGATGCTGATGCTGGCGGTGCGGGGTATAATACCTGCTTGTCAATTGCGTCACATGCTTAGAACGAGCGCCTGTTGAGGTAACAGCGTGAGTTGAGCTTGACCTCCATTTTCGATTTCCTTATGCTGCACAACAATGCTAATAGTCAGCTGAAGCGGAATGTGGGGACCTATGGATGCTTTCCAGATTCGTTGATAGCCTCTCGCCATTGAAACTGTGAATGAAGGTGCATTTGTTGCGTTCTGCTTATCCATTTGAAATACTACCTTCTCAGACAATCTAAAAGAATGGGACCTTTTGTGTTGGCTTACGATGGAAGAATAGCTAGTTTTACGAAGTCTTGTATGGACGTTGAAATAAGCGGGGTATTTAAAAATTGGGGACTGCAATCAATAGGAAACTGAATTATAAGCGGAAATAATTAGCGACTCTTTATCTGGGCTTTAGCCGGTGCCTTCGCACGCAACAGATCAGAATAGGAATTAAGTCCATACGCTAACGAAGTGAGTAATAAGAATAGCATATATACACTCATAAGGGCGACGTAAGGCTTTTTTAGGACCCAAAGAGAGCAGACGTTCTGAAATTCATTTTGGACCGGTTTTTCGGGCCGGTGAACGATCAAGTGAGTCGATTGACGGTGACATTGCATTTGCCGTGGTAACGATTTTCCAAACACGTGCTCCTGTCACCACGCCACGTTGTCTTCCAGCGTTTATCCGCTCCTTACCGCCGGTAGTAGGCTCGTTCTAATCTCTGCAGGCGCAGGATGAGTCAGTTAACGTGTGCAGCGTCTGTGTCAATTTTGAGTATCACCGAAAAGAGGGCCATAAAGCATATGCAATGAACAATCAAGCTCCACTAAATCAGTAAGTGCAGCTTGTACAACAGAGGTAAATTTACAAGTACGTACGCGTGATCGTCATTTCAGATCAAGCTATTTTTCTCTCGAGTCTTTTGAATTTGTCATTTCTCTTAGTAAGGGTGGCGCTGAGCGCAAAACCGTTCTTCTCGGCGCCTGAGTACAAGCGGCTCATGATGAGCGCCACGTCATACGATTGTGAGTCATACTCTTCCCTATCGTTCTTTCAAAACAGGTAGCAAGACGGTTGGCCTGCGTGCGACCCTGACCGCTGCTATGATGCTGCTTGACACTAGCGTCATATTGGAACTTCTCATTAGTTAGTTGTAGGATCTTTCTTTGAATGATTCATTTTGGATAATTCAAATGATTCACGGTGGCATCCCTACCCCACATCTGTATCCGATTTAGTGATGGACATATATTTAATGAGCGTTTATGTTATTTGTAACGATAGTAACTGTAGTAATATAAGATAATCCAACAATAAGCAAAAAAATTTTACACATACTAAATTTGCACTATCGTGTATAGCTGTAGCGGTTCTATGTAGAAACGCTACCGCTATACACAAAGAACAGATTCCTCTTTAAAGGTTGTGCATGTTGTGATATATATATATATATATATATATATATATATATATATATATAACGATACACACATGTGTGTGTCGTTCTTGCTGCATAGTGCTGTACATTGCACATATGTGAGGTTTACGAGAATCTCTGGTCCGGAGGCGTCCTTGCTCAACCGGCAACATTTTATATTCCGCACAGACAATAATACCGTTCACGCTGGTAACCTTTTTTTCGCAAATGTCGGGCTTCTTCGTGTCTACGCTAAATTTAGCGTTGATAAATATCACGGACTTCCAACGCGCGTCCCATTCCACGCAACCGCCGGCGCGCACAAGTCGACATGAGGAGACCGCCCCTTTCTGTTTCACTCGCTGAAAGTCGTTGTTGTTAGCATTTATGGCGGGGTTCCTGTCGCGATTGCCGCTGCTATGGCATTTGTTGACATCTGCCCGCCACCAACGATGGTATTTGTACTGTTATTGTGCCTAGGGTGGATATGAGCTCTCGTGTGACGGCAACTGAAAACGAAGGAACAACTTTGATTTAGCGTGAACTACTTCAATATGACGCGCAGCGACGACCCAAAGACATCAGTCCGCGGGGGCTAATGGGGAGGGGGGTGACTTATCCCCAGACTGTAAGTAGTTACAGTCACCTTTTACCACGTTGGCCACTTATAGCGGAACACTAACTTGCTGGTTCAAGCGACGACGATATCTGCACATACGTCGAAGCTATCACGGTCTCATGCAGCTGCGAATCGTTCAAAGGGGCGAACGCGATATGTTGCCACGGCGGGAGGTTTGTTATTTTGTAAAGCGTTTAAACATGACCAGAACGGGCTTTTGTTGTTGTTGTATATATCGGTCCGTTCCAGCAGACGGCGAAGCTGCTAGCTGGCTGACACAATTATGGCTTATATTCTATCACTCAATACATAGATGAATAGAAAATGGTGAAGCTTTGCTTTATTTTGCGTTTCGATTGGTGTATTTAGATGTTCTTGCTTACGATTGGCTGCCCATGTGGCATTCTTGTCTTGGATTACATGTGAAAATAAGTTGGACATTATCTAGACTGCTGTTCTTTAACAAAATGTTTTCTGGAACTACATCTCGTCGATTGTGATCGGCATACGTCGCTTCGAAGAACCTATTCGGTGAAGTTACTACTGGACAGGAAAAATGGCCGCGCGGCTAATTACGCCAGCGTCACCATCATCATTCGTATAACCCGAAAGCCCTACACGCGACACTTCGCTGTCAGAGCCTGAACAACAAAAACTAACCGAGTTCTTACCGAAGTTATTTAGAAGCGTCGACGTCCAACGTTCTCATAAAGCTCAGTTTTGTGAAGGCATAGATTAGAAGTCGATTAAATTATTATTACGAATTTACTATGGAATATTGGTCTGGAAAACATTTGTCGTCGCAGTCGTCGTCGACATTTTGCAGATACAACTCGGGCCAAATGCCCAGCGAAACGTGTCTTCGTTTTGCTGGGCATTCGGCCGACACGACGTGTAAGCGATCTTAGTGTAGCTCATATAATGATTTAATGCCTTCTAAGTGTCAAGATACGTCTCAATATCGAATGACGTTAGCGTCTAAATTAGATTTCACAGCTTCAGCCCGATCTAATGGTGATTTGTTGAGCGGCAAGGGTAATCTTATCTGCGTCCTATACGTCCGCTAACATTGGCGACGGACGACTTCACAGCCGCCATTATCCTCAACACTGTTCATATTCGAGTACCTCGATAGCTCACAGGAGATTGGAATGATAAACGTGTACGTACACATAAATGCCGACTTTGATTAGGTGGACAAGATTACGGTGATAGATCGATTTAACAGCGATAAAGAACGAAGTTGTTCGTCCCATATAAATCGTATATTTGCAAATAACGATATATGTCTGCACCATTCCTTTGAAATGTGTTTGTTTACTCATGTGGGCTACTGATACTTTTTATCATATTAAATTCACATATAATATCACATCTCCTGCTATGGGCAGCCGAATTCTGCTGGTTTCGGCTTGACTATTTGTCCTTTAAATTGGCCAAAAGTTATTTGGTAATAAAATTAAACATCGGCAGGGGGGCGGGCGTCGTCCACGGACCCGTAGCGTCCGAGCGCCCACAGTAAATGCACCGTAGATGTCGTCTTCGTCGTAATCTTCACCGCCTTGAAATAATGACGGTTGTACTTTTCTAGTTCGTGCTGTAGAGCTAGTACAGGATGATAACGAGCAGTGGATGGACGGACAGACCAAGCACGCCCACGAATCGACCTTCGCTGAAATTTGGCGCCAGAACTTGCGCGCATGTACTGATTTCTGCAACTCGGACTGCTACTGCTTCTAGTGTAGTTGACGACGGATAGTTTCGCGTCTGTTGTGGCTGCCCTACTCTGGCGTCGCTAGTGTCGTTGCTGATCGTGCGTGCCTCGGTCGCACACGCTGCTCGATCCCCTAGCGTCACACGAGCGTGTTTCTAGTGGTGAATTTCCACCAGTGGTCCAGCGTATACGCTCGACCATACATTTGTTTATCGAGGACTTACCACCACATGTCAATGCCGATGCTAGAACGAGTAAGGTTTACGCGATATTATATCATTACCTACCGAATAGATTACGTCCCAATACTGAGCAGTTCAGAGGCGAGCATGTGTTGGCAACAGGCACGCTTGTGATTAGAGAAGTCTCCTTAAATAAAACACAGGTCGGACTTTGGTCAACATGTACACAAATTGAAGCTTAGGCGATTTTATGATGCTATCCACTATCCATAACCGCGATAACAAACCACTAATAATGTTAACATACACAGATCGAAATATACGGATTTCTAGTTGTCGTGCTGTCCGTCAGTGGTGGAGTTTGAACCAGAGAATAGAAATAAATTCTCGGATGATTTATTGTGTCGCTGTTTCTCGAGGTGGACGTCGTCCGCCAGTATTGGCGCATGGCAAGATAACGTTTTTTTTAGTGGCTGGTCATGCAGCTATTAGTAATTGAACGAAATACTGACCAGTGTTTGTCTAGTCTGAGGAGAGTCTTAAAGCGGGCGTTGAAAGAGATGATTTTATGACGATGGCAGTAAGCAGATGCTTTTGCTAGGCGAGGAACGTGCGACTGGAATGAGCAAGACTTTCTTGTCCGGCGGGCTTATCAGCTATGCTTGAGAAAACGAAAAATCGAATAGACAAGACGATCAAAGGACCTGGCCTTAATTATATAATTAAGGCGAAGATATGCATCGCCTCTGCTGTTAGGATTTCTAGAATAATGGCACTTCTACCTATGATTATTATTATCATCTGTGATCTCTGCATTACTCTAAACATGAAAATTTCCTCATCCACGGCATTCGTATTGCCATGGAACTTTAGATAGCAACACCTTCTATAGTAGAGTGGCGATTCAATAGGTTTCAGTAGGCAAATGTGTGATTCTACATCATAGCACATAATATATTATTACTAAGACATTCTGCTTTAGATAAACGCGTCGTTTGTTTTGGCCCAGTCGTCTACCCACTCTCTTCCATACATGTGTTTACGTCTGCTGCAATAGTATGAGTGGACTTCGACCCCACTACGCGATCGTTTCAGTGTAGTAGAGAACGGCATCGAAGATCTACTAAATGATACGATGATCATGATGAGACCTGTAGTCGATTACTAAGGGTCTATTCAGAGATAATTGGAGCTGCCTATTTATCTTTAGTATCGTATATTTGTATGCGTGTATATATACCGATTGCAGTGCATCTGCTACGGAGTAGCGCCTATAGTGTTTCTAGAAACCGCGTGAAGACGCTGCCTTAACGACAAAGACATCCCTAGTGGATTACAGAAGAAAAGTTATCTGCGTTCGTGGCTTATGCCTGGTTCATACGCGCTAACAAGCACCACTCCATGCCTACCTTTACGTTATATTTAGCTGAAGAAATAGGAAATCGCTGCACTGCTTAGTTTTATAACGATCGACCGCTCAATAGACGAGTGAAGATAGCTACTTCTGAGCCTACTATACGTTATTAGTGCTTGCGTTTATTATGTCTGCGTGCAATCTTCGTCACTTCGTCACACTGACGCGTAATGTGCAATACTATAGTATATGTTGATGACGCACTTCAAGCACAAGTCCCTGCTTCTTTCAGTTTTCGGGGTTTTGTCTAGTCTTTCATATGAAATGTTTTTATGTCTATGAGTTTGATGGGAGCAAAGATGGTGTCATCATCGGCTTGAATGACCGCTCACGGCTACTACCTCTTGCTCATATACACGAAAGCTCCTTACCACGATGTATCTACAAACGTCGTATTTACGTACGAACTTACGTTTACAGACCTGAGTTCTCACAGATGCACATATCTGTGATTTTTTTCAAGGTATGGCATTACTATTAGTAAATTACGGAATTTGAGACCTTTACCAACAAACCAAAAAGCAAACTTAATTGCTAGACTTATTATAGTCGAATTTTAAGCAGCACTATAAGGAAAGCTTACTTTACCTTTCTCTAGTGAACCACTCCACCACCAGTGAACCACCAGTGAGTTTATTAAATTGAAATAGAAATGTCCGCTTGTGCACGTTTATATTACACGTTCTATATAGATATACTTGTATGTAGTATATGATGCCGTAAGGCTGACATCGTCTTCGGTGTAACGAGAAGTCACGGCTTCTATTTCCAGTCAGCGGGGTAAATAAAACCATACAATTGTAAACTTTCTTTACCCATAGCTGCTAGCTGAAGTAGTACGATATCACAAAAATTTAAGCTAATTGGTCCTGCTCCCATGGCCATATAAAATACTCATAGCAGTCATGAATATCTAAGTAGGGGTCGAGCTAGCTCGTTCAAATGCGTCGTAATTCAATAATCCAAATCTATAACGTAATGCATATAGTGAATGTCTCCTGGCGTCTGCTATCTTGTTTTTGTCAATAGACAAAATATAGCGGGGTGATGTAATTGCTGATCTGATCACTTTTTACAAATTTGATACATTTCTTATCCATACTTGTCTCCGGACGATTTCCGCGTTTTCTTCTTTATCTTTAACGCATATCTTCTTTATCTGTAACGTAGTGTAAACGTAATCCGATAGTTTCCTTCAGTCGGGTGGAAATATTCCCATGTGACATTGAAGCAAGGGATTATATCGGCGAATCTCTTAAATGCAGTCATTTTTCTTCGTACGGAGATGGCCCCACCCACGCTGTGAAATTCGTTGTTTTGTTAGGTTCAAAAATCGTCTTTACTCATTCAAAGCAAGCCTAGATTCGCCTATATATTCTCCACCGTGCTGTGACGATTCTGCCCGCAATCTTGATAAATTCTCAAGATTTGTATATACGTGTATATATATATTTGTATATAATAATCCTCGGCAGCGCGTTCACGAATTTTTACGTATACCAGATTTCATCGTAAGGATGTCACTCTCGTCACTATCAACTTCGGCGCTCTTGCTATCATTTCTACTACGTGATATTTATATGCCCTCTTGTCAACGATGAGCTTAATAGCGGTGGGTGCTTCGACTGTCTCGGGTCGTTAGACGTTGAAAGCCCCCATTACTGATACATTTTCTGAAGAAAGGCTTATGGCATAATCACTAAACGGGTAAGTGGTGCTGAAGTGTCATCCGTTGTCATTGCAGAGCCCCAACAGCTGACAATGGCAACAGAACTTTTAAAAATAGACCAAGAAATAAAATCAAACAGATACATTTCTAATAAAAATAGCCGGGATAGCAACGTAAACGGTATCCGTCAATGGATGCCGATACAGAAAGCCTTGTGACGGCGTTTCCGTTCCTTTAACTATAGCCTATCGTGCAACTTTATTAAAAAGTAGAGGCAATTTCTCTAGAAGGTCGGCGCAAAAGAGGATACATCCTATACAGTATTCACCGGTAACCAGCATCCGGGAACTTCGATATTGCAATATTATGACAACAGTAAAAGGTGACTAAAGTGCTGTGCATCAGTTTATTAATCGAGAAATATTAAAGTTAACAACCCGTTTCTCGCTGAGGGATGTTACATAGAAATTCCGATTTTTGCCAATTTCGCTGCCTGTCGGCCGTACACATGTGTTCAGTTCTGAAGGGTACTGCCGTTGCCTTATATGATCGTTCTATAGGAACGACCAGCTAGCGCCACCTGTGAAGCTGTATGGAATCGGTTCCAAAGACCTTCGAATAAATGCTTTGATGGGTTGCAACTTCGAGGTCACCGCCTTATATGCACAAAGTAAAGAAAAATTGTTCCCACAGCGTCATGAATAGCAAGTGAATCAGTAAGTGAATTCAGCCGACGCCCTAACTAGCGAAGCTGCACCTATCGCAGGGGCTAAATTTGATGCAGTCGGTACGAACGGTGTTGTTTGGGTATAGTGGGTCACTGCGCGTCTACGTGTCGACGTGAGACCTGGATATTTACAATTGCGGTTCCGTAATAGCTTGATGTATTTTGCAGGTGGTGACAGGCAAACACGCATTTTTTACGAAGTTATGTACATAGCTACCGGGTATTCGTGTTCTTCTGCATACGATTAAGTTGTTTTATCTGCGATTTTTCAATCAATCCTATGATAAAATGCGCCAACGTTTAGTTTTCTAGGCATGTTGTACATTCAGGTACAACGGTTCAAGCACTGCTTGTTTAATGCACACTTGTCTTTCACTGCAATGATGAATGTCGATGCGTGCATGGGGTGCAGCTGATTTACGCTGGGTTGTACCGTAAGCGTTAACTTATCTATGTACGTGCGACGTGCTTCAGCGCACGTACTACCCTAGCCAGCTGTCTCCAGGCGATAGGTGACGGCTCACTCGTCGCTTGTCAAAGTACGCCTGAAGATCATTCAGCCTAGGGAAAGCGAACCCTTTAAAGACAAATTACACTTGTTATCTAGCTTTGTGCGCCATTCGTTTTAGATAGTATCCTTATCTTCATCGAAGAGCTATGTAGAAGAGTAAATTTGAGAAGCTGAAAGTGCACACTTCATTACTTAGGAATAAAGCTTAAATGAAAATAAATGTTATGTTATAAGCAGGTATTGATCTGCTTAATAGCGCTGCGTATAGTTGCTAAACAGCGAACGAGAGATGGAGGCAGACATGATTTCTCATATTTTAACCGCTCTGACTTGATTAGTTATTGGCGGCTCTGGATGTTCGGCAGCACGGACTAGACGCTCACTGCCGTAAAACACTGCCGTTTAATTTACTGCACGTAGACAAAATACGTATAGATTGTGTATTGAATCCATAGAATATTTCCAATTCGTGCAGCTTTTACTTGTACTCAGCCAGAAAGTCCATCAGTGTGCATCTTCGAAAGCATTGACGAACGACAAGAGAGTACATTAAAACTTAGCAATATTTACAAATTAGCACATAGCTGCTATAACGGCCTGAGGTCGACTGGCGTTCAGCGTAGCTCTCGTCTCTTTACCGAAACGGATTTGCCTTTAACGTTCCTGGCGTTTATCGTTGATAGAACTGGCAGCTGAAACGTCAAATGGTCATAGAGAGCAAAGTGGGTCGATGTACAGCAGTAATTCATACAGGATTAGCTGTTACGAGATTCGACAGACGACAAAGAGATTACGAATGAACCTACACTGGCCTACTTTACATAACTCATAAAATAATTTATATCTGAATTAACTGAAATGACGCATTGGCTATTCAAGTTTATTCTTTATTGCTGATAGAACGACGTGAACACGCACAGACGCACGCAGAGACCGGCCCCTGAACCGTGTTGTCCGCCCGCTAGCTATACATATGTATATATATATTACCAGCACGATAGAGTAAGTTCAGCCTAAGTATAATAAGTTATTCGGCTTGCGACGCATACCAGCTCAACAGCAAACATAGGCGTGCGCGACATCAAAGTTTAAGTTAAGACGATTGTGAACAGTTTTGCAGCATCGCCATTCGCGTGCCGTCTTGACAATAAGAGGTGCACAACGTAATGGTCGATGTCACTTGCCAACAACAGTTAACAGAATGAGAAGATCACTTGACATAATAAACGGTAGGCCAGTTTTGCTTGGCCTAGTAACTATATTTAGAACAATTCTGCCTTGATCCATGTGGCCTGTTAACATACAGCAGGGGGAGTCGGCTGTCAAGATCTCTGTCGAACTTTTAACCACTTTCGCCATGTATTGTAACATATCTTTAATTAGTCGCATTCGATTCGATTCGACTCGGAGGACGAGATCGCCTGTCTGCTCTACCATCGTTTCCGGAAAGTCTGATATCTCTGTGTTATTTCATCTCTATTCCGGTCAGTGTTTTATCGTTACCGAATGTGGTATTATGAGCCTGGTTACCGCTAGTCACTAGCCGTATCACAAATCTTGCTCGTGACTGCGCCAGTGTAATCCCGCTATTTATATATATCTGACGGATATAAGCACACAGTCCGCATAGCGTCTCATGCCCTGGGTATACATGTCGTCGGTATATTGTTTCATAGTATGTTCTGATAAACTGTACAAGTGTTAACTGATAAAGCATACATCTTACTGTATATCATGCCCTTTAGGTCGCTGATACTGAGCATATTTGCTAATCCCTGTGGTGACTCGTTTACTTTCAAAGATTTCGACATCTGTAGATCCGAATGGTTGAAACAACTGGCCAACCTTAGCTAGGTGACGGGGCCATACTTTTTTCGTTAGGAGAAGACGGACTACCTTAAGAGATAACGGCATCGTTGGCTGTTGCAAAACACTATTTCCTACTATGTGCCGTGGTCCGTCAAAAGTGTATCTTTCCTTCGAGGACCAGCTACGGTAAGAGTGACACATCGTTCTCACCGTTTGTATTGTCAAAAGCGGATCTCGACATATCTAGTAGTGTTACAGCAAAGATGATATTAGTGAGTGTATGGCAAGCGTTATTGGCAAAAATACAAAGAAATGCATTTTCCATAAAGAAAATTATATTTTTTACGTATAATTGGTAGTTTAACATCAACGTCGTCAAGGGCTGCCATTGCCCCTCCTGTGTTAAGCAGCGCCAAGAGGGTACGAAAAGGGGAGCAGGTTTTTTGGAGCACGATCGCCATCGGCGTGACGGTCACATGACCAACTTTGGCTCGTTGACAGCGTTGAGCCACCATCCGACGCTTGAACGATTGTGCCAAGTGGTAACGTGACGAAGTCTTACTAACAACATTGTATCCCGTTTGTAAAACTGGAACTATCGATGTATGTGCACTGATCGCTGACCCTTTCTAGATCGCATCAAAGGAGGCAGCAGCCCGCCGACGAGGGTATAGAATGGCCTCTTACTTTTACGACAGAAAACTACTAACAGGAGATATATTTGTAGAAAAAAAACTGCATTCAAAAGTACTCCTAGCTGCGCCGCGTAGAAGCTGTGTGACAACTGATGTATTTCCCCGATTCACAAGTCTGCTTGTTATGGCATAAGCTGTAAAAATATGGCTTAAAATATTGATTGAATTTCGGATTTTTTGCCATAGATTAAAAACGGACGCTCTATCTAGATAGGGGGACAGCAACGATTTATCTTTATGAGCAGAGCTGGAAATTTAGGATGCGAATGCTGTGCCTACATTCATCAATTTATTATTTTTAAATGCGTCAGTTTGTCGTTTTTATTTCACTTCTTTTTAGGACACTGACAAGGCTCACTATATTCACACAATTCAATAAACTTAATTCAGTTTTGAGAGGAAACAAATTTCAGGCTGTGGTTTGGCAGGAGTCCGTGCTGTACGCTGGCAGCCGTCGCCATTCGATGCCTGAATGAAGTAAATCCATATGTCTATATGTTATGCTTGAACACACGTTAGGCTGTTGGATCCTTTCAACCACTTAATCTCGAAAACAATTAAAGTCGCGCTTTTATCCTGCGCGAGCGTGCTAGGTGGGCCATTTTAGATAACTGCTATGAAGATATGTACACTTATTGTTTGTTTCTATCCCGTTATTCATCCTACCTATGCATCTGTGGGTCTCCTTCAGCCCGTCTCATCCTCAGATTTCTAATGGAAAGAGTCAATCGAGATTCATTTGAATGCTACAGATAGAGTAACGTTCGTCACTGCACGTGCACCTAGTACCCGCGTGGGTTTGCTGTTCTGCTGAAAAAGACCTCACCTAACTTTTTTGTTGTTCCTGTCTGGGACGATATTGCTATCAATATCGTGATCCGAATCCACTCGACCGTTGCAAAGGCCGTGGTGCCATGCCGTTATCGTAGGTAAATCGCGAACAGCTGTTGACAATAGATATCTGAAAGATCATCATGTGCTATTGTCGTCTCTTGGCGAATCTGGCTATAGCATAGATACTTTTCTCAGGTTGATCCTGCCCGACCTAACCTCTTGAAACAAAGCCAGAGAACTAATAGTGTTGTGCCTACTTGACCCGGCCAAGAACTCGTTATAGGAAATCGCACAAAGGAGCACGTCTACTCGTGAAATAAACATTCTACTGGATTTCAGCTCGTTGAAAAGCGACTACGGTAAAATTGTTCACCGGACAACGGAAGAGATGGCCTTAATGGTCTATAAGCTGTGCTGTTAGCGTCATTAGGGCGAGCAACAGCCGTTGTGACCTTATTGAATTATTATATCGCTGTGACGTAATTGGGATAAATCTTGAAGCAGAAGCAATGGGAGTTGATGAAAGCTAAAATTTTTAATAAGATGCAAGGTAAGAAGTGAAAGTTCTTTTAAAATGGATCGACTCCATCTTCGTTTGATCGGACGATCTGGCCTGACAGTCAATCTAGTGAAATTCGTTGGCCTAGCATTTGCACGAAATCATCCAGTACGACCAATGCGCTAGCAGATGGTGACATCAAGTTTTAGGAATAAAGATTAAACAGTCAATCCCAGAGTTGGAAACGTCGTTTGGAGTAGTTTGCACATCTTATTTACGTAATACTGTACCATATATATATATATATATATATATATATAGGTATAGTCAAAACAGGGTTAATGTGTGGCTATGTTTTCACCTAATTTGGGACGGAGTTTGCTGTCAGTGTTGATTAAAGATTTTAAAATGCGGCCCTTTAAAAGCAGCGAAGACCTGTCCTATGCTCGGCTGGGTCGGGTTTAATAATAGCTAATCCCTAATAGCTAATAGCTATTAGCCTTAAAAGCTGGAAGTCAATGCAATCGTACGTGGAGGTGGTAATAGAGGCGTTGTATGTTTATTTATATTGTAACAGAAGTACTGTTCCGTCCGTTTTTTCGTTCAACAAATAAGAACAGCGTCGGTAAATGTAAAAAGTCTCAAAATATCGAACTGAAGTACCCAGTCGCTTGGTGCTTCCGAGATATGTGCCGAGCCAGCGCAGGCGAAGATGCGTTGCATTATTCCGTGGCATTATCCTTTACGAAATAGAGAAAATCGTCTAACAACATTTGGTGGTGTTTCAATGATTTTTTACTATACCATTTTTTGAGGCAAGTGTACTTTTTAAACTACCAACTTGACACAGATGAATCTCTGCTAACGATAACGCGCCCAGGTCAGTGGTGGCTCGAAAGGAAGAGCCCATATGACACCGGGGCTCAAACTGCGCTGGAGAGTTATGACGTGGTCCTACAGAAACACCGAAATCGACGGTCAGTAGCGCGTTTTCTTTTTGCTTATAGAACCGCAGAACGAACGACGACGACGACGACGACGACACCGCGCCGTCAAAATAAATCACTATCATCATCACAGTTGCCACCATAGTCGTCGTCGTGATTATCCAGACATTGGTCAGAACAGAGACTTCAGGGGTCACCCTTTTTTTGCCGTTTTCTGAAAGAGAAAAAAGAAACCTATACATTTACAAAGGATGCGTAATGTACTTCCGACTATATCAATTTAAGCTAAGAAGATAGACGACAACTGCTAAAAGAGCAATTGTTGTGATTAGGATGACACTCTGCTATCCCCCGCCAATAAACATGAGAATGATGATGATGACGGTCATAATTTTCGTGTGTATAGGAAACGTTAAAACGTCCGAAAACCTTTATGCTGGCGGTACGCAGTCACTTTTTGTACATCGGAAACGTCCTACGTAAGACAGTCGCTAGACGCCTGATACCATAGCTTTGATGACGCTTCTACTTACCGTGCCGTTTCTTATGCTTTCTAATTGCGCCCAATTCTGGGTTGACACCATTCTTGAAGCATGAATCTTTAACCTCGACTAAATTGCAATCGGAGTCCTTCAGTGAAATGCACGCTTGCTATAAACGCAATTTTAAAATGAATTATTGATTATTTTTTTCGTCTTTGAATTACGTATCTACTACTGAAAGCGTGGCGGAAGAACGACGAATACAGTTGCTCTGCCTCCTACAGCTGGGAGTATCATTGAAAAAAAAGCACCTGTATTTACCTCGTAGTGGATATTAAGGTCCTCGGTCAATCGCTGGCTGAAATCAGACAATTAACACACAGAAAACGTTTTTACATTGGAAACAAACCAAAGTAGCAAGGGTTAATTGTCGCATTTGATTTAAGGTAGGTATGTACACTGTGGTGGCGAATATGTTCGATGACAGGAACATATTGATTCGTTTATTCCTACAATAATAAATTTATTATTGGGACTATAGCACTACTATAAACAACGACTGCATGTTGATAATCTTTTTCACTGGAACCTTTGCCTGACTAGTCGTCGATATGTTACAGAAAAACCCGTTCAAAAACATCTATGTAATCCTACCTCGTTCCTCAAGTGTAAGAATTCATATGGTTTTGAAATAATTGTGTATCCTTACGTACGTGTGTGTGTCCTTACAATAGGGGTCGCAAGCGACACAGCACATGCAAAGGAAAGCTCCCAAAAAAATGACTATGTTGGGATTGCTATATGAAAGTTGGGAGCCCTATGACATAAAGCAAGTTAAGGGCTCAATGTGTCATGCTTTTATTATGTTATAGCATGAGCGTATAGAGATACGCCGTCGCTTGGCACTATTCATTTAGCTACGGTGGCTAATGAAAATGTTTTATTTTATATTTTTTCCGCCTCACATGTTCCTGTGTTTCTAATAGATTGGATTATGAAAAATTACGGCTTGTCGATGTAACAGGAAACACGACGAGGTCAGTGGCCCATATTATTAATGTACTATATATATATCTATATATATATATATATATATATGCTTTTTTGAGGCGTCGACGGTAGGATAAGCATTGCTTCGAAGCAGCGAGTACAAGAAGTATGTTTATTGCAGAACCACACCTGGATTCGAGTAACTTAAACACAACTTTGCGTGTTTCTAAAGTTAACCATCGTGTTAGTCAATGACGACGAAGACATCATGTATCAGACGTCCTCAAACTAAAAAAAACTCAACTTTCAAAACGTACATATATGAAACTCGTACTATAGAAAGCTGCAGGCACGTCATTATGTTGGCTGTACGGGACTGTGGCATTTTAATGCCAGTTACTCGCGAAACATGGGACATGATCTATCGTGTACTTTAAACATAATAAGTAATGCGAAGGAAACTTGCGATTTTTAAAAGAACTTGAAGCTGCATTCGAACAACGATGCCAAAAGCGTTTTAGAACAGAAATTGCTTTTTGTCGTGACGTTCTGCAAGTCGCGATATCTAGGTGTAGGCATATTAGTAGAGATCGCAATTACCAGCTTCGTAATTAATAATAATAACTTACGACAACTTCGCACGAATCAGAAGTATTAACTTACTGAAATTAGATTTTTAGAGGTGTGCAGTGTATGACGGAGAAACCTTGGACGAAGTGGACGCTCTGTGTGTCAGTCAACGAGCTATGCGGATAGAATCACTCTTCTTCTGCGAAAGCCGGGGGTGGAACTGCGGCCTTGAGTGCTTTCATCGACGCACAGCGCGCTTTTTTCCGCTCGTTGGTAGTCGTTTCCTCTTTTACAGAGGCCTTCTCGAGTCGCTCGCGGTATTCGTGACCGGGTTTTCTTCTTTATCTTTATCGATAGCTCAACACAGGTAACGGTATCAACTATGCAACAATTGCTACAATAGGGGAGAAATCAGGTTTTTTCGAAAGTCGCCTTCTGTCATTGCACTGCCGTAATGCACTATAATAACCCAGCGAATGTGTTTCTGGCTGAGTTACTTAGCCTAGGTAGGAACGAAGCTATTTTGCTCAATCCCTGACGCCATACAAAGACGACAGGTAATACAAGTCCGACGCGTGCTTTGTAAAAATCCAGAAAATCCCAATAGAACACTTTTCAGTACACCAAAAAAAAGATAGAGTAGGGCGGAACACATAGAACTATCAATAAGACATCGGTCTTAGCAGAGGGCTTTTCATCATTGTATGACTGATTGATTGACTAGCTGGCGGGCAGGCGGAAGGGGTGGGGGGGTCATACTTTCGGATGGCATGCGATGAGATCGGTCCTGCTACTTCGTCTTTGTTGCCGTTTTGCGTTTATACGGCTGCAACGGTAGGTGGGCTAATATCGATGTAAATGGCGAGGAAAATGAAGGTATGCGAAATGCTAGACGTCCACAAACAGAAAATGATAGAAATGATTTTTCATAGATCGTATGAGCAAAAATGCCATGTAAAAACGTGAATCTTTAGAGAAGATGACAAAGCCCCCACTACTTTATTCGTTCTTGTTGATTCCGCTCGCTCGCTAGCAAGAGTCATTACAAAATGTCCGAAATAACGATATTTTTTGGCGTATGCTATTCTTACTGCTAAATAAATACATTTTCCGATTTTACCTTCAGTACTGCCGTTACGCGTTGCTTTCTGCGGTCGACCGCCACCAGGACGAAAAAATATGCCTATGCCCGGTTTCGAACCTAGGCCATTACGTCTTCCCAAGTTCAGTAAGTGAAATTTAGGATTTGCTGAACTTCTACTCCGTCTTAAGTATGTGTGTCTGCGCGACAGTTACTTGTGTGCAAATATAAGATCTGCCCATTTAGAAAACAGGTAGTATTGTACATACTGCCTATCTAGGCAGTTCATCCTTTGGTTTGGATCAACGAGAAGAATAGGAGAACAGTCGAAATGCTAAGCTAAATCGTCTATTAAAAGTTGAAGTAAAAACGGCCTTGTTAACGTCATTAGTCTCCTCAACGTTGGCCTTTCTGTGAATGTCTCACTGACGCAGGTTAACAATAGGGACGCTTGACAGAAATCCTGCTACACCACAAGTCCGTATCACCAAGATAGTAACTATCATTATCTGAATGCTATAAACTGCGGCTGGTCAGAGGCAATACAAATCATAAGGCACAAAAGCAACAGGGACGAGTCCTGCATGCATTTACTTACACGGACATTTTATTGAGAGGCTCTATTGAACTCAACGTTTATCTTATGTGTCGTGCGTCAATTGTATATACGACAATGATGTCATGAAAAATCAGAAGCTAAATATGATGAAAATGCATCTGATGATATACTTGACAGATACGAGTATGTTATGCGGAAAATCTGGGATTAATAACAGAGATAAAGGAAAAGAACTTACAGTTTTAAATAATTTTTGCGGTCATGGGCAGCAGAGTAGTTCTAGGCTGACGGGTGCATTTGATTCTATGATGATATTATATTGACATTATGTTATTTCGACCAGTTACATAACTTCCCGAGTTGTAATTTGAAGTTAACTGCAATATGATGATGATGATGACCCACCCAGTTGATTTCTGGGTGATTTTTCTAATAACCAAGTTATTCAAGTGCACCTTTGGTCGCATCACCGTTACAATGTAATTGTTCAACAAAGGCGTAGCTTGCATTAATAATTAATGCATTAAAAAGGTATTGATTTTTGATTATTTGAAAGCAGTCTTTTTTGGTCCTATGTCGAAAGGAATATACAACAGATGCTGACCTTAAGGTAAATGCCGAAAACTTCCATTGTTTTCGCAAGGGTTTAATACTTAGTTACCTGCTATAATGAATGTACATTTAAAGTCGTTCACCCCTTGAAACGTGTTGTGCGTCTAGTCTTGGTAAACGTCGTAGAGTCCCAGCTATCCGTGCGTTGCCGCTCTGTATATAAACGGACTCGAGATCTTGAACCCAACGACCTATATCGTGGGAGCAAGCAAGGGCGGACTGTTACAGGCCTTTTTTGCGATCTTGCTTTTTCTGCTATGACCCGTCCGTGCAGTCGAAAGTAAGGTCAAAGTAAGATTTGCAGACGAAGGTGTGGCTCCAAATAGAAAGGGAAAAACAAACGACTTCTTTGATCGGCTAGTCAAAACAATTAGAGCGCGGATTCTACTATTTAAAACATCTATCTAAGAAAGTTTGTCAGTGTTTAGAACGTGTCGTGTTGTAAAACTCTCTACGACCTTAACATTGTCTATAGCGAATTCCCTTCATTGTTAAATGGGCCGCTTTCCTATGAACAGCATACGCCCTCGCATAAAAGGTTGTTGGGAAGATCTACGAGCCATGCACCTATAAGCATGCTTCGATAGCTTCGCAGATTATATCATCGCCACTTGACAACGACACGTGGTTTAATCATCTTCCATGCTCTCGATGAGTGTAGCTTCACTGAAGTTAAACAGAAATTTACTAGCCATGCGTAAATACTAAGTACTTCTACCTGCTAACTGCATTACAAACAAAGTGAGATCGAATTCATTTGTTTCTTCATAGATGAGTTTACTGTCATAATTACCTATTAACTTGTCTGTGAAGAATCCGTCTGCCGCGCGCCGTTCAGGGACCGACATGTCAGCGTGATCAATTGCGCTAGTCGACTACAAACATACATATACATATATACGCGTTAAAAATTATATCGAAAATATCAGCAGAGAAGTAAGTGTTTGGCAGATAAGAAAGAGCCCGCCGACATTTATTTACCCGTCAGCAAGCCGACACTCGGTCTCGGGACCAGACCGTGACAGTAAAGTCGCTTTGTAAAACTGCAACAGAATCGCTATCTTCATCAGAATGACGATCGCAGAGAAGCAAGAGTCAGATAGAGTGACTGGCAGACAACCAGTCTCGAAGTGGGGCCTAAAAATAATATTATATACCCACATTCTTTGACAACACGTATCAAGCGTATAATTACTACCCTTAAAATGGTCGTAGTTCCAAAACAGGGACAGAGTACATTGGGGATCGGGTTAGAAACAGCGACAGTTAGCCAAACTGATGAATCATCTATGAAATCGAATCCTTCTTGCTGTTACCGGTTGCACTGTTTATTGTAACGCCCCAACAGCTACGTTTATTCAGGTTAGGTGTGCGTGTTTCAGCCGTGCGTTATATATATATGTGCAGTATTTAGAGACGTCACATAATGATCCGCACTATATCGGTTGTTTCTTTTCTCTGTGGTATTCGCCACTGCCAGCAGAGCTACCAAGTCAGGAATGGTAAAATAGATCAAACTGCTGTTGTTATCATTGTCAGTGATTTGATCCGGAACAGAAACGGAGCTAGCAACAATAGCACGAGGAAGGTAGGTAACTTTGAAAAGGCGCCTGCAGGGACCACTGAGGGGTCATGATGCGTTCACCTGAAAGGGTCAACGGGCGTACGTTTAGTAGAACTGCTAGACACAGCATCGATCCCAGTAAGGTCTTTACGTTTTTTGCGGTGCTCCTTTCAAGTGTTATCAACGATGCGATTATTATTATTGCCGCTAAACGGTCATCATGATAATGTTGAAGCTGCTGCTGTTCCCGCTGTAGTTTTTGTTGTTGTATGTTAGAACTCAGTTATAGCCGCATTCGATCGTAGACGAGCCATGTCGGATCGGCCCTGTGTAGAGTGCTGACAGCAGTGACACTAATGAAAACGTGTAGATTTTCTGTGCAGAAGAATTTTTGCTTTTGTTGTATAAGAAAGACCGCAGAATTTCCAAGTGCAAATAATCTCTGCTAGACTTACCCCTAGGACACATTTTGTGGCAACAGCAGGATTGGAAGGACGAAACAGTTCGTTTGTTCCTGATGAATCGCTTTGATTCATCCCGAGTATAGCTCCTCTGATGTCTGATATATTAATTTCTAAGTTAGTTCCTGCGTATTTCGTTTCTTTTTGTTCCGGTCATATCCGTAGCTGCGATCGGCCAAACATGGCTGTGTAGCAAAATTTCATATTGTCTTTACCACTGAATCGTGGGTCCTGCGAGTAATTGTAAGCTACAGTTTTCGTTAATGAGCTACGTGCACTGGGAACTCAAGCGGGTCTGGTGGCGATATCAGAACCTCGATAGTGTGTTTCTCAACTGGTGTGCATCGTACTGCGTGACTTAACAGTGAGCCAAAGGATTTACATGTTGGACGCTCATCCGAGACCATCACTGTACTACAGTCTCCCAGCAATGAATGAGCTCGAAGCTTGTTACGTCGAAAATAGAGAAAGGACTCTGAGGGTCGTCATATCTACCAAGCCAAATGAAATATTTCGAAAACTGACCGTGTGCTAACTGGGTTAAAGAAGTGGGGCCTCGCAAATAAACTGTCGAAGTTCTATCTGCCGCAGGAAGTATACACGGTTCAAAACACTGGGTGATTCGTTGATTCTGTATTCACATCTCAGGGAATACCGGCGAATAATATTGAGAGCTACCTTAAATAAAATAGCAAATCTAGCGCGCGCATATCAGATGCGCTGGCGCCCGAAAAGTACGTCTGACTCCACGCTACGCACAATGTGGCGTTCGACAGAGCGATGGCCCTCTGATAGTGTAGATGAGGCTGATCATGCTTGCAGTTGAAAAATCGACTCAATTACGTTGGTAGATGCCGCTTTCGTCGTTATCTTTGTTGTTACTATTCGTTGACGTCGTCCAGGTAAATGAAATAGTGGTAGAATGGCGACAGCTTTATGCGTTTTTTGTTTATGATGACCGTACTCAACTACGCTTACGCGGAGCAGCGCAACGTGCAGTTCCATTTGGTAATTATTCACTTGCAAGACAAAATATACGGGCAGTAATAGAGAAAAAAAGCAGTGGGCGGCGACATAAACAGGTTTATCTCGCTTTCTTTCCCTTTTTCTGCTACTGCGAGTTGATCGGCAACGCGCAGCGGCTGCGTGTCGAATTATCGCGAGCGTCGAACTATCGTCGGCGGACCAGATGCTTATGACAATGGCCGGCCTGCTGGTTTTGGCGCGACTATTCCTATCGAATCGCGCACTGTTGCATGAAATAAGCGGCGCAATTACAATATTCGATGTAATAGCATTTCTCGTCATTCTAATAGTATCTATAGCAGCAGCAGCAGCAGCAGCAGCAGCTGTTGTTGCGTATCAAATTTGCGATATCTCGACATATTGCGCTTGTGAATGTTCCGTTCGTATACGCAAATGGCCGGCTTGAACGCGTCGATAGCGTGCACTCATGAACGCACCCGTACCTTGACAATAGTGCCCACCAACTGACAGTATGAACGACAGACGAGTTTCTCATCAAAGGAGACGCATGCTGTACCATTTCGGAGAGCAGCATAAACGTGTGGCCGAGATTAACAGTCTTCGGCTACTCTTTGAGCGGGATCTCTACTAGCCTGGCTAGTTGTTTGCTTGATGGCTCGTTCAAAGAGCGGTCCTCATCGAAGTACGTTGTCACTCACGGTTGGATGCTCTGATAGACTGTAAAAACTACGGGGCAGAATGATGAGTAATTTACAGATTGATTGGCAACTAAACATAAACCGGTAGATCTTGTCGTCGATGTTATGCGAACAACAACCATGCCGGCGCTTTACTGTGTTGGCTGAACCATTATAACAATGACCGGCAAGGTTACCACCATCTTAGTGACCGTCTTTTACTGCATGAAGCTAGCAATCGATTGGGTAAGCGATCCCCAGTTATCTGTGCCGATGCGTAGTTACTGACTGACCGTTGTGGGTTAATTGATTTTATTTTAAGATGCCCTTTTTTACGTAGTTGGTCAACGTTTGAGATGCTATGAATGAGCCACCTAATCTGGACGTGTCTTTAGAACCGGGTACCGCTGATACTAGTTTAGATAGGAGAAACTATTGAGTAGTGGTATGTAGTTCAGGTGTCACTTTTTGACGATAATAGAAGCACTTGCACGCGCCATTGATCTCTTCTGAGACACTCTTTATCGGTTCTCCTTCATCTCCATCCTCCTGCTTCCCTAACCGCCAGCACCACCTAGCGGCAAATTACGACAGCGCTACTGCTGCTGGACAAAGGTATCTTGGTAATTTATCGTCTGCTAACTAAGGTTTAACAGTAGCGCCAGTCCGCCACCCTATCAACTACGAGTCATCGTGCTTCCAGTAGAAAAAAAGCATAGCCATGCTAAAATACCTATTATCTCAGGAATGGCCATTACTATTTTTATCATAATAATATCAAAATATACCAGTTGCAGAATAGTTAAAATACTCCAACGTATTTCTACACTCCTTGGCCTCAGTGAATCGCAATATATTATTTTATGCGTAACGGTTAGGATTTTCGTGACCCGAACAAACGGCAAAAGGCGTCGCTTGATTGCTCGGCATCATAAAAAATATCTGTTTATAATTTATTAGCAGTAAATAAAAAATAATCGAGTTAAGCTGCAATTTTCATTACTTTGCTACATTACTGCCATAGCGACTCCTTTTCTTACTTGGGCGATTCGTTGTTCTTGTTGCTGCTGATGCTGCCGCCGCCGCCGCCGCCGCCGCTGCCGCTGCCGCCGCCGCCGCCGCCGCCGCCGCCGCCATGATCGCTACTAATCCCGCTATCATTGTGTTGACTTGTGCCTCTTTCTGGCCTCTATATGACGTGTGATTAGGTTTTTTTTCTTTTGCAAAACACTCGCCTATTCTTTAAACGACTTATAATCGCGCTGCATTTGCTGATCTCGCATGGAAAAGAGACCGACCGCATTAGGCGGGATCACTTTTATGAACAATGGACATAGACTATACCCAACAGAATGTAGTAATGTAGCGCCGGTGTTGATGACATCGTCTGCCGTCCTGTCGTGACGGTAATCGTCACGGTCGTGAAAAACGAAGAACGAACTAATTAATATCCCATTCTTCCTTCCTGCCCAATAATAGAATATCATTAATTAAAAGCACCAATTAAGTAACGAAATAACCGCCACGAGAATGAACTGCGTTCGTGTTTACAAAATCCTTCCATGCGTATACAATATACTGAATATGAAGTCTAAATCTACTTTCATATACAGGACATACTATAATTAGGCCGCTTTTGTCCAATATGACGATCAGCACAATATCTATAATAAAGACATTGTCATGAGTGAGCTTCCTTTTTACGCTACGAGCACTTTCTCTGGATAACATTTTAAAGAGAATCATACTTGAGTAGCGGCCGATAGTTCTACATAATTCCAGCTACGTATTATACCCAAGGAGAAGTAGGTGCGTACACGATGCCTATGGAACATCACCATTATAATGCTTTTTTTATGGCCACCGCCATATTGCTCTGCTTACCTGGCACCCACTTATTTTGGACTATTACTTTTCAATATGTTATTAATTCAAAAGGAAACCTTGAGCGTATTTTTTTCGGCCTGGGACGATTTTTGCTTTGACCTCCTCGTGATAGCTGTTAGTACAGGACCCTACTTTGCGGTGAATCATCTAACTGAGTTTACTGCTCGTGTTTATCTAATGTATATTTTAGTTAGTTTGTTCGAGCTGCCGCCGAAACAGCAGCAGGTACGGTTCTTACGAACTAAATGCATAGACATAATTTATCTATATATAATTTTGACTGTCCAGCGTAAACAATACTATTATCGAGCAATACAAAATCGACACTATTGGCCAGTATCGTAGATGATTACCGAGGATAACATATTGATGGTCGATTTTTTCTCAGATATAAACCTCGGTACGAGTGAAATGTGTCGTACCTAATTGGTACGCCTTGCCAATGATCAGGCTAAAAAAAGAATAGATGGTGAAAAAAATATATCAAATCGCGTAATTTTCTCCTGTTGTAAATGTCATAGGGCTAAGTCCGGTAAACCGATTAATACTTTTTGTTGAGATTTTTATTCAGCCATAGAAAATTGGGACATTTTCAAAACGTTCCACCCAGAGGGACTTTTGCTAGCCGATGAACGCGTCATACTTCTTCGAGTTTTTTTTCACTATGAGACCTTCATTTATTAACCGACATAAATGACATTGTGTTTACGCGCCTAGAGGGTGTAATATAGGCTCGAACGCGTTCCTTCGGGTAGCGACAATGGACGCTCGCTGAGTAAAATATTTATAGAGGTAGTGTTGCAAGTAGGAAATGGCACAAACTATCATTACAACGCCAATGCTATCTGGCGGGTAATCGTCCGAGCCGTATTTTTGGTCTACAACATTCGACCCCATGTGGTCTCTCTCATTTTGGTAACAGTCACGCTTGAAAGCTGGCACCGAAAAAAAAAAAAAAAAAAAAAAGATTTCTGTGTTACGGCTGAGTTTCAAATAATAACTGGCTAAATTTACAGCTTTTGATAGTTATTGTTGAAGGTAAGAATTCTGTAAATATGTTTAATTACCACTACTAATAAACCGCTACGGACTGCAGAAGCTCCGCCGAAAACAAAATGACTTTTGTTTTCGGCGGAGTAGAGCCATTACATCCTAACTACGTAACCTAAGCAGACGTGTAGCGAACTTTCATTCAAGGCCATGATAGGAATGTGTTTATACACACAAACCTTTTCCCATCGATAGGTCAAAATACTAATCAACTATGACAAACAAGACTTACAGCCAACACAGGTATGTCTTTGGGGAATTTCGAAGACGAGTAGTTTTTTTTCCGTTTGTTGCTCAAAGATGCAACGGGATGACTACTAGCTTGATGATTACGCGGCTTGTCATCGATCTCGACCTCGTACACAGTAGCTCTATCGCTCTGGCGTATAATCACTGGCATCTAGAAGCATCTTCGCCGTGGCATTACATGATAAAAACTCACATTATGGGTCCGCGCCAGGAGATTGTGCCTCATCTGATATTTGGAGCAGGCCCTTGAAGCTGCTCGCCATGACTGAATGGGATTTGGAGGTCCACGGCGGCGCGTCTTACGCCCTGCTGCTGCCCCTTCTACTGTTGTATAATAAATTGAACGCGGCGTGTGAGAGTATTCGACGGTAGAACCCTTGTACACCGACTAGGACTAGTATTCGCTATTTTCGTCCGGGTGATATTGCCGATATGGGTTTCGCTACGTTAAGACTTAGTCTCGTTTGTGAACTATTCTATAGACCTTGCACGCAAACATATCCTTTTTCTAATACTTTAATATTCAGTATTAATAATTTAGTTTTTAATTTAATTAGTAAAATCGTTTTTAATTTTGACAAAAGGCAACTAGAATAATGAAATAGCAGATGGAACTCTGCTTGCGTAATAAATTGTTCTTTTTTTTAACTTTTTTAAAATAGAATCAACAGTTAGGACTACGCTAAAAACCAAAAAGCGTAACTTAATCTAGGTCGCTGTCCTATCCGCAGGTGGACAAAGGAACAAGATATCTCACTATACCAACATCATTTGTTGACTTACAGGCGCAGTCTGCTAACTATTTAATAACGGAACAGCTGCGGGTGCTGTCAATCAGCAAGTTTCAAAGATGTCGACCGATGTGGCGGTGAGTTTAGGCGCCATCAAGGTCGACACAAGGAGCCTGAAGCCTTTCAAATCATCTGAGGAGTACCTCTGGGCAATGAAGGTACGTGCAATTATCCTGAATCTTCTATTAGTCTTTCAGATGCGACGGGGAAGTTCATCGTTGACGTAGTATCACAAAGAATTTGAAAATTCAATTTTATTCTACCATGGCAGAAGAGTAAGCTTTGTCCTGTATACAGGCTTTGTGTATGTTTGTGAACCACCAGTTGTGTATGTCATACTAACAAAACTTCGATGGCCACTCGAGATTTCCCCTTGATGCCTTACTGTGCTCTCTGCAGGTGCCTGATATATATTTCAAATAATTTCCACTAATTTGGGAAGTATCATGGATTATTTGAATCGGGGACATTTTCACTCGGTTTTTCTTTAATAGAACAAGTTCGCGTACTGAAGATTTTCAAATTCGATGGACGATTTGGGCTTGCTTAAATTTTTACAGGAGGATCTGGCAGAATGGTTCAATGAGATGTACCAGACAGGCATGGACGCATTCAACTTCTTCGATAAACTTGAAGACGGTGTAGTGTTATGTCGGCACGCTAACAACGTAATCGACCGTGCCGAGAAGCTTAAAGTTGTCAAAGTTACTCGACTGAACGGAAGTCCCAATTGCAAAGATCTGAAGCCGCGCACCTTCCGCAGATTCAATTACAAAAAAGAAGTTCAGCCTGGTTAGTGAATCTCTCCAAGTCTAACTGTCGGAAATAAAACCGATTTAACAGTTTGTTTTTCAAAGAACAATACAACATGAATTATGCCTTTGTTCTCGCCTAGAAATACTAAGACGGATAGTATAAATCTATCGATGCCGAAGAAACCTGATCAAATACGTCCGTAAAGTTGCAACTTACGCTGAAGTCAATTTTATGTTTTCAAATTTATGTTTTCGAAGCTGTCATACTAAATCGATTTCACTAATGATGTTTATACGACAGGTTCATGGCTGGCACGCGATAACATTTCACATTTCATTGAATTTTGTCACGACCTGCAGATCAACGAATGTCTTCGCTTTGAGACGGACGACCTTGTACTACGGAAAAATAAAAAATCTGTAATTTTGTGTTTACTTGAAGTGGCCCGGCATGGGTTTCACTTTGGTAAGCTTCATCATATTAGTTGGCTGTCATGTATAAAAAAGATATATCGTTTTCGAGTAAAAGTAAAGTTGAATAGCTTTTCTTCAGAAAAAACAATGTCATTGAAGCATTGTTTGTGTGTACGCTAGTTTCGTTAAATTTATATGTTTTTTGCCGAAAACAATTTTAATTAGCATGCCGCACCAGGTGTTCGCCAAAAGGGAACAAGCAAGCTTAACGTGTATTATCATTTGTTATTAAAACATATTTTTTTGCGTTGCTTGGTATTTTTTTCTCTGGTTAGGAATGACAGCACCCGTCCTTGTAAAGATGGAATTCGAGATCGATTCACAGCTTGCAAATCGAACGTCCTCACCAGAGTCCAGCGCAAGTTCAGGCCGCTCTACTCCCACAGGACCTCGAGTGAATAACGAAAATAAAACCGCTAATGGTCAAAGTTCCCCACCACTGCCATCGGACAGGGGCGTTCAAGTGGCACCAACAAGTTCACTGCCCAACGTGCAAACTGTTACGAACGACCTCAGGTCATTGCATGAAAGGGTAAACTTCTCGTCCTTTCTACTTAAAAACAACTTGGATGCCCGATTACTTTTATTCGAACACCTTTTCCAGTCCTCACTTAATCGCTGATTAGGACAATTTGTTCGCGATGTCAAAATCAAATCTCTCGTTTTCGCTCTTCATTATTCTTCGACAAAAAAATGTTAGGGGATATCGCTGAGTACGATGAGGCCGTGTGACACGAGTAAAAAAAAGCCGTGCGTCTGCAGGACACAGATATAACCAGGCGGCATCTAGCAACAGTGTTTGACTCGTAGATTACAGGAAATCTTTCGAATTAATAGTACTTCTATTTCATTCAGTCACGGATCGGACGTATTTTACAGACTATGAGGCACCTCAGTTTTTTTACAAGCCGTGAGATGCCTCATAGTTTTATTAAAACAGAAAAATACTGCCGCAGAGGTGGCCATAATATTTAAGTTGTGAAATAGTAAAGTGTGTCAGTTCTGATGGTGTAATTACATGTACAATGTACATAGGCAATTAGAGTAGGCGCATTAACCGGAATATGATTATTTCTTAATGATTTCCTTGATCGTAGATAATAGGTATGCCATAAAGTAACAGCTATAGCAGCGGTCCTTTAGATATCTTTGATTTGCAGGTGGTTGAACTCTTGGCACAGTGTAGTTGCCCCACGCAATTCCCCATGATCCGGGTTCGCGAGGGCCAATATCGGATTGGCGAATCAAAAATGCTCATTTTCGTTAGGGTAAGATTTAAATGTTTCTCTGAGTATGACATACAGTATGTATTTTCTACATACTCTATATAATAATTTGTACTTGAAATACTTTTCTTAACTTATCAGAAGGTTTCCCTTCTTATAACCTTTTAGATAATCATAACAAACATGCTGAAATAGAATAAAGGTCGATTTGTTCGTACAAAAGTTCTGTCTATCCGGATCTGGTTAGTATTAGCCCTTACTATTAGTCTCAAATATGTCTGCTTTCTTTTAATTTAATCAAAAAAAGAAGGACGTTTCAGCCCTGGCGGCCAAACAGTCCGCTACCAACTGCATAAAGCAAACGTTACTGCTAAACAGAATCATTCCTCAAACTTTCCTTTTTGTCGGTCACCTTTGCTAATTAATTTACGTCCTGACATCGTCCGCTTCTTTCGCCGCCGGCACATCCGCCTCCAGTAGTAATCCTCACTCGCCAAGATATCTCTGAAGCGGACACGAGTAAACCAGTTGCAGCGCAGTAAAGAGTAACTCCCAAAGGAGTGGGATGATTCGCGCTTGACGGAAGTTATCCAGAGATGTTCAGGGCAGGAAATATTAGGCCTTTTGTTCCTGAGAGCCTGTATCGAGGGTATTGTGTAGCAGGGTTCTCGCTGATACCAGCAAGCACCCCTTAAGCCATTGGCTCAATCCAGCACAGTCTCCTAGCATAGTTGCAGATAGTTAGGATTTCTGAGAACGTCCTACTGCATGCTCTTTGCAGCCCTAATGGTAGATATTAATAGCGACGCCAACATCTGTTGGCGCGTTTACGGCAGCATTTGTGCAAATAATTGGCTGATTGGCTCTTTCGATGCTACGCTACCGCCGAGTGGTAAAGGGTCAACGAAGTTTCGCCACAGCGACAGCGGACGTGATCTGCTAGCAGACGCCCTTCGATCGGTCGCAAGCGATTGTGTCCTTCATTGTGCAGGACACATTTGCTCAAAGGAACTGTTGTCTTGATTAGCAGTAAAAGAATACAGCTACGAGAAAGTAATTCTCTAATTAGTGCGTAAAACATGCACAGTCAGGCTACTATTAGAACTAAGAGCAGATGTAACAAACTATGCTTTTATCATATGACATATTCAATATATCAAGTAATTCGACTATTAGCTTTTATGAACCTTATGGCCTGAAGGCCAATTGCATTCGCAGTCTAACTTGATATATTGACATAGGCTCTATTACCCAGCGTCCTCGTATTTGCACCGTATGGTGACCCTCGATGATAGTGTTCTACTAGCTCGTGGCAAACTACACCTTGTTGTCAGACGACCAGAAGCACCCTCTTATAATATATCTAACAATCATAACAAATCTCGATACGATTTGATTGCAGATCCTGCGTAATCATATTATGGTCCGTGTGGGCGGCGGTTGGGACACACTTGCGCACTTTTTGGATAAGCATGATCCATGCCGATGCCGCTTTGGGCATCGTGAGACCCTCGCAGGACAGGTGCGCATCGATCGATCTGGGGGAGATCACCAAATGGTTAAACAGGTAACGAATATCCTGCGCCAAATGAATCTAATATATTTTGCCTGTTATTTAATTGGTTGTTCAGGAGAACTAGGATGTAAAGTTGTTGACTAAGTGCCGTTTATAGTAAGCCATGTCTAATTTGTTTGTTTGTTTGTTTGTTTGGCTAAAGGCTTTGACTGGAGCTACTTTGCATATAGTAGTATAAATATAACAAATATAAAAAAACTTATAGTAGTAGTAGTAGTAATAAGTTGTAACTAACTATTTGTCTTCGCGTTTTGGTTCTCAAGCAATTGCTTCGAGCTGGTTAACAGTAACTTTGAGGAGAGCTACTCACTCACTCACTCACAGAGGTTTCCACTGGAACCTCAGATGACGTCTCAATATAATATGGATTCCTCCGTGTGTGATTCCAGGTGGAGTTCAAGCGAATCATGGCCCCAGTTCCTGCGCCCAAAGAACCGTGGAAATAGAGGTTCATTCCTTACGACATAGCCAAATTGTGCTCGGGATAGCTATTTTTAGTCAGTCGTATATTTTTCATTGACTAGCCCCTGGTATATAATAAAATCCAGCTACAAAACGAACAGTTGACGTATTGATATACGTTCCTCAAGAACGCTAATCGACGGCCATATTCCTCGATGCCATACCAAATTGCAGCCCTGAATATAGTTGAATCGTTCGAGCGCTTTACTCTACTCTGCATCGTTTCAGTGTTTTTATGAGCACACTTTACCACAAGGACGAGCTGTCACCTGTCGATTGTCTCTAGCTAAGTTAGCCGCGACCTCATATTTGTCACCACTTCAAAAAAGGCGCTCGGCATTGCAGCTACTTTTCTTACACATAATTGGTCATTCCGTATAGTTCAACTATACGGACGGATCTTTTTGGCAGTATGTCTAACAACAGTATTTATGGCAACTTGAGGATGGTTATGCCTCGGAAACCTATCAGATTCGGGAAGTTTCTAAATGATAGATTTTTTTAACAACTCAATACTGTTCACTTCACAGCTACGGCTCCATATCAAGTTGCTATGAATAGCGTCAAGATAGCTGTGAGTATTTGCATTTGAAACGAGTGTATGACACTCGTATGGACCGAACGGCTTTTTGATCGTTGATTGATTGTTAGACAAAGCAATGGGGGTAGTATGCGTACTTCCTAGAGAACGTAGTTTAAGGGGTTGCACAGGACAACTGTTCTACTGACTAATAGCACACGTAAGGGCTTACTTCGCAGAAGACACTATCGCTTCCCACAGGTTTTCTGCCGTAAGATGAAATCTTAAGAGAAACGTATAAAATGAGGGAAACTGATTTATTGTGAATAGCCTTGCTATAACAGCTAGAGCTTGTAGCAAAGATATAAGCGACTTCCAGCCATAAACAAAAAACGAGTGATGTTCGCGCTCAGAGTAGATGGGCTACTATAGTGCAATACGTGCATAATATACAAAAAGAATAGGACAATAGTAAAAAAACAGAGGTTTATATCGAAGTTTTGTATATAATAATAATAGCGTTTTGTACCGTACTATCGTTTTATATACTCTAATTAATATATTACTGTATTGGATTTGAAAGAAGAACGATGTTGTAGTTATTATTACCATGAATATTATGACGCAGTTTTATTTTGTGCTTTTATCATACATACTATCACGTCTCATCTGCCATACTAGAGATTCGCTACGATAAAATAACGATGTCCACTGCAAACCATATCGTTAGCTTCATAAACTAAACCCCTTCTTTAATCGCTACTTCGAGCTTGTAATTGATAATAATAGGACCACCGAATTTTTCCGTGAGGTATAGTCAAATGTAGGGTGCCACTGCATTCAGTTTCTATATTTCGAAATCTCAAAGCGTCGTTGGCGATCTGGACGGTGGCGACGCGCGGTACACGACGATGAAACTCAGTGCACCCGATTCTCATTCGCGTCCTTGCTCCAATCTCCAAACGCTAGATCAGAACGTGAAGCTCAGGCAAAGTCATCTACGTAAACGAGATGGTCGCACGAGCAGAGTTTCAATCGTTTCACTTTACTATGGAATAGGTTTATAAAAGATAATGCTACAAATTATATTAGATTAAATTATACGCTTACAGAGAAAGCTAGACAGGGGGTGACATTCGTTGTGACACCTGTCGTCTACGCTCAAACCCTGAAAACACTAGTGGGTGTATATATATATATATATATATATATATATATATATATATATATATATGAATGACTGTTGTATCATCTCTAAAGAAAGTATATTTACGAAACGTCTAACAAACGTAAATAAGTGAAGCACAGTTACATCACCAACGACCATGAAGACCAGGCTGATTTCAGAAGAGCTTTTAGCTTTAATAATAAAGTATATACATGTCTACGTTGTCAAAGAACTGACTACATTACTTGTTGCGTTTTTTTTTTCTCGTATATTGCCGTTACATGACATTTTGAAGTACATGTCGTTGAAATGTTCTCTTTAAACAGTGCCTGAAACTATGAAGCGCCGCGCTATAGCTGGATAGCCATCTGCTCCTAGGAGAACCTTACTTGATAGGATAGACGAGTGGTAGATAGTATCGACATCCATCAAAGGGCCAAAATGTCGCACAGAAAATGTTTGTGTTACATTTGAAATACATGCTCTTTGTGGTCCTTTCGTTCTGAAGAACTAGAAAGACAAAGCATTGTTAAGTGACTTGCGTCATTTTTGCCCTTCCATCATTGTCATTCGATGGGCACGCATTTGTTAAACTATATCAAAGTTCCTTCAGTTACGAAATACTGCCCTGACACCCCACTCTTTTTTTAATTAAATTTTTGTACCAAAAGGAACGAATTGGGTTAATAAACATACATTTAGGTTTATCGATAAGCTATTTTATAAGGTATATGCAGATATATATATATATATATATATATTAAATAGATCGAAAACAGATTATATGTGCCGGCGTCAGTCATTGGCCCATAAAGCAAGCGCATAATTCATTCATTATGATCTAGTGTGGCTACAGGATGCGTCATGAGTTTTGAATCTAAACAAAGAAGAAGAAGGTGTACTGATGCTGATCTTGATGGAGCGCTGGAGTCCTTGGATGGATAGGCGGGGTTCGAGGAGATCGGTGAGGTACTTTCAGATGTCACGCGGATTCTAACTAAATTACTCATAGAATTTTACACCTTTTTTTTTTAGGACACGATTTTTTTTAGTACACGACCAAGACCTAGATACCGTGAATGAAGTCATATGGCCTATCGCAAACAACGTTCTTTCTTTATAATGAAAATTTTTATTTAGAATCGGACAGTTGCGAATAATTTCAGTTGATGTTCTCAAGCTAACTGGATGCTTCAACTAATAAGGCTTTTTTGTTTTTTTTTCTTTTTGTTAACAATGACCGTTTGTCCAACAAATGTTGTTTTTTCGTTGTTGGACGTAGGTTTTCCTTTGATAGCGCTTTAGCACTCTAGAACGCCGTACGGTTTTAGCGAATGGCTTCTTCGTTCGTTGCTCTCGCTGGTACCAGACGTAGTCTCTCTACGCACAAAATGCCGAACACCGACGTAGGCGAGGAGACGACAAAAGAAAATTAACCGATACGCTTTGCCGAATACTTCCAAAATTCACTCATCCATCTGGCCCTTCCCCTACAACTGTTTCCCAAGTCTCAGCCTTGGAAGACAATTCTGGACCATTTTTAAAAGTAAAAAATATTTTACGAGGACGTACCTCGCTTTTTCATGTCACAGTAATGTGAGGCCCCCGTTGCCTACAGAGATCATTTATTTTGAATTTCCATCCTTGTTCCGGTTCAGTTGTATTGACGAAATCAATAGACAAGCTTAGCCGCTAAGAGGCAGAATTCTGTGCCTCACTCTACTAATCCACAACCTATATGATTTAACTATCAAGTTTGGCCAGCTACAGAAAGGAACAACAATAAAATTGCACGGATGAGCTCAAAAAATCATTACGTTATCATATTTGTTGTCGTGTAGAAAAAGCGGCAAGCTGGTCACTCGCGTGCTTAAGTCCTGTTTTTAAAATAACATAGTCGGTATCAAATTGATCGTAGCTATGAACGTGGCCAATATTGCCCACTTCCATACAAAGACAGTTATCGAGCGACGCTCCATAAAGCGAACGTCGCTAGTTTCTGTCGTCTATGAAGAAGCCGCCAGTCAAGAGAATGTTCGGCTATGATTTTCCCCTTCGGTGCGAATCGTTATCGAACTGAATCAACTGGATGCCAGTTTGTAATCTTCCTGATGAATCACGAAGATCGCCTAATTATAGCGAGTAAAGAGGGCTACGTGTGCGATGATGTTGTCTCCTCATCTCGGTGATTCTATGTAAGCCGACACAACGTTTACCACTCAGAAAAGCTCATAGCCCATCGAGGTACATGTACTTACTAGGGATGTGTGTGTGTGTCTGTGTGCGTGTGTATTTAGACGATTTTCGAAAGTCGATAGGAACATACTTATCGTGTGCTATTGACCCAGTTTACAGCACAAGCTTGATCTTATAATAGACGTAAGTAGTGCACTGGATATAGCTGGACTTGCGCATTTGACTTATTCGAAGGCCAGTGAGATCAAAGGCGAGGGAGTCTGTGAATGACCATACGGTTTTTGAGGACGCTGCTACTACAGATCTTAAAAGTTACATAGAACAGAAGCTAAATTCTAGTCGTTATAGGTGGCCTAGAAGACGTGACGATGCGTCAAATCTTGTCATCACATTAAATACTTTCCAACACCCATTTTTTGCCGCCATTAGTGCTCTTTGCTATAAATGAATGCATCCCGCTATCTCATATGGGCGGCTGTCGATGAAAACACACTACTTTAGGCCACTGCTTAAACTGCTACCTCTCTACTAAAATATGCTTATTATAGACGAGAGTTACTTGTATATTGGGGGGTTGTTAGACTCCACGTCCACAGTGCATTCAAATAACTAAAATCGGTGAGTAACTTGAGGTTTTTAGTTTATCTAGACTCGTCCCTCTGTTAGAATCTGTTAATAAAAGAGCCTGATATGTTCTAATTAGTTTGTCTGATGATAACGGTCTTTTTTTCTGTTCATATTTTGCCGTTTCTAATTTTTTTCGTTTGCTTATAATTTTCTACAAAACGGCTAGAGTAATTTTATTCGTACCTAAAAAACTCTTTTTAGTTGAGATTTCAGAGGGTGGCTATGTCTAGTACATGTTCAATATTTCCTTTTCGTTTTTTTACCGAAATTAAGCTATTGACATGAGACAGGTACGGCAAGTCCCCGAAAGCTTAGTGAGCGACCTAAGAGCTCAAAGTAGCAATTTCGACCCGATGAAACCATTCCACTTGACCTTTGGTGCTAGAAAACGGTCGAGAGTCACAATCTCGGAAGGTGTTGACAACTATTATGTTCCCTAGGGGGGTTTGCGCATGAAATCGAGCCTACATGAAATGGGCATTAAGCAAATTTTAGAAAAAAAAAAAAAAAGTCATAAGCCCAATAGCCCTCCGAGGTGCTTTTGTTGAGGTTACAAGCAGATGCTACTACCGGCCTATTATTTATATCGCATTGGTGCGTAGAAGATTACTGAACGCTATGATTATTACATAGGTGCCGAAAAACGCTCAACACCGCATGTCGCGAGACACATAGGCGCATTCCCTTATATATAGCTAAATAGCATGTTGCATTATAACACTAATACGTTTTCTCATATAATCTTCACAGGCGTATATTATACAGTGTGCAGCATCTAGGTAGTGCATCAAACTTAGAAACGTTTCTTTACTTGAGCGAACATGTTGTCTATCGGAATCGAAATCTCGTGAGCTATATCTGTGTCGGGTCAACGTAATCACGGCCTGCCCTCCTCATATTGTTTACGAAGCACTGACCTATGAAGATCTTTTGAATAGTCGACTCACTTAAGGTCACTTGTTCCGATTGCAATGAAGCTGACATTAACAAAATACGTAGAAGATTTCTATCGTTGCTAGCTGTGCTTTATCCGAAGTAGCTACTCAGCATTGCCAACAGCCATTTGCAAATAAAAACATCTAACTCCTCATATGGTTAACAAATTTTGATATCATCGTTTCTTTATTCATTGAAGTCAACAAGAGACTACCCAAAAATGAGTGCTTCTTGTTGAGTCAGTTACAGTGGAACCTCGCTGCGATTCCAAAAAACAGGTGCACTATCAATCTTAGCGTAAACGTTCATCTGTATGATGAGAAGCTCAGAGAACTATCAGTAAGTATTCTGTCCGATGCCGTTTATGTGTCAATACTTGCGGATCAATCATGAGACCTCTGTCGCGTAAAATTTCCTTTGTTTCGTTTTTCTCGAGCCCGTATTGATCTAGTTATTGTTACTATTATCAGTATCCTTTGTTTCTCATAGTGAAACAATATTAAGATATCTCATCATCGTTATTATTACATGGTAATCTTTATTATTATTATTATTATTACTGTGTTAAATTGCCTCAACTTACACGACTATTTACAGTTTCCCTAATAAAATTTGTGATTTATTCGCAGATGATCTGAAGTTTTGGTTACACATGCTGATTATTGGGATTTATCGCGTCCGCAGACCCAGTTGTCACGTCGTTCGCGGACGGCGAAGGTCGTTCTTGAAAACTCAAAAAGAAGTAGCGTTTTTATGTGTATATAAAGGTTGCGATGCAAAAAATCAAGGGTCACACAATTCATTTATTGAAATTTTTCACTTAATAAAAAATTGATTACGTAATTTTCTATCGAAAATTGGCTAGTTAATCTATAAATAGAAGATCGTCGATATTTTGTTCGTTTAGTCATCTAATTACCGTATTGAGAATTAAATTAACGCAAAGCCACCGAAAAGCACGTCCCGTTTTCATATAGTGGTAATTTTTTTTTATCAATAGAAACGCATACTCGTCTTTTATGACAGCACTCGTTGGAGATAGATATTAAGCCGCGGGCAAGTTCTTCAATGAAGTGTGTATGAACTGCTATTTCCTATGCTTGGCCTAGTACCTTGTACATAGATGTGCTTACAACTGCAATCGTATGAATAAGTACAACGCAAGTAATTATATAAACTAGCTCTTAACATTATATTGTAAATGGGTTTTCAGACGACCTTAAGCACTATGTTTTTATTAAGGTTATTTACGTAAACTGTGTAGCATTTGCCGTTGGCGGGACTTGAGCTTGTTCAAGATCTACGGTGATTGGCATGAAGTGAAGGAAGTCATTTTTGGAATCGATTTTACTAAAAAAAAATGGTGCGACCCTTGCTCTTTCCAATCGCTCCTGATTATCATAAATGACAACTATCACAGGGCAAACACTATACCATATTCGTCATCATTATTATTACATAATTGTGAATGTTCATTTCATCAATGTACTATATATATATTATTACTATTATATCGTCTTTCTACTACGAGACTTTCGGAAGCAAGCACGACTCTTCTTTGACCTAGCACAAACCCATTCATCCGGGTCTGCGTGCCGTGAACATACATGCGTGCCATTGGTCGACCAAGCAATCGAAATGCCTCTAATATATCTTGCAGCCAAAGCGCCTAATAAGCGTCACGCCACTTGGACGCAATAATGTATCGGGCGCGAGTTGAGCACTTGAATGTGGACAAATCATAATAATTACGACAACGGCTACAAATACGGATAGGACACAGCACCACACACCTTCCAGGACCTCATTTTCACCGCACCCACCACCGTGCGAATTACCAATTTTCGTCACCACGAGCTATGAAGAGCTCAATATTAAATGGCCAATTTATATGAAGATAGGTGACTTATTTATAAAATGGGCGGGATTTCTGTCAATCAGGTCTTAAAAATTCTACCAAGTGTTCCCATGTTGGGGTTTGTTTATACTAGCACTCTAGGATTTCTGTGCATATACAGACATGTTGTCTTTGTAGAGTAGATGTTGCTTTAGCATGTCTCGCTCTACAGAATGGTGCGCGATTTACGAGACTATACCAATAGTAACTTCATTTATTCAATTTAACAATTATTGCCATAGCAAGGAAAAGCGAATTCTCTACTATAGACATTGTAATCTTGCGCCAATCAATGACCCAACATATTGCAGCACGGCAGGTTATACCCGATTTTTAGTATTTCCAATAAGACGTGAAGGCTTTGTCATCGTTAGGTAGCCTGACACGTGACGTCATTAATCACTGGGGGTTTCGGTATTGTCGAACCAGCTGTCAATAACCAGCAGGATCCGTATCACTCGAGGGTTGGATGAAACCCTCGATATAACAAGAAAATTACCATTAAACAACATCGCCCTCCGTATGCCTTTCAAACCCATTGAGTTTAATTAATGTTATCTTTATGTTATGATCAGTTTCATTTTAACAGTTGATACAGTCAGGTTTGTCATGTCCTGCGGGTCTGCGTAATATTACCACTGTTTGTTGAATAGTGTATATATATATATTGTAAAATGCGGGGTCCCCTCAATTAGATAACCTTTTTACTGAATGTCCTCACGGTGCCCGCAGTCAAACTGAAGTGCGTCATTGTTTCGGTTGTTGGAAATGTTGCTTGCCTAGGTTTCCAGCCTAACTAGCTAGACTCCATCTAGGCGCGATTCGATTATCTATAGACGGTTTAAAGGCTAGTCAGCGAACAACACTTCAGTTTAGTATTTTACTTTAGGTTTTTTCAGGCTGAAATCAGTAGTCGAATGATAATGAATGAATGAATGAATGAATGAATCAAGTGCTCTGCTGTGTAGCCTGGACAATGAATGACGCGACCGCTAAATGGGGCACTGAGCACGTGGTGTATATGGAATTATCAAGAACAAAGATGCTTTTCCGTATGTCAAATACATTGTCGCAATATTGTGCTCGTATACTGACTCACTGTATAATAGAACTCAATTTTTGCCTTGTCGAACTCTGGTCTTGCTCAAGCAACAATATTCCCGCTCAGCGTCCGAACCAATCATCTGATCATTCCGATCAGATCCCTAACCCTTGGGAACCCCGCAATTTATGCCTATTCCTTGGCATATAATGTTATCGGGACACCACCAGTGAAAGACGGTAGCGTTGCTTCACTTATCATTATTTTGTTGAAGTAAAAAATTGTGTGCATACGCTCATTTTTGTATTGTTTATGTTCTTCTGTCATCATCATTATGACTACGACCAGTATCGTGTTGGGACGCTGTTCGTGTTTACACCTGCCTTGACCGGTTCCCATTATAGCTTTGTTTTGGACTACCAAAAATATTGTATTTCGGAGAGATACAGAACGGCGCTCGGACCACGCTTTCCGGAATTTAAATATTTTCTTTGAATATTTCGTTGTAGGAGACTGTCATTTGGCAAATTCCACAATAAACTGTTAGCTTTTCAATAGAAGCAAGCTTTTTCGGAAATAATTAATTTTATTCGTCGTTATATATCGTGTCGTTAGTTGCTTCGGTTGTTCTGTTCCTCATTCATCGAAGCCTCCTTCACACGCCTTTCCCTTGCCTTTTATTATCAAACTTCCTGGTATTCGGAAAGGTTCCCGGAAGAAATCGCCTTCGACATAATTGTAATTTATGGCTGAGTCGAACTAATGGCCAAAGACCTTACACTGGACACCGGTCCTTTGTTTGCGCGCCTATATATTGGCTAGTATTCTATGTACACACGAGTATGTACAGTCGAGAAACAAATAACAAAAATACACCGTATGCTACAATAACGTTAACGACCAGCTTGATCATTTTCTGGGGACCCTGGAAGCTTGCTAGACTGTACAGCGTCTAATACGCTGAACGATTTTCTATCTTAAAATTTTCAAAAATGTAGCCCGAATTGTGATCTCCATATATATATATATATATATATATATATATATATATATAGTCAACATATATATGCGCATATCGATCCCCAAAAAATAGGTCACGCCCAACTTTTCGAACATGACTATAAAAATTATGAGATATTTCGACTGGTGGAAAGCGGGGGCGGCGTACTTCATCAAACGCTAATGGGTGCAGCTTAATTTGATTCAGATATTGCTTTAATGCTGCGGGCGTACGGCAGCTTTCCTGTTTTTGCCTCTGGAGCCAACGGCGCTAGATAAAATAACATATAGGTTCCCCACTGTTCATGTATAATAGCTATGGCCGAATGATTTTCCTACGCTCGTAATACTGTTTACAAACTGCACCCTTATCTATGCATTCTCTGACCCAAGATGGCGATTTGACGTTGTTCTTTCGCTCTAGCTGTCATCATTTTTTTTTACTTAAATTTTTTTCATTTATCGATTGATTACACTGTGCGTTTCTCTCACTAGGCCCGCCGCCAAGGAAACACCAGGTGCTCCCTCTGCAGGCAGTAGTTCATGTTTAGAAGTGTATGTATACGATTTGTGTAATATAAGCGCCGAAAGCGGCTATAACAACGGTATATTTAACCTGTTTGATTTGTGACTATATTGACGTCCATGATGTATTCGCTCGTATGATTTTACAAAGGTAGCTATAGCGGTAGAGATTCTGATGTCGAGTGTCGTTTTTTTGTTGACCTGCTGAATGTGTCCTTTTTAGACAGCGAGCTTTTGCCAATTGGGCAACGTATCATGGGAATTCTGGTACCAAAGCTTTGAAGAATGTACGGCCAACGGTTCTATTGATTTTCATTCGTAATGGCAGACTAAACTAGGGTTCGCCTAACATGAACTCGATATCGCCAGCTTCGGTTAGCATAACCATTATAAGTAGAAATGGTGGATTCTTATTAACTATCGTGTTCGTATGGAGAATACATATAGATCACCTTTGACGCCATCTTCGTTCCAAAACGCGTTTGGAAAATCATCTACAACCTCCAGATTCCTGCTTCAGCTCCTCCTCTCTCTTTGTCGACTCTATCCCATAATAATAATAATAATAATAGTGACAATAAGTATTTGACTCGTCTGAACTAAATTGGGTAAGTTGTTGTATTTCGTGTTTGTATTTGGCCGTGGTTGAAGAATTTTTTGTAGGTGCTGATATGCGAGCCGTTGGAGGCATATGGCGAAGACAGCAATGACGCGATAGGCGGACTATGGATTCGACCTGGCCGACCAGAAACCAACCTTCATCCCTGTTTAGGAACGAGGCCTTGTTTTGACACCTGCGATCAGTTTCTTTTTGGCTCGCGGTTTCCTATTGTCGTTTTCTTCATCTCCTGATTTTTGTACTCTGCGTATGCAACGACTGCCCCGATCGTCTCAGCCAACGAATTTTCCCGATCAATTTCTGCTTTTCGTTTCACGGAGATTCGCTGTCCTATTTCTCAAGAATGTATAAAGGCCGCGCCATGGATTGGATAGTAGTGGAATAATTTCGGTGAAAGTAAAGCTCTGTCCAGAAATTTACGTATGCTACGTTTCCATTTGATGATTTCTAAAAAGGGTTGAAGAACTAATTTTAGGTAGGTTATAATTCCATTCCCGTACCAGTGCGTTTTCCGTATTCAACCTACTTACGCGTAATGTCGGACGCTATTATTTTCTGAAGCGCACGGCACGTAATGTTAAGGACTAGGTTAGTTAGTTAATCGTTTACATTCTTGGCACTATTCATGGCCTCTTCCACCACCTAAATGGTACAAACATTTCGCTTTCTGGGGGCGAAAGATTCAAACGATTATTTGGTGGCACCAAGCGTTAAACGTTGTAAGATGTTTTTCTTTCTTATGGTAAGTCGGTCGTTTCAAAACATAGTAGTTGATTGTAGTTTGTATTTGAAACGATGTTTTTTGTCTCACGCACTAATTTTTGCGCTGCTGAATTCTTCGACTAGCAAAGCGTTAATTAAATTGGCGCAATTCGCCATTTCGTTAATAACGAGGCTTTTGTTCGTGTTAGTTGTTTTTTTCACAATCCCAGACAACAGAGACTCTACTACCCCGTTGGTGGACGTTCTTTCTAAACATTTGGTTCGAGCGCGACGTTTTCCCTAGAGATTTTCGTCTCCTCGTATCTGTATACATATATATATATATATATATATATATATATATATGTATATATATATATATATATTAAACTTGAACACTTCCGTACCGTACATCTTACGCTGGTCTCGACTTGGTAGCCCGATGTGATGTATTGCAACGCCAAGGGCCGTCCTCCGAACGCCGATGCTTTAGCGCTCCAGTAGACTATTTTCCTCTGGAATCTTCTACCGGTATCACTTCCAACGGGAGGAATCGTCCTAAACCATGACGCCTTGAAGCTAGGCGCTTTAGCCGCCACCACTACTACTAATAGCTGGTATGCATGGATTGTGTCTAGGCGATTTTTTAAGTGGCCTATATATATA
>NW_019212400.1:0-1461 GCF_002443255.2 Varroa destructor | reverse complement strand
GTTTTTTTCTGGCCATGTTTTAGGACAACATTTCCACGTACAAAGAAGTTAAAATTTAAATAAGTCCCCCACTGACCAAGTCTCAGGACAGAGTTTCCTCATATAAACAAAAGTTGTTAACACTCAAACAAGCTTCCTTTAGCCAAGTTTCAGACAAAATTTCCGCATACAACAAAATTGTTAAAAGTCAAGAAAATCTTTTTGGCCATATTACAAACAGAATCTTACATGTAATATATTTGCTAAAACTCAAGTTCTCGTTGGTCAAGTCTCAGTATAGAGTTTCCTCACACAGAAAAGTCGTTAAAACTTAAACAAGTGTTTTCTAGCTAAGTTTCAGGAAGATACAAAGAAGTGGTTAAAACAAACGTTTTTTTTTGGCCATCTTTTAGGACAACATTTCCACATACAAAGAAGTTAAAACTTAAATAAGTCCCCCATTGGCCTAGTTTCAGGACAGAGTTTCCTCATATAAAAAAATTGTTAACACTCAAACAAACTTCCTTTAGCCAAGTTTCAGACAAAATTTCCGTATACAACAAAATTATTAAAAGTCAGGGAAATCTTTTTGGTCATATTTCAAAACAGAATCTTACATGCAATATATTTGCTAAAACCCAAGTTCTCGTTGGTCAAGTCTCAGGATAGAGTTCCCTCACACAGAAAAGTTGTTAAAACTTAAACAAGTGTTCTCTAGCTAAGTTTCAGGAAGATACAAAGAAGTGGTTAAAACAAACGTTTTTTTTTGGCCATCTTTTAAGACAACATTTCCACGTACAAAGAAGTTAAAACTTAAATAAGTCCCCCATTGGCCTAGTTTCAGGACAGAGTTTCCTCATATAAAAAAATTGTTAACACTCAAACAAACTTCCTTTAGCCAAGTTTCAGACAAAATTTCCGCTTACAACAAAATTGTTTAAAGTCAAGGAAATCTTTTTTGGCCATATTTCAAAACAGAACGTTAACGTAATATATTTGGTAAAACCCAAGTTCTCACTGGTCAAGTCTCAAAATAGGGTTTCCTCATACAGAAAAGCTGTTAAAACTTAAACAAGTATTCTCTATCGAAGTTTCAGGAAGATACAAAGAAGTGGTTAAAACAACCGTTCTTTTTTGGCCATGTTTTAGGACAACATTTCTACATACAAAGAAGTTAGAACTTATAAGTCCCCCATTGGCCAAGTCTCAGAACAGAGTGTTCTCAACGAACAAAAGTTGTTAACACTCAAACAAGCTTCCTTTAGCCAAGTTTCAGGCAAAATGACCGCATACAACAAAATTGTTAAAAGTCAAGGAAATCTTTTTGGCCATATTTCAAAAGAGAACCTTACATGCAATATATTTGTTAAAACTCAAAGCAGTTCTCATTGGCCAAGTCTCAGAACACAGTTTCCTCATACAAAAAAAGTTATTAACACTCAAACAAGCTTCCTTTAGCTAAGTTTCAGGACAAAATTTCAA
>NW_019212398.1:0-1072 GCF_002443255.2 Varroa destructor | reverse complement strand
AAAACATGGCCAGAAAAAAAAACGTTTGTTTTAACCACTTCTTTGTATCTTCCTGAAACTTAGCTAGAGAACACTTGTTTAAGTTTTAACAACTTTTCTGTGTGAGGGAACTCTATCCTGAGACTTGGCCAACGAGAACTTCTTTGAGTTTTAACAAATATATTACATGTAAGGTTCTGTTTTGAAATATGACCAAAAAGATTTCCTTGACTTTTAACAATTTTGTTGTATGCGGAAATTTTGTCTGAAACTTAGCTAAAGGAAGCTTGTTTGAGTGTTAACAACTTTTGTTTGTATGAGGAAACTGTCCTGAGACTTGGCCAATGGGGGACTTGTTTAACTTCTTTGTATGTAGAAATGTTGTCCTAAAACATGGCCAGAAAAAACGTTTGTTTTAACCAGTTCTTTGTATCTTCCTAAAACTTAGCTAGAGAACACTTGTTTAAGTTGTAACAAATTTTCTGTGTGAGGAAACTCTATACTGAGACTTGACCAACGAGAACTTGAGTTTTAGCAAATATATTACATGTAAGATTCTATTTGTAATATGGCCAAAAAGATGTTCCTGACTTCTAACGATTTTGTTGCAAGCGGCAATTTTGTTTGAAACTTGGCTAAAGGAAGCTTGTTTAAGTGTTAACAACTTTTGTTTGTATGAGGAAACTCTGTCCTGAGACTTGGCCAATGGGGGACTTATATAAGTTTTAACTTCTTTGTATGTGGAAATGTTGGCCTAAAACATGGCCAGAAAAAAACGTTTGTTTTAACCACTTCTTCGTATCTTCCTGAAACTTAGCTAGAGACACTTGTTTAAGTTTTAACAACTTTTCTGTGTGAGGAAACTCTATACTGAGACTTGACCAACGAGAACTTGAGTTTTAGCAAATATATTACATGTAAGATTCTGTTTGTAATATGACCAAAAAAAATTTCTTGACTTTTAACAGTTTTGTTGTATGCGGGAAATTTTGTCTGAAACTTGGCTAAAGGAAGCTTGTTTGACTGTTAACAACTTTTGTTTGTATGAGGAAACTGTCCTGAGACTTGGCCAATGAGGGACTTATTTAACTTC
>NW_019212397.1:0-1173 GCF_002443255.2 Varroa destructor | reverse complement strand
ACTTTTTTGTATGTGGGACTTCTGTCCTGAAGCTCAGCTAGAGAATACTTGTATAAGTTTTATCAACTTTTTTGTATGAGAAAACTCTATCCTGAGACTTGGGCAACGAGAACTTGTTTGAGCTTTAACGAATATATTGCATCTAAGATTCTGTTCTGAAATATGGCTAAGATTTCCTTCACTTTTAACCATTTTGTTGTAAGCGGAAATTTTGTCCTGAAACTTGGCTACAGGAAGCTTGTTTGAGTGTTAACTTTTTGTGTGAGTAAACTCTGTTCTGAGACTTGGCCAATGGGGGACTTATTTGAGTTTTAACTTCTTTGTATGTGGTATTGTTTTCCTAAAACGGCCAGAAAGGAGGTTTAAGTTTTAACCACTTTTTTGTATGTGGAACTTCTGTCCCGAAACTTAGCTAGAGAACACTTGTTTAAGTTGTAACAACTTTTTTGTACGAGGAAACTCTGTTGTTCTAAGACTTGGCCAATGGGGGACTTCTTTAACGAATATATCGCATGTAAGATTCTGTTTTGAAATATGGCCTAGATTTCCTTGACTTTTAACCATTTGTTTGTGTGTGGGATTTCTGTCCTGAAACTTAGCTAGAGAACACTTGTTTAAGTTGTAACAACTTTTTTGTACGAGGAAACTCTGTTCTGAGACTTGGACAATGGGGGACTTATTTGAGTTTTAACAACATCTTTGTATGTCGTAATGTTTTCCTAAAACATGGCCAGAAAGGAGGTTTAAGTTCTAACCACTTCTTTTGTAGGTGGGACTTCTGTCCTGAAACTTAGCAAGAGAACACTTGCCTAAGTTTTAACAACTTTTTTGTATGAGGAAACTCTGTTCTGAGACTTGACCGGTGGGGAACTTCTTTGAGTTATAACAACCTCTTTGTATGTCGTAATGCTTTCCTAAAACATGGCCAGAAAGGAGGTTTAAGTTTTAACCACTTTTTTGTATGTGGGACTTCTGTCCTGAAACTTAGCTAGAGAACACTTGCCTAAGTTTTAACAGCTTTTTTGCATGAGAAAACTCTATCCTGAGACTTGGGCAACGAGAACTTGTTTGAGTTTTAACAACTTCTTTGTATGTGGTATTGTTTTCCTAAAACATGGCCAGAAAGGAGGTTTAAGTTTTAACCTCTTTTTTATATGTGGGACTTCTGTCCTG
>NW_019212396.1:0-1268 GCF_002443255.2 Varroa destructor | reverse complement strand
CCAATGGGGGACTTATTTGAGTTTTAACAACTCCTTTGTATGTGGAAATGTTGTCCTAAAACATGGCCAGAAGAAAAAACGTTTGTTTTAACCAGTTCTTTGTATGTGGGACTTCTGTCCTGAAACTTAGCTAGAGAGCACTTGTATTTAAGTTTTAACAACTTTTGTTTGTATGAAGAAACTCTGTTCTGAGACTTGGCCAATGGGGGACTTATTTAAGTTTTAACTTCTTTGTATGTGGAAATGTTGTCCTAAAACATGGCCAGAAAAAACGTTTGTTTTAACCACTTCTTTGTATCTTCCTGAAACTTAGATAGAGAATACTTGTTTAAGTTTTAACAGCTTTTCTGTATGAGGAAACTCTATTTTGAGACTTGACCAACGAGAACTTGGGTTTTACCAAATATATTCCGTTAAGATTCTGTTTTGAAATATAGCCAAAAAAGATTTCCTTGACTTTTACCAATTTTGTTGTATGCGGAAATTTTGTCTGAAACTTGGCTAAAGGAAGCTTGTTTGAGTGTTAACAAATTTTTTATATGAGGAAACTCTGTCCTGAAACTTGGCCAATGGGGGACTTATATAAGTTTTAACTTCTTTGCATGTGGAAATGTTATCCTAAAACATGGCCAGAAAAAACGTTTGTTTTAACCACTTCTTTGTATCTTCCTGAAACTTAGATAGAGAATACTTGTTTAAGTTTTAACAGCTTTTCTGTATGAGGAAACTCTATTTTGAGACTTGACCAACGAGAACTTGGGTTTTACCAAATATATTCTGTTAAGATTCTGTTTTGAAATATAGCCAAAAAAGATTTCCTTGACTTTTAACAATTTTGTTGTAAGCGGAAATTTTGTCTGAAACTTGGCTAAAGGAAGTTTCTTTGAGTGTTAACAAATTTTTTATATGAGGAAACTCTGTCCTGAAACTTGGCCAATGGGGGACTTATTTAAGTTTTAACTTCTTTGTATGTGGAAATGTTGTCCTAAAAGATGGCCAAAAAAAAACGTTTGTTTTAACCACTTCTTTGTATCTTCCTAAACCTTAGCTAGAGAACACTTGTTTAAGTTTTAACAGCTTTTCTGTATGAGGAAACTCTATTTTGAGACTTGGCCAACGAGAACTTTTTTGAGTTTTAACAAATATATTACATGTAAGGTTCTGTTTTGAAATATGACCAAAAAGATTTCCTTGACTTTTAACAATTTCATTGTAAGTGGAAATTTTATCCTGAAACTTAGTTAGAGGAAGCTTGTTTGAGTGTTAGC
>NW_019212395.1:0-1367 GCF_002443255.2 Varroa destructor | reverse complement strand
CAGAAGTCCCACATAAAAAGAAGTGATTAAAACAAACGTTTTTTTTCCTGGACATGTTTTAGGACAACATTTCCACATGCAAAGAAGTTATTAAAACTCAAATAAGTCCCCCACTGGCCAAGTCTCAGAACAGAGTTTCCTCATACAAAAAAGTTGTTAACACTCAAACAAGCTTTCTTTATCTAAGTTTCAGAACGAAACTTCCGCCTACAACAAAATTGTTGAAAGTCAAGGAAATCTTTTTGGCCATATTTCCAAACAGAATCTTACATGCAATATATTTGCTAAAACTCAAAGAAGTCTCAGGACGGAGCTCCTTCACACAGAAAAGTTGTTAAAACTTAAACAAGTGTTCTCTAGCTAAGTTTCAGGAAGAGACAAAGAAGTGGTTGAAACAAGCGATTTTTTCTGGCCATGTTTTAGGACAACATTACCACATACAAAGAAGTTGGTAAAACTCAAATAAGTCCCCCATTGGCCAAGTCTCAGAACAGAGTTTCCTCATACAAAAAAGTTATTAACACTCAAACAAGCTTTCTTTATCTAAGTTTCAGAACGAAACTTCCGCCTACAACAAAATTGTTGAAAGTCAAGGAAATCTTTTTGGCCATATTTCCAAACAGAATCTTACATGCAATATATTTGCTAAAACTCAAAGAAGTCTCAGGACGGAGCTCCTTCACACAGAAAAGTTGTTAAAACTTAAACAAGTGTTCTCTAGCTAAGTTTCAGGAAGATACAAAGAAGTGGTTACAACAAACGTTTTTTGTCTGGCCACGTTTTAGGACAACATTACCACATACAAAGAAGTTGGTAAAACTCAAATAAGTCCCCCATTGTCCAAGTCTCAAAATAGGGTTTCCTCATACAAAAAAGTTGCTAACACTGAAAGAAGTTTCCTTTAGCCAAGCTTTAGGACAAAATTTCCGCTTACAACAAAATTGTTAAAAATCAAGGAAATCTTTCTGGCCATATTTCAAAACAGAATCTTACATGCAATATATTTGCTAAAACTCAAAGAAGTCTCAGGATGGAGCTCCCTCACACAGAAAAGTTGTTAAAACTTAAACCAGTGTGCTCTAGCTAAGTTTCATGAAAATACAAAGAAGTGGTTAAAACAAGCGTTTTTTTCTGGCCATGTTTTAGAATAACATTACCACATGCAAAGAAGTTGTTAAAACTCAAATAAGTCCCCCATTGGTTAAATCGCAGAACAGAGTTTCCTTAAACAAAAAAGTTGTTCACACTCAAACAAGCTTCCTTTATCTAAGTTTCAGGACAAAACTTCCGCCTACAACAAAATTGTTCAAAGTCAAGGAAATCTTTTTGACCATATTTCAAAACAGAATCTTACATGCAATATATTT
>NW_019212394.1:0-1159 GCF_002443255.2 Varroa destructor | reverse complement strand
AAACAAGCTTTCTTTATCTAAGTTTCAGAACAAAACTTCCGCTTACAACAAAATCGTTAAAAGTCAAGGAAATCTTTTTGGCCATATTTCAAAAGAGAACCTTACATGCAATATATTTGTTAAAACTCAAAGAAGCTCTCGTTGGCCAAGTCTCAGCATAGATCTCCCTCACATAGAAAAGTTGTTAAAACTTAAACAAGCTTCCTCTACTTAAGTTTCAGGATAAAATTTCCACTTACAATGAAATTGTTAAAAGTCAAGGAAATCTTTTTGGCCATATTTCAAAAGAGAACCTTACATGCAATATATTTGTTAAAACTCAAAGAAGTCTCAGGATGGAGCTCCCTCACACAGAAAAGTTGTTAAAACTTAGACAAGTGTTCCCTAGCTAAGTTTCAGGAAGATACAAAGAAGTGGTTAAAACAACCGTTTTTTTTCTGGCCATGTTTTAGAACAACATTACCACATACAAAGAAGTTGGTAAAACTCAAATAAGTCCCCCATTGGCCAGGTCTCATAACAGAGTTTCCTCATACAAAAGTTGTTAACACTCAAACAAGCTTCCTTTATCTAAGTTTCAGAACAAAACTTCCGCCTACAACAAAATTGTTGAAAGTCAAGGAAATCTTTTTGGCCATATTTCAAAATGGAATCTTACATGCAGTATATTTGCTGGTACTCAAAGGAGTTCTCGTTGACCAAGTCTCAGGACAGAGTTCCCTCACACAGAAAAGTTGTTAAAACTTAGACAAGTGTTCCCTAGCTAAGTTTCAGGAAGATATAAAGAAGTGGTTGAAACAAACGTTTTTTTCTTGCCATGTTTTAGGACAACATTTCCACGTACAAAGAAGTTGTTAAAACTCAAATAAGTCCCCCATTGGCCAAGTCTCAGAACAGAGTTTCCTCATACAAAAAAGTTGTTAACACTCAAACAAGCTTTCTTTATCTAAGTTTCAAAACAAAACTTCCGCCTACAACAAAATTGTTGAAAGTCAAGGAAATCTTTTGGCCCTATTTCAAAATAGAATCTTACATGCAATATATTTGCTAAAGCTCAAAGAAGTCTCAGGATGGAGCTCCCTCACACAGAAAAGTTGTTAGAACTTAGACAAGTGTTCCCTAGCTAAGTTTCAGGAAGATACAAAGAAGTGGTTAAAAC
>NW_019212393.1:0-1039 GCF_002443255.2 Varroa destructor | reverse complement strand
AAAAAACGTTTGTTTTAACCACTTCTTTGTATCTTCCTGAAACTTAGATAGAGAATACTTGTTTAAGTTTTAACAGCTTTTCTGTATGAGGGAACTCTATTTTGAGACTTGACCAACGAGAACTTGGGTTTTAGCAAATATATTACGTTAAGATTCTGTTTTGAAGTATGGCCAAAAAGATTTCCTCGACTTTTAACAATTTTGTTGTAAGCGGAAATTTTGTTTGAAACTTGGCTAAAGGAAACTTGTTTGACTATTAACAACTTTTGTTTGTATGAGGAAACTCTGTCCTGAGACTTGGCCAATGGGGGACTTATTTAAGTTTTAACTTCTTTGTATGTGGAAATGTTGCCCTAAAACATGGCCAGAGAAAACGTTTGTTTTAACCAGTTCTTTGTATCTTCCTGAAACTTAGCTAGAGAACACTTGTTTAAGTTTTAACAGCTTTTCTGTATGAGGAAACTCTATTTTGAGACTTGACCAACGAGAACTTGGGTTTTAGCAAATATATTACGTTAAGATTCTGTTTTGAAATATGACCAAAAAGATTTCCCTGACTTTTAATAATTTTGTTGTAAGCGGAAATTTTGTCTGAAACTTGGCTAAAGGAAGTTTGTTTGAGTGTTAACAAATTTTTTATATGAGGAAACTCTGTCCTGAAACTTGGCCAATGGGGGACTTATTTAAGTTTTAACTTCTTTGTATGTGGAAATGTTGTCCTAAAACATGGCCAAAAAAAAACGTTTGTTTTAACCACTTCTTTGTATCTTCCTGAAACTTAGCTAGAGAACACTTGTTTAAGTTTTAACAACTTTTCTGTGCGAGGAAACTCTATCCTGAGACTTGGCCAACGAGAACTTCTTTGAGTTTTAACAAATATATTGCACGTAAGATTCTGTTTTGAAATATGACCAAAAAGATTTCCCTGACTTTTAACAGTTTTGTTTTATGCGGAAATTTTGTCTGAAACTTGGCTAAAGGAAGCTTGCTTGACTGTTAACAACTTTTGTTTGAATGAGGAAACTCTGCCCTGAGACTT
>NW_019212392.1:0-3372 GCF_002443255.2 Varroa destructor | reverse complement strand
TATATATAGGAGAATACAAAGAGATGACGAATGGCAGAGCTAGAATTATCTATGTAGTAGAATAATGCAGACCACAGAGAATGGCTTTAGTACAGAGACACGGCCTAGGCTATAAAAATAAACACAATGAGCTGGTCGGCCGCTGCTTATTATATTATAAAAATATATAAAAGTATAATATTATTGTTTGCGATAACTATTGCTATTATTAATACATTACGTGATGTTTACTATTGCGTAAATACTATTGATGACAGATTATTAGTAAGAATAATGATGAGATAATTTATTTTAGTTGAGATGGGGCGAATAGCGACCGTTTAGCGTTACTGTTTCCTGTGTTGTTCTACATTTTATTATGATTACTATTTCTACCGGCACTATATTGAAATATGTGGCAACGAACATCGTCAGCGCCATCGCCATCGCCACCGCCAGACCGTATCGTTGCAGCGATGTAAAAACCAGAGTTATTGTTGTTGTTGTACTTAATCTTCTCGTTCATCCTCGAGCTAGGCAAAAGAAGTGCGAGAGCCGGGAACAACGGAAAGTAGTCAGCAGATGTGAAACACATGGATTCGGTGCATCATCAGCAACGGTATCAGTTGGTCCGTTGGGATGGTTGACTGAGGTGGCAAATTACTTTAGTAGTTATTTTTCTGTATTCATTTCCAGTACAATACGTTATACACTGTCCTACGCTCATACAAAAACCAAGAAAACTATAAGTGGAACTCGATTATAGACGTGACAGCAAAATCATGAATAAAAAACAATCTTGAAACATGACAAATATATTACTCCACCACCAAAACGATTACGAAGGACAGGATGCAAATGGCATTATAATCACGATTGAAAGCGTCGATAATGTAATTGATGAGATAATCTTATATTGACATAAAACATGACCATGATGATGATGATGATGATGACGGAGATAATGATAATGATCTATAATGACGACGATGACGGTGACGAATGGCTGATATCCGATGAAAACTGTGCGAGGATGGACATGAGTAACAGTAACAACGGTTGCAAATCGGGACGACAGAGCCATTCTCGAAACGGGACCTATTGTAATTTTGGTACTAATATTATTCTGCTGTGAATAATAAACAAAACATCGTTTATTATAAAACTTTACCGAACTGTGGGTTGTGTTTTTTCCCATATCTGCCCCTTAACTACACGAAATATTTTTAGCTGAAATAATTAGAGAAAAAATGAATAAATGGAAACAGATTATAGAAACATTAGTTATATTTCATTATATTATTATTATTATTATTGGAATATAATTGAAACATAGCACTACAAATAGAAATAAAAAGCTTCTGAAAGACAGTACTATTTAGCTACTGAAACATAGTGCTATCTAAGAGAAAAATTAAACAAATAAAAATTTAAAGCTTTATCGACATGGCACTATTTAGGTGAAAAAAAAACAACAATAAAAACAAATATAAAATTTGACGGAAAAATTAAGCAAATAAAAATTAACACTATTTAGCTACTTAGCTAGTTAAACATAGCACTATTTAAGAGAAAAATTTAAGCGAAAAATTAAACAAATTAAAATTAACACTATTTAGCTACGCAGCTACAAAAATATAACAGTATTTAAGAGAAAAATTTAAGCGAAAAATTAAACAAATAAAAATGAAAGCTATTTAGCTACACAGCGCTCTTTAAAAGAAAAATTTACATGAATAAAAATTAAAGAGACAAAAATTTATGAGAAAAAACTTAAAGCTATTTAGCTACATAGCACTATTTAAGAGAGAAATTTAAGAAAACAAATAAAAATTAAAGAGAAAAATTAAACAAAGAAAAATTTAGAGAGAGAAATTTAAGAAAACAAATAAAAATTAAAGAGAAAAATTAAACAAAGAAAAATTTAGAGAAATATTAAACAAGGAAAAATTTAAGAGAAAAATTAAAAAGAAAAATTCAACAGAAATGTAAAGCTATTTAGCTACATAGCACTATTTAGAAACGTAGCACCACAACACTATTTAGAAGCATAGCACTATTTTGGGAGAAAAGAACAAAAATAAAAACAAAGATATTCAGCTAGATAGCACTATTTTGAAAAAAACAAAAATAAAAAAAAAGATTTAGCTACATAGCACTATTTTGGAAAAAAACAAAAATAAAAACAAAGATAAAATTAAAAACTTCCGTATCGCATTCCTCGGAAAAAAAATTTTAAAAAAATGAAAATAAAAAAAGATTTCGCTACATAGCACTATTTTGGAAAAAAAACAAATAAAAACAAAGATAAAGTTAACTTCCGTATCGCATTCCTTTTTATTAAATTAAAAACTTCCGTATCGCATTCCTTGGAAAAAAAACAAAAATGAAAAAAAGATTTAGCTACATAGCACTATTTTGGAAAAAAAACAAATAAAAACAAAGATAAAATTAAAAACTTCCGTATCGCATTCCTTTTTATTTTTACCATTATGTTTATTTTTAATTGTTAACCATTATGTTTATTACAATGCTTATTTACAAAGGAGACCACCCCGCGCTTCTTTGGGTACCATTAAACGTAAAGCTTCGTAAAGCTCTTTTGAATGAATTATTTTATTGTATCTTTTTTTTGGGTACCACTAAACGTAGAGAATGCGCTTTTAAAATTAATATCTTTCTCATTTACCGTCCACCACGTCCGGATGTAAACTCCAGCACCCGCCAATTGAACCTAAAAGTAATATAAATATAAAATTTCTCAGGGCTCGTTTGTTTATGCCCACGGTCCTGATGTTGCAGCGGACCACCTCGACAGAGTAACGATAAGTCTTTGCTTATTGATTATTTTCTCGCACATTCCCGCTTACAGCTCATCTTTGCTAGCATCATCGCCGTCACCACCTGGCGAGGGTCCTCCAGCACCTTGATAAATTTTAGAGATAATTGGATGCACGACTGACTCCAGCTCCTTCTTCTGAGCTTTCATATCCTCAGCCTCCGCGTCGGCGTTTGAGTCTAGCCATTTGATTGCCCTTTCGACAGCTTCTTCTACCGACTTCTTGTCGTCGTCGCTTAGTTTTCCGCCAAGTTTTTCTTTGTCATTTAATTGAGTCTTTAGAGAATAGGCATACGACTCAAGCTCGTTCTTTGCTTCAACCTTCTCTTTGACTTTCTTGTCATCGTCAGCAAACCTCTCGGCGTCCTTGATCATCTTCTCGATATCTTCGGGCGTGAGACGGTTATGATCGTTCGTAATAGTGATTTTTTCCTTGTTACCAGTTCCCTTATCCTCGGCGGAAACCTTGAGGATGCCGTTTACATCGATCTCAAAAGTTACCTGCAAATCATAAAGTACAACTGCACACTAACAAGTGCACTGAAGCAGCAACT
>NW_019212391.1:0-1245 GCF_002443255.2 Varroa destructor | reverse complement strand
ACCTTCTTTGTATGTGGTAATGTTGTCCTAAAATATGGCCAGAAAAAAAACGGTTGTTTTAACCACTTCTTTGTATCTTCCTGAAACTTAGCTAAGGAACACTTGTCTAAGTTTTAACAACTTTTCTGCGTGAGGAAACTCTGTCCTGAGACTTGGTCAACGAGAACTCCTTTGAGCTTTAACAAATATATTGCATGTAAGATTCTATTTTGAAATATGACGAAAGAGATTTCCTTGACTTCCAACAATTTTGTTGTAGGCGGAAGTTTTGTTCTGAAACTTACATAAAGGAAGCTTGTTTGAGTGTTAACAACTTTTTTGTATGAGAAAACTCTGTTCTGAAACTTGGCCAATGGCGGACTTATTTGAGTTTTACGAACTTCTTTGTATGTGGAAATGTTGTCCTAAAACATGGCTAGAAAAAAACGCTTGTTTCAATTACTTCTTTATATTTTCCTGAAACTTAGCTAGGGAACACTTGTCTAAGTTTTAACAATTTTTCTGTGTGAGAGAGCTCCATCCTGAGACTTCTTTGAGCTTTAGCAAATATATTGCTTGTAAGATTTTGTTTTGAAATATGGCCAAAAAAATTTCCTTGACTTTCAACAATTTTGCTGTAGGTGGAAGTTTTGTTCTGAAACTTAGATAAACAAAGCTTGTTTGAGTGTTAACAACTTTTTTGTATGAGAAAACTCTGTTCTGAAACTTGGCCAATGGCGGACTTATTTGAGTTTTACGAACTTCTTTGTATGTGGAAATGTTGTCCTAAAACATGGCTAGAAAAAAACGCTTGTTTCAACCACTTCTTTATATCTTCCTGAAACTTAGCTAAAGAACACTTGTTTAAGTTTTAACAACTTTTCTGCGTGAGGGAACTCTGTCCTGAGACTTGGCTAACGAGAACTTGTTTGGGTTTTAACAAATATATTGCATGTAAGATTCTGTTTTGAAATATAACCAAAAAGATTTCCTTGACTCTTAACAATTTTGTTGTAAGCGGAAATTTGGTCCTGAAACTTAGCTAAAAAAAAACTTGTTTGAGTGTTAACATCTTTTTTTGTATGAGGAAACTCTGTTCTGAGACTTCGCCAATGGGGGACTTATTTGAGTTTTAACAACTTTTTTGTATGTGGAAATGTTGTCCTAAAACATGGCCAGAAAAAAAACGTTTGTTTTAACCACTTCTTTGTATCTTCCTGAAACTTAGCAAGAGAACACTCGTTTAAGTTTTAACAACTTTTCACC
>NW_019212390.1:0-1206 GCF_002443255.2 Varroa destructor | reverse complement strand
GTTTCAGGAAAATAGAAGTGGTTAAAACAAATATTTTTTCTGGTTATGTTTTAGGGCAACATTTCCACATTGAAAGAAGTTAAAACTTAAATAAGTCTCCCATTGGCCAAGTCTCAGGACAGAGTTTCCTCAAACAAAAAAAAAGTTGTTAACACTCAAACAAGCTTCCTTTAGCCAAGTTTCAGACAGAATTTCCGTATACAACAAAATTATTAAAAGTCAAGGAAATCTTTTTGGTCATGTTTCAAAACAGAACCTTACATGTAATATATTTGCAAAAACCCAGGTTCTCGTTGGCCAAGTCTCAAAATAGAGTTTCCTCATACAGAAAAGCTGTTAAAACTTAAACAAGTATTTTCTAGCTAAGTTTCAGGAAGATACAAAGAAGTGGTTAAAACAAACGTTTTTTTTTGGCCATGTTTTAGGACAACATTTCCACCTACAAAAAAGTTGTTAAAACTCAAATAAGTCCCCCATTGGCCAAGTCTCAGAACAGAGTTTCCTCATACAAACAAAAGTTGTTAACACTCAAACAAGCTTCCTTTAGCCAAGTTTCAGACAGAATTTCCGTATACAACAAAATTGTTAAAAGTCGAGAAAACCTCTTTGGTCATGTTTCAATACAGAACCATACATGCAATATATTTGCTAAAACCCAAGTTCTCGTTGGTCAAGTCTCAAAATAGAGTTTCCTCATACAGAAAAGCTGTTAAAACTTAAACAAGTATTCTCTAGCTAAGTTTCAGGAAAATACAAAGAAGTGGTTAAAACAAACGTTTTTTCTGGCCATGTTTTAGGACAACAATTCCACATACAAAGAAGTTAAAACTTATATAAATCCTCCATTGGCCAAGTCTCAGAACAGAGTGTCCTCATACAAACAAAAGTTGTTGACACTCAAACAAGCTTCCTTTAGCCAAGTTTCAGACAAAATTTCCACATACAACAAAATTGTTAAAAGTCAAGGAAATCTCTTTGGTCATATTTCAGTACAGAACCTTACATGCAATATATTTGCTAAAACCCAAGTTCTCGTTGGTCAAGTTTCAAAATAGAGTTTCCTCATATAGAACAGCTGTTAAAACTGTGGATAAGTGTTCCCTAGCTAAGTTTCAGAAAGATACAAAGAAGTGGTTAAAACAACCGTTTTTTTCTGGCCATGTTTTAGGACAACATTACCACATACAAAGAAGTTGGTAAAACTCA
>NW_019212389.1:0-5808 GCF_002443255.2 Varroa destructor | reverse complement strand
TGGAAATGTTGTCCTAAAACATGGCCAGAAAAAATGTTTGTTTTAACCACTTCTATCTTCTTGAAACTTAGCTAGAGAATACTTGTTTAAGTTTTAACAGCTTTTCTGTATGAGGAAACTCTATTTTGAGACTTGACCAACGAGAATTCTTGAGTTTTAACAAATATATTGCATGTAAGATTCTGTTTTGAAATATGGCCAAAAAGATTTCCTTGACTTTTAACAATTTTGTTGTATGCGGAAATTTTGTCTGAAACTTGGCTAAAGGAAGCTTGTTTGAGTGTTAACAACTTTTGTTTGTATGAGGAAACTCTGTTCTGAGACTTGGCCAATGGGGGACTTATTTAGTTTTAACTTCTTTGTATGTGGAAATGTTGTCCTAAAACATGGCCAGAAAAAAGTTTGTTTTAACCACTTCTATCTTCTGAAACTTAGCTAGAGAATACTTGTTTAAGTTTTAACAGCTTTTCTGTTGAGGAAACTCTATTTGAGACTTGCCAACGAGAACTTGGTTTTACAAATATATCATGTAAGTTCTGTTTTGAAATATGCCAAAAAGATTTCCTTGACTTTTAACAATTTTGTTGTATGCGGAAATTTTGTCTGAAACTTGGCTAAAGGAAGCTTGTTTGAGTGTTAACAACTTTTGTTTGTATGAGGAAACTCTGTCCTGAGACTTGGCCAATGGGGGACTTTTTAAGTTTTAACTTCTTTGTATGTGGAAATGTTGTCCTAAAACATGGCCAGAAAAAATGTTTGTTTTAACCACTTCTATCTTCCTGAAACTTAGCTAGAGAATACTTGTTTAAGTTTTAACAGCTTTTCTGTATGAGGAAACTCTATTTTGAGACTTGACCAACGAGAACTTGGGTTTTAGCAAATATATTGCATGTAAGATTCTGTTTTGAAATATGGCCAAAAAGATTTCCTTGACTTTTAACAATTTTGTTGTATGCGGAAATTTTGTCTGAAACTTGGCTAAAGGAAGCTTGTTTGAGTGTTAACAACTTTTGTTTGTATGAGGAAACTCTGTCCTGAGACTTGGCCAATGGGGGACTTATTTAAGTTTTAACTTCTTTGTATGTGGAAATGTTGTCCTAAAACATGGCCAGAAAAAAACGTTTGTTTTAACCACTTCTTTGTATCTTCCTGAAACTTAGCTAGAGAATACTTGTTTAAGTTTTAACAGCTTTTCTGTTGAGGGAACTCTATTGAGACTTGGCCAACGAGAATTCTTTAGTTTACAAATATTCATGTAAGGTTCTGTTTTGAAATATGACCAAAAAGATTTCCTTGACTTTTAACAATTTTGTTGTATGCGGAAATTTTTCTGAAACTTGGCTAAAGGAAGCTTGTTTAGTTTAACAACTTTTTTTGTATGAGGAAACTCTGTCTGAGACTTGGCCAATGGGACTTATTTAGTTTTAACTTCTTTGTTGTGGAAATGTTGTCCTAAAACATGGCCAAAAAAAACGTTTGTTTTAACCACTTCTTTGTATCTTCCTGAAACTTAGCTAGAGAACACTTGTTTAAGTTTTAACAACTTTTCTGTGTGAGGGAACTCTATCTGAGACTTGCCAACGAGAACTTGGGTTTTAGCAAATATATTGCATGTAAGGTTCTGTTTGAAATATGGCCAAAAAGATTTCCTTGACTTTTAACAATTTTGTTGTATGCGGAAATTTTGTCTGAAACTTGGCTAAAGGAAGCTTGTTTGAGTGTTAACAACTTTTGTTTGTATGAGGAAACTCTGTCCTGAGACTTGGCCAATGGGGGACTTATTTAAGTTTTAACTTCTTTGTATGTGGAAATGTTGTCCTAAAACATGGCCAAAAAAAACGTTTGTTTTAACCACTTCTTTGTATCTTCCTGAAACTTAGCTAGAGAAACTTGTTAAGTTTTAACAACTTTTCTGTTGAGGGAACTCTATTGAGACTTGGCCAACGAGAACTTCTTGGTTTTAACAAATATATACATGTAAGGTTCTGTTTTGAAATATGCCAAAAAGATTTCCTTGACTTTTAACAATTTTGTTGTAGCGGAAATTTTGTCTGAAACTTGGCTAAAGGAAGCTTGTTTGAGTGTTAACAACTTTTGTTTGTATGAGGAAACTCTGTTCTGAGACTTGGCCAATGGGGGACTTATTTAAGTTTTAACTTCTTTGTATGTGGAAATGTTGTCCTAAAACATGGCCAAAAAAAACGTTTGTTTTAACCACTTCTATCTTCCTGAAACTTAGCTAGAGAACACTTGTTAAGTTTTAACAACTTTTCTGTGTGAGGGAACTCTATCTGAGACTTGAGCCAACGAGAACTTGTTGGTTTTAACAAATATATACATGTAAGGTTCTGTTTTGAAATATGACCAAAGAGATTTCCTTGACTTTTAACAATTTTGTTGTATGCGGAAATTTTGTCTGAAACTTGGCTAAAGGAAGCTTGTTTGAGTGTTAACAACTTTTGTTTGTATGAGGAAACTCTGTCTGAGACTGGCCAATGGGGGACTTATTTAAGTTTTAATTCTTTGTATGTGGAAATGTTGTCCTAAAACATGGCCAAAAAAAACGTTTGTTTAACCACTTCTTTGTATCTTCCTGAAACTTAGGTAGAGAACACTTTTTAAGTTTTAACAACTTTTCTGTGTGAGGGAACTCTATCTGAGACTTGACCAACGAGAACTTGGGTTTTAGCAAATATATTGCATGTAAGGTTCTGTTTGAAAATGCCAAAGAGTTTCCTTGACTTTTAAAATTTTGTTGTATGCGGAAATTTTGTCTGAAACTTGGCTAAAGGAAGCTTGTTTGAGTGTTAACAACTTTTGTTTGTATGAGGAAACTCTGTCCTGAGACTTGGCCAATGGGGGACTTATTTAAGTTTTAACTTCTTTGTATGTGGAAATGTTGTCCTAAAACATGGCCAAAATGTAAACTTTTGACTTATGTGGAAATGTTGTCCTAAAACATGGCCAAAAAAAAACGTTTGTTTTAACCACTTCTTTGTATCTTCCTGAAACTTAGCTAGAGAATACTTGTTTAAGTTTTAACAGCTTTTCTGTATGAGGAAACTCTATTTTGAGACTTGACCAACGAGAACTTGGGTTTTAGCAAATATATTGCATGTAAGATTCTGTTTTAAATATGGCCAAAAAGATTTCCTTGACTTTTAACAATTTTGTTGTATGCGGAAATTTTGTCTGAAACTTGGCTAACGGAAGCTTGTTTGAGTGTTAACAACTTTTGTTTGTATGAGGAAACTCTGTCCTGAGACTTGGCCAATGGGGGACTTATTTAATTTTAACTTCTTTGTATGTGGAAATGTTGTCCTAAAACATGGCCAAAAAAAACGTTTGTTTTAACCACTTCTTTGTATCTTCCTGAAACTTAGCTAGAGAATACTTGTTTAAGTTTTAACAGCTTTTCTGTATGAGGAAACTCTATTTTGAGACTTGACCAACGAGAACTTGGGTTTTAGCAAATATATTGCATGTAAGGTTCTGTTTTGAAATATGACCAAAAAGATTTCCTTGACTTTTAACAATTTTGTTGTATGCGGAAATTTTGTCTGAAACTTGGCTAAAGGAAGCTTGTTTGAGTGTTAACAACTTTTGTTTGTATGAGGAAACTCTGTCCTGAGACTTGGCCAATGGGGGACTTATTTAAGTTTTAACTTCTTTGTATGTGGAAATGTTGTCCTAAAACATGGCCAAAAAAAAACGTTTGTTTTAACCACTTCTTTGTATCTTCCTGAAACTTAGCTAGAGAACACTTGTTTAAGTTTTAACAACTTTTCTGTGTGAGGGAACTCTATCCTGAGACTTGCCAACGAGAACTTGGGTTTTAGCAAATATATTGCATGTAAGGTTCTGTTTTGAAATATGGCCAAAAAGATTTCCTTGACTTTTAACAATTTTGTTGTAAGCGGAAATTTTGTCTGAAACTTGGCTAAACGGAAGCTTGTTTGAGTGTTAACAACTTTTGTTTGTATGAGGAAACTCTGTCCTGAGACTTGGCCAATGGGGGACTTATTTAAGTTTTAACTTCTTTGTATGTGGAAATGTTGTCCTAAAACATGGCCAAAAAAAAACGTTTGTTTTAACCACTTCTTTGTATCTTCCTGAAACTTAGCTAGAGACCTACAAAGAAGTTAAAACTCAAATAAGTCCCCCATTGGCCACGTCTCAGAACAAAATTTCCTCATACAAAAAAAAAGTTGTTAACACTCAAACAAGCTTCCTTTAGCCAAGTTTCAGATAAAATTTCCGCATACAACAAAATTGTTTAAAGTCAAGGAAATCTTTTTGGTCATATTTCAAAACAGAACCTTACATGTAGTGTATTTGTTAAAACTCAAAAAGAAGTTCTCGTTGGTCAAGTCTCAAAATAGAGTTTCCCCATACAGAAAAGTTGTTAAAACTTAACCAAGTATTCTCTAGCTAAGTTTCAGGAAGATACAAAGAAGTAGTTAAAACAAACGTTTTTTTTGGCCATGTTTTAGGACAACATTTCCACAAACAAAAGAGTTGCTAAAATAAATAAGTCCCTTATTGGTCAAGTCTCGAAATAGAGTTTCCTCATACAGAAAAGCTGTTAAGACTTAAACAAGTATTCTCTAGCTAAGTTTCAAGAAGATAGAAGTGGTTAACACAAACATTTTTTCTGGCCATGTTTTAAGACAACATTTCCACATACAAAGAAGTTAAAATTTAAATAAGTCCCCCACTGGCCAAGTCTCAGGACAGAGTTTCCTCAAACAAATGTTGTTAACACTCAAACAAGCTTCCTTTAGCCAAGTTGCAGACAAAATTTCCGCATACAACAAAATTGTTAAAAGTCAAGGAAATCTTTTTGGCCATATTTCAAAACAGAATCTTACATGCAATATATTTGCTAAAACCCAAGTTCTCGTTAGTCAAGTCTCAAAACAGAGTTTCCTCATACTGAAAAGCTGTTAAAACTTAAACAAGTATTCTCTAGCTAAGTTTCAAGAAGATAGAAGTGGTTAAAACAACCGTTTTTTTTGGCCATGTTTTAGGATAACATTTCCACATACAAAGAAGTTAAAACTTAAATAAGTCCCCCATTGGCCAAGTCTCAGGACAGAGTTTCCTTATACAAACAAAAGTTGTTAACACTCAAACAAGCTTCCCCTAGCAAGTTTCAGACAAAATTTCCGCATACAACAAAATTGTTAAAAGTCAGGGAAATCTTTTTGGTCATATTTCAAAACAGAATCTTACATGCAATATATTTGTTAAAACTCAAAGAAGTTCTCGTTGGCCAAGTCTCAGAATAGGGTTCCCTCACACAGAAAAGTTGTTAAAACTTAAACAAGCTTTTTCTAGTTAAATTTCAGGATAAAATTTCCACTTACAATGAAATTGTTAAAAGTCAAGGAAATCTTTTTAGCCATATTTCAAGAGAGAACCTTACATGCAATATTTTTGTTAAAGCTCAAAGAAATTCTCGTTGGCCAAGTCTCAGGATAGAGTTCCATCACACAGAAAAGTTGTTAAAACTTAAACACAAGTTCTCCCTAGGTAAGTTTCAGGACAGAAGTTCCGCATACAAAGAAGTGGTTAAAACAAACGTTTTTTTTCTGGCCATGTTTTAGGGCAACATTTCCACATACAAAGGAGTTGTTAAAACTCAAATAAGTCCCCCATTGGTCAAGTCTCAGAACAGAGTTTCTTCATACAAAAAAGTTGTTAACACTCAAACAAGCTTTCTTTATCTAAGTTTCAGAACAAAACTTCCGCCTACAACAAAACTGTTGAATGTCAAGGAAATCTTTTTGGCCCTATTTCAAAATT
>NW_019212388.1:0-1157 GCF_002443255.2 Varroa destructor | reverse complement strand
ATAGAGAATACTTGTTTAAGTTTTAACAGCTTTTCTGTATGAGGAAAGTCTATCTTGAGACTTGACCAACGAGAACTGGGGCTTTAGCAAATATATTGCATGTAAGATACTGTTTTGAAATATGGCCAAAAGGATTTCCTTGACTTTTAACAATTTTGTTGTGTACGGAAATTTTGTCTGAAACTTGGCTAAAGGAAGCTTGTTTGAATGTTAACAACTTTTGTTTGTATGAGGAAACTCTGTTCTGAGACTTGGTCAATGGAGGACTTATTTAAGTTTTAACTTCTTTGTATGTGGAAATGTTGTCCTAAAACATGGCCAGAAAAAACGTTTGTTTTAACCACTTTTTTGTATCTTCCTAAAACTTAGATAGAGAACACTTGTTTAAGTTTTAACAGCTTTTCCGTATGAGGAAGCTCTATTTTGAGACTTGACCAACGAGAACTTGGGTTTTAGCAAATATATTGCATGTAAGATTTTGTTTTGAAATATGGCCAAAAAGATTTCCTTGACTTTTAACAATTTTGTTGTAAGCGGAAATTTTGTCTGAAACTTGGCTAAAGGAAGGTTGCTTGAGTGTTAACAACTTTTGTTTGTATGAGGATACTCTCTTCTGAGACTTGGCCAATGGAGGACCTATATAAGTTCTAACTTCTTTGTATGTGGAAATGTTGTCCCAAAACATGGCCAAAAAAAAACTTTGTTTTAACCACTTCTTTGTATCTTCCTGAAACATAGCTAGAGAACACCTGTTTAAGTTTTCACAACTTGTCTGTGTGAGGGAACTCTATCCTGAGACTTGGCCAACGAGAACTTTTTTGAGTTTTAACAAGTATATTACGTGTAAGATTCTGTTTTGAAATATGGCCAAAAAGATTTCCTTGACTTTTAACAATTTTGTTGTATGCAAAAATTTTGTCTGAAACTTGGCTAAAGGAAGCTTGTTTGAGTTTAACAACTTTTGTTTGTATGAGGAAACTCTGTTCTGAGATTTGGCCAATGGGGGACTTATTTAAATTTTAACTTCTTTGTATGTGGAAATGTTGTCCTAAAACATGGCGAGAAAAAACATTTGTTTTAACCACTTTTTTGTATCTTCATGAAACTTAGATAGAGAATACTTGTTTAAGTTTTAACAGCTTTTCTGTATGAGGAAA
>NW_019212387.1:0-1218 GCF_002443255.2 Varroa destructor | reverse complement strand
CTTGTTTAAGTTTTAACAACTTTTCTGCGTGAGGGAACTCTGTCCTGAGACTTGGTCAACGAGAACTTCTTTGAGTTTTAGCAAATATACTGCATGTAAGATTCTATTTTGAAATATGACGAAAAAGATTTCCTTGACTTTCAACAATTTTGTTGTAGGCGGACGTTTTGTTCTGAAACTTAGATAAGGGAAGCTTGTTTGAGTGTTACCAACTTTTTTGTACGAGGAAACTCTGTTCTGAGACTTGGCCAATGTGGGACTTATTTGAGTTTTAACAACTTCTTTGTAAGTGGAAATGTTGTCCTAAAAGATGGCCAGAAAGAAACGTTTGTTTCAATCACTTCTTTATATCTTCCTGAAACTTAGCTAAAGAACACTTGTTTAAGTTTTAACAACTTTTCTGCGTGAGGGAACTCTGTCCTGAGACTTTGTCAACGAGAACTTCTTTGAGTTCTAGCAAATATACTGCATGTAAGATTCCATTTTGAAATATTGCCAAAAAGATTTCCTTGACTTCCAACAATTTTGTTGTAGGCGGAAGTTTTGTTCTGAAACTTAGATAAAGGAAGCTTGTTTGAGTGTTAAGAACTTTTTGTATGAGGAAACTCTGTTTTGAGACTTGGCCAGTGGGGGACTTATTTGAGTTTTACCAACTTCTTTGTATGTGGTAATGTTGTCCTAAAACATGGCCAGAAAAAAACGGTTGTTTTAACCACTTCTTTATATCTTCCTGAAACTTAGCTAAAGAACACTTATCTAAGTTTTAACAACTTTTCTGTGTGAGGGAGCTCCATCCTGAGACTTCTTTGAGCTTTAGCAAATATGTTGCTTGTAAGATGCTGTTTTGAAATATGGCCAAAAAGATTTCCTTGACTTTCAACAATTTTGCTGTAGGCGGAAGTTTTGTTCTGAAACTTAGATAAAGGAAGCTTGTTTGAGTGTTAACAACTTTTTTGTATGAGAAAACTCTGTTCTGAGAATTGGCCAATGGGGGACTTATTTGAGTGTTACCAACTTCTTTGTATGTGGAAATGTTGTTCTAAAACATGACTAGAAAAAAACGCTTGTTTCAACCACTTCTTTATATCTTCCTGAAACTTAGCTAAAGAACACTTGTTTAAGTTTTAATAACTTTTCTGCGTGAGGGAACTCTGTCCTGAGACTTGGTCAACGAGAACTCCTTTGAGTTTTAGCAAATATACTACATGTAAGATTCTA
>NW_019212386.1:0-1089 GCF_002443255.2 Varroa destructor | reverse complement strand
ACTTCTTTGTATGTGGAAATGTTGTCCTAAAACATGGTTAGAAAAAATGTTTGTTTTAACCACTTCTGTCTTCCTGAAACTTAGCTAGAGAATACTTGTTTAAGTTTTAACAACTTTTCTGTGTGAGGGAATTCTATCCTGAGACTTGGCCAACGAGAACTTCTTTGAGTTTTAACAAATATATTACATGTAAGGTTCTGTTTTGAGATATGACCAAAAAGATTTCCTTGACTTTTAACAATTTTATTGTATGGGGAAATTTTGTCTGAAACTTGGCTAAAGGAAGCTTGTTTGAGTGTTAACAACTTTTGTTTGTATGAGGACACTCTGTTCTAATACTTGGTCAATGGGGGACTTATATAAGTTTTAACTTCTTTGTATGTGGAAATGTTGTCCTAAAACATGGCCAAAAAAAACGTTTGTTCTAACCACTTCTTTGTATCTTCCTGAAACTTAGGTAGAGAACACTGGTTTAAGTTTTAACAACTTTTCTGTGTGAAAGAACTCTATCCTGAGACTTGGCCAACGAGAACTAGGGTTTTAGCAAATACATTGCGTGTAAGGTTCTGTATTGAAACATGACCAAAGAGGTTTCCTTGACTTTTAATAATTTTGTTGTATGCGGAAATTTTGTCTGAAACTTGGCTAAAGGAAGCTTGTTTGAGTATTAACAACTTTTATTTGTATGAGGAAACTCTGTTCTGAGACATGGCCAATGTGGGACTTATTTAAGTTTTAATTTCTTTGTATGTGGAAATGTTGTCCTAAAACATGGCCAAAAAAAACATTTGTTCTCACCACTTCTTTGTATCTTCCTGAAACTTAGGTAGAGAACACTTCTTTAAGTTTTAACAACTTTTCTGTGTAAGGGAACTCTATCCTGAGACTTGGCCAACGAGAACTTCTTTGAGTTTTAACAAATATATTACATGTAAGGTTCTGTTTTGAAATATGACCAAAAAGATTTCCTTGACTTTTAACAATTTTGTTGTATGCGGAAATTTTGTCTGAAACTTGGCTAAAGGAAGCTTGTTTGAGTGTTAACAACTTTTGCTTGTATGAGGAAACTCTATCCTGAGACTTGGCCAA
>NW_019212385.1:0-1263 GCF_002443255.2 Varroa destructor | reverse complement strand
GAAGTGATTAAAACAAACATTTTTTCTGGCCATGTTTTAGGACAACATTTCCACATACAAAGAAGTTAAAATTTAAATAAGTCCCCCACTGGCCAAGTCTCAGGACAGAGTTTCCTCATACAGACAAAAGTTGTTAACACTCAAACAAGCTCCCTTTAGCCAAGTTTCAGACAAAATTTCCGCATACAACAAAATTGTTAAAAGTCAAGGAAATCTTTTTGGCCATATTTCAAAACAAAATCTTAAGGTAGTATATTTGCTAAAACCCAAGTTCTCGTTGGTCAAGTCTCAAAATAGAGTTTCTTCATACAGAAAAGTTGTTAAAACTTAACCAAGTGTTCTCTATTTAAGTTTTAAGAAGACACAAAGAACGGGTTAAAACAAACGTTTTTTCTGGCCATGTTTTAGGACAACATTTCCACGTACAAAGAAGTTAAAATTTAAATAAGCCCCCACTGGCCAAGTCTCAGGACAGAGTTTCCTTATACAAACAGAAGTTGTTAACACTCAAACAAGCTTCCTTTAGCCAAGTATCAGACAAAATTTCCGCTTACAACAAAATTGTTAAAAGTCAAGGAAATCTTTTTGGCCATATTTCAAAACAGAATCTTAAGGTAGTATATTTGCTAAAACTCAAAGAAGTTCTCGTTGGTCAAGTCTCAAAATAAAGTTTCCTCATACGGAAAAGCTGTTAAAAGTTAACCAAGTGTTCTCTAGCTAAGTTTCAAGAAGATAGAAGTGGTTAAAACAAACATTTTTTCTGGCCATATTTTAGGACAACATTTCCACATACAAAGAAGTTAACATTTAAATAAGTCCCCCACTGGCCAAGTCTCAGGACAGAGTTTCCTCATACAAACAAAAGTTGTTAACACTCAAACAAGCTTCCTTTAGCCAAGTTTCAGACAAAATTTCCGCATACAACAAAATTGTTAAAAGTCAAGGAAATCTTTTTGGTCCTATTTCAAAACAGAACCTTATATGTAATATATTTGCTAAAACTCAAAGAAGTTCTCGTTGGCCAAGTCTCAGGATAGAGTTCCCTCACACAGAAAAGTTGTTAAAACTTAAACAAGTGTTCTCTAGCTAAGTTTCAGGAAGATACAAAGAAGTGGTTAAAACAAATGTTTTTTTTTTGGCCATGTTTTAGGACATTTCCACATACAAAGAAGTTAAAATTTAAATAAGTCCCCCACTGGCCAAGTCTCAGGACAGAGTTTCCTTATACAAAAAAGTTGTTAACACTCAAACAAGCTTCCTTTA
>NW_019212384.1:0-2512 GCF_002443255.2 Varroa destructor | reverse complement strand
GAGAACTTGGGTTTTAGCAAATATATTGCATGTAAGATTCTGTTTTGAAATATGGCCAAAAAGATTTCCTTGACTTTTAACAATTTTGTTATATGCGGAAATTTTGTCTGAAACTTGGCTAACGGAAGCTTGTTTGAGTGTTAACAACTTTTGTTTGTATGAGGAAACTCTGTCCTGAGACTTGGCCAGTGGGCGACTTATTTAAATTTTAACTTCTTTGTATGTGGACGTGTTGTCCTAAAACATGGCCAGAAAGAACGTTTGTTTTAACCCGTTCTTTGTATCTTCCTGAAAGTTAGCTAGAGAATACTTGTTTAAGTTTTAACGGCTTTTCTGTGTCAGGGAACTCTGTCCTGAGACTTGGTCAACGAGAACTTCTTTGAGTTTTAACAAATATATTGCATGTAAGGTTCTCCCTTGAAATTTGGCCAAAAAGATTTCCTTGACTTTTAACAATTTCATTGTAAGTGGAAATTTTATCCTGAAACTTAGCTAAAGGAAGCTTGTTTAAGTTTTAACAACTTTTCTATGTGAGGGAGCTCTATGCTGAGATTTGGCCAACGAGAACTTCTTTGAGTTTTAACAAATATATTGCATGTAAGGTTCTCTTTTGAAATATGGCCAAAAAGATTTCCTTGACTTTTAACAACTTTGTTGTAAGTGGAAATCTTCTCCTGAAACTTAGCCAAAGGAAGCTTGTTTGAGTGCTAATAACTTTTTTTGTATGAGGAAACTCTGTTCTGAGACTTGGCCAATGGGGGACTTATTATGAGTTTTAACAACTTTTTTGTATATGGTAATGTTGTCCTAAAACATGGCCAGAAAAGAAGCGTTTGTTTTAACCACTTCTTTGTATCTTCCTGAAACTTAGCTAGGGAACACTTGTCTAAGTCTTAACAACTTTTCTGTGTGAGGGAACTCTATCCTGAGACTTGACCAACGAGAACTTGGGTTTTAGCAAATATATTGCCTGTAAGATTCTGTTTTGAAATATGGCCAAAAAGATTTCCTTGACTTTTAACAATTTTGTTGTATGCGGAAATTTTGTCTGAAACTTGGCTAAAGGAAGCTTGTTTGAGTGTTAACAACTTTTGTTTGTATGAGGAAACTCTGTCCTGAGACTTGGCCAATGGGGGACTTATTTAAGTTTTAACTTCTTTGTATGTGGAAATGTTGTCCTAAAACATGGCTAGAAAAAATGTTTGTTTTAACCACTTCTATCTTCCTGAAACTTAGCTAGAGAATACTTGTTTAAGTTTTAACAGCTTTTCTGTATGAGGAAACTCTATTTTGAGACTTGACCAACGAGAACTTGAGTTTTGCCAAATTTATTGCATGTAAGGTTCTGTATTGAAACATGACCAAAGAGGCTGCCTTGACTTTTAACAATTTTGTTGTATGCGGAAATTTTGTCTGAAACTTGGGTAAAGGAAGCTTGTTTGAGTGTTAACAACTTTTGTTTGTATGAGGAAACTCTGTCCTTAGACTTGGCCAATGGGGGACTTACTTAAGTTTTAACTTCTTTGTATGTGGAAATGTTGTCCTAAAACATGGCTAGAAAAAATATTTGTTTTAACCACTTCCTTGTATCTTCCTGAAACTTAGCTAGAGAATATTTGTTTAAGTTTTAACAGCTTTTCTGTATGAAGAAACTCTATTTTGAGACTTGACCAACGAGAACTTGGGTTTTAGCAAACATATTGCATGTAAGATTCTGTTTTGAAATATGGCCAAAAAGATTTTCTTGACTTTTAACAATTTTGTTGTATGCGGAAATTTTGTCTGAAACTTGGCTAAAGGAAGCTTGTTTGAGTGTTAACAACTTTTGTTTGTATGAGGGCACTCTGTTTTGAGACTTGACCAATGGGGGATTTATATAAGTTTTAACTTCTATGTATGTGGAATTGTTGACCTAAAACATGGCCAGAAAAAACGTTTGTTTTAACCACTTCTTTGTATCTTCCTGAAACTTAGCTAGAGAATACTTGTTTAAGTTTTAACAACTTTTCTGTGTGAGGAAACTCTATACTGAGACTTGACCAACGAGAACTTGAGTTTTAGCAAATATATTATATATAAGATTCTGTTTGTAATATGGCCAAAAAATTTTCTTGACTTTTAATGATTTTGTTATAAGCGGCAATTTTGTCTGAAACTTGGCTAAAGGAAGCTTGTTTGAGTGTTAACAACTTTTTTTTTGTATGAGGAAATTCTGTTCTGAGACGTGGCCAATGGGGGACTTATTTGAGTTTTAACAACTTCTTTGTAGGTGGAAACGTTGACCTAAAACATGGCCAGAAAAAACGTTTGTTTTAACCACTTCTTTGTATCTTCCTGAAACTTAGCTAGAGAATACTTGTTTAAGTTTTAACAACTTTTCTGTGTGAGGAAACTCTATACTGAGACTTGACCAACGAGAACTTGAGTTTTAGCAAATATATTATATATAAGATTCTGTTTGTAATATGGCCAAAAAATTTTCTTGACTTTTAATGATTTTGTTATAAGCGGC
>NW_019212383.1:0-1124 GCF_002443255.2 Varroa destructor | reverse complement strand
GAGTGTTAACAACTTTTTGTATGAGGAAACTCTATTCTGAGACTTGGCCAATGGGGGACTTATGTGGGTTTTACCAACTTCTTTGTATGTGGTAATGTTCTCCTAAAACATCGCCAGAAAAAAAAAAGGTTGTTTTAACCACTTCTTTGTATCTTCCTGAAACTTAGCTAGGGAACACTTGTCTAAGTTTTAACAACTTTTCTGTGTGAGGGAGCTCCATCCTGAGACTTCTTTGAGCTTTAGCAAATATATTGCGTGTAAGATTCTATTTTGAAATAGGGCCAAAAGATTTTCTGGACTTTCAACAATTTTGTTGTAGGCGGAAGTTTTGTTCTGAAACTTAGATAAAGGAAGCTTGTTTGAGTGTTAAGAACTTTTTGTATGACAAAACTCTGTTCTGAGACTTGGCCAATGGGGGACTTATTTGAGTTTTACCAACTTCTTTGTATGTGGAAATGTTGTCCTAAAACATGGCTAGAAAAAAAACGGTTGTTTTAACCACTTCTTTGTATCTTCCTGAAACTTAGCTAGAGAACACTTGTTCAAGTTTTAACAACTTTTCTGTGTCAGGGAACTCTGTCCTGAGACTTAGTCAACGAGAACTTCTTTGAGTTTTAGCAAATATACTGCATGTAAGATTCCATTTTGAAATATTGCCAAAAAGATTTCCTTGACTTTCAACAATTTTGTTGTAGGCGGAACTTTTGTTCTGAAACTTAGATAAAGGAAGCTTGTTTGAGTGTTAACAACTTTTTTGTATGAGAAAACTCTGTTCTGAGACTTGGCCAATGGGGGACTTATTTGAGTTTTACCAACTTCTTTGTATGTGGTAATGTTCTCCTAAAACATCGCCAGAAAAAAAAAAGGTTGTTTTAACCACTTCTTTGTATCTTCCTGAAACTTAGCTAGGGAACACTTGTGTAAGTTTTAACAACTTTTCTGTGTGAGGGAGCTCCATCCTGAGACTTCTTTGAGCCTTAGCAAATATATTGCGTGTAAGATTCTATTTTGAAATAGGGCCAAAAGATTTCCTTGATTTTCAACAATTTTGTTGTAGGCGGAAGTTTTGTTCTGAAACTTAGATAAAGGAAGCTTGTTTGAGTGTTAAGAACTTTTTGTATGAC
>NW_019212382.1:0-16421 GCF_002443255.2 Varroa destructor | reverse complement strand
TATAAATATGCTTGGCTGCTATACGAGCTGACGCAGAATCATTTACTCGGTCGTATTTAAATCTGCAAACTTTACGGAAACACAACGAAATCGTTGCATTCATCAACGGGTTTGCTACAGGTGATGAACAGTGGATCACATGCAGCGATAACTTGCGAATAAAAAATGTGCTCCACGATTTGGCGGAGCCCAGACAGTCACCAAAGGAAGCGATGTTATATATTTTGTGGGATTGAAAAGAAGTCATGCGTTATAGTTTTTACCGTCCGGCCAAACAATTGATTCGGACCCTTACTATCAATAAGCATAGTGACAAGATTCTAAGGACCCATTGCAAAAAATCTACTGGAGTTAGCAAAGAGAAAAAAACGTGTCTCTTACCATGATAATGCCAAACTATAGGTATTTAGCTGCAAACAAAAACTGAGAAAAGTTGTATGAAGTGCGCCCACCGCATAGTCCGTATTCTGTACTCTCAGACTATTCTCCACCTTGATCTTTATGGACCACCCTTAATGGGGGACACTTTAATAGAGGGACGTAAAAATCACTGGCGACAATTTTCCGCCCAGGAACCATAGAATTTCTATTGTGATAGAATTATGGTGTTACCAGACAGGTAACAGAAGGTCATCAATTTAGATTATGCATATTTAGCTTAACGATATCGCTCTAAACTAAAATATAAAAAAAATGGTGGCTTCCATTTTGACTTAAAAACAGTCACTACTTTTTCGACAATGCAATATATTCTACAAAAAAAATTAGGCCTCTGACGTACACTCAGCTAAGTCTACAGCTATTTATGTGAAGGGTAACACCAAAAAATCGCCGAAAAGGCGCAAATACGGAAAATAATTTATTTCGAAATTACGAATCAAGTAGAAGAGTTGGTTATCGCAATCGTGTGTGCGAAGCCTACATAAACGGCAGTTTTGTTGTTTCATCTACGGTTTGACCACGGAACTTTCGCCGTAATAAGCTCACTTGGCGAATGCCCGATCCTTAAAATTCCCGTTATTATTATTTTTATATAACACATCTTACATAATTCTAAAAACACATTTAGGTCAAGCCAGGAACATTTTTTTTATAGGCACGGTTCGAAAGTATACTGCCGAAAATTTTTGCGCTTGGAGTATCACTCTAGAACTTCGTTGGCTACCTAAAATTGACGGTTATTGTTACCAAGCGGAATGCTGCTTGCAGTGAACCCGAAAAGTACTTTAATGTGCTAAAGTACTTATGTAGAAAGTCGGCTAAAAAGACTAACGAAAGTAATTTACGTTCCCTGTAGCTTTTCAAGTTAGAGAATTTAGTACAACTAATGTCTCGACTCTTTTACTGAGGAGTTTTACTGAAGCCCAATTCATGGCTTATACGAACCTGACGTCGATTTTGTATACACTGAAAGATTCATGGGTGCAATTCAAAGCCAAAAATCTTTCGACTGTTTTATTCTCAAAAGCAGTCATTAAGTGATATAAAACAGTAGCAGCGACGCTATGGTTACGTATATTTTGCTAGAGTACAAAAACGAAGCTTGTTAGTCTATTTTATGAAGTAGACTGTGGGAAGGGTCGATAAGACCAACATTGTGGAGAAAAAGATTTAGCCAGCTCCCAAAAAAATTGAAAGTCTGCTTCTAAAGCTGAATGTAAGATCAACTAAAGCATTACTGAAACGAAGACGAATTAGAGTTGAGCTTACTATGAGGAAAACTAACGAATTCCCTTGTATGAATATTAATTAAGGTAATTCAGGTAGAGAAAAAAAAAATTCCTAAAAATACTCGTACGTATTTTTGGGTATGAATTAAAAAGTATAAGGTGAATGGCAGTTAGTTGGACAAAATACTTGGAGAAGGACACCTTTGCCGACATGCTAAAACTATGTTTGACTTCTTTCGGTTCGACCAATTATCGTGTCCGAATTAACGCGGAAGGAAACTAACAGTGACTGATCGAGTTGGGCATCGATTCAGTTCTAAAAGCCACCCAAAGAAAACAGTGAGAATCGTGCATCTTGTAGCTCTAAAGTAGCATTTTTCAGACCTATCATTATTTTTATATGAATATTTAAAGTCGCATTTGCAATCCATACAACATATAAACTATACAATTAAAAACAAGAGCCTAAGCCAACTCGCTCATACTAAAGCCGAAATGCACAGGAGTCAAAATAGTCAAACTCGCTAAATCAAAAATTTGTTGGAATGATTTTATGGAGAGCCGATGTATTATTTTACTACTAAAATTTGAAATTGGTGGGAAGTGACATGCCAGATATAACATCAGGGATATATGTGATTGCATCAGAGCTATTATTATACCAATTGAATAAGCGCATTGCAGAAAAAGTCTGCTCTTTTGTTCAGAAGACTCCTCAGCTGACTAGATAAATTACTAGTAGTGACCTAAGTAATGAAGATTAAGGTTCTTTTTAACTATAAAACAAAATTTCTTAAAAAATTACTATAGTCCGAGGCATAGAGTTGAAGCCCCTTTCTCTCATTCAGAATGATTCAAGCATTAAGACTATACAGATGTTAAACAAGCATCGGTTCTGGAAAGCTATGTACTTTTTTGACTCAGGTAAGTATCTTGGCAGAATAGGTTACTCGGTCATACTACAAGATAACAACAAATAAAAAAATTATTTGATATACCCAAAACTATTCTCACACTTGGATTCACACAACCTTAATTAATTTACCGCATTTCGGTATATCTTAACGTGCCTATTTGAACGCGAAATTATAGGATCATTCGATCGGCCTAGACAGTGCGTTGCAAAGCCGCTGCGATCGTGTAAGTTATTTCTGGCCATTCAAAAGTATGACTGCAGAACTTGCTTATAAAACTCCTTTCTACATTAATGAAGTTTATAAAATGTATCAAAAAGGCAAAAAAGCTATCTTTGATGCGCTTAGATGTTTAGTACACAAATGAGAGGACACAAAAATAGTTTTTAATAGCTGGTGAAGACTACTTGAATCGAAGAAATTGGCGTGTTGGCATCTGAGTTAAGTAGATTCAATATAGTGCAAGATTCAATATAGGTAGATTCAACGACAGTGCAAGTAAAGTTTATTGTTGTTTTTCTTGTTGTTGATGTTGTCGCAGAACAACAAACTTAGAGTAGCGGAAGAAGTGCGTCTGTAATTTGGGCGAAGTCCAGTCCTTATTCAGTCTGTTCGCTCTGAGCGAAGCATCAACGAGGTTAAAAAGCTACTTTTTGCTTGAAATCGACATTACATGTTACAATTAGTTCTCTTATGGCTTGTGCAAAACCAAAAAAAAGGCTTCCATGAGGCAAACCTGAGCTTTTGTATGGAAATAAACAGCCGTTTTGAAGAGAAGAATATATTCAACTGCCAGTAGGTTGTTCAAACAAACTCTGATGGTTAACCTTTGAAAAAGATTTTTAAAGAAAAGTTTCGACTTTTTTGCATCTTTTGATTTTTTGACCCTTCTGCGTTTTAACTTACTATCAACCTAAAATTTAATTACGTTGAAGTATATGTTGTTGTTTAAATACATGAGTATATATTAAGAAAAAGTCCGGATTTATATATATATATATATATATATATATATATATAGCGTGCGTTATCACACGCTAGACGGCCGACAATAATTAAAAGAGAGAACTCGGAAAATATTTAAGAAAAGGTACTAAAATACGAGCCGACTGGTCAGTCAACGCAAGGATGAAATGTGGGTTCAGTGCGAAAATGTGTAGAGAAATATTAACTTAAACAATTTTTTTTCATAAACTTTATAAATTTGATAAAGTAATAAATTGACAAACCGCATATAATTCTAAGTCTCAAGGTGTAGTCAGGTCTCGATCGCAGCAACATGAATTTTTTGCATTACTTTTGAAAGGGAGCGCGCAGTTGTGCGATGGGATTGGTTATACAAAATTGAAGTTGAAAATTGAAAAAAAAAATAAAAATGGGAGCGGTAGTAGCGAGCATTTCGGGCAGTAAGTGCTGCAGAGTAGCAATAGTAAGTAAAAAGAACAAAACGTTGGTTTCGTAGGTTTTTGAACGTTGTTAGGGGAAGTGTATTCTGGAACTACAGGGTATAGTCAAAATTGACCAGATTGTGTTAATGGTTTCCTGAATAGGGTAGCGTCAGCATGTGAAAGACGTGGCGCAGCGGGGTATAACAATTAGGTAGCAGTGTATCGCATGAAAAAAGAAAGTGAGATATGTCATATTGCTTTCGTGGCCTTTTCCTGGGAGTCTGACACCGCTAGTAGGTTTCCGAGGGTAGCTGTAGTGTCCAGAACAGAACATGTCAGGGGAAGGCCGAGATAGGATTAATGCCGAAGCAGTTTTTGACAATGAGCTGTGTAGAGGCAGAACAGAGATACAACGGGATGTGACCAGGGTGTATATATAGTTGTATTTCAACAGAGAGTGTGCACGTGCACTAAGCTGCACTTCTCAATCGATGCAGCCGCGATGCATGCTTCCTTCATGCAGCCGCATGAAGGAAGTGAAGAGAAAGTTAAAGTATGGCGTGAAGTAGCGCGTGACAGCCTATCACATAGGAGAAGGAAGTAAATGTGGCTATGTATATAAGTCCAAATGATCTTTAAAGTGTATGTATTTCAGAAGGCTAATGAAAAGTTAGCAGACCGGCGGACGATTTCAAGTCGAGGCCCTTGCCCGTGATCATAAACCATATGCCGGTAATCCATGTCTATATATCTGCCGACAACCCGCACTGGCCAAGTGAAGAGGAGGTTATGATACGTGAAGATTACGCGGCAATGTAATATGGGTTAGACAAGTGTGGGCCGTCCAAGTTCGAATTGTGTTGGTAAACCTGCGCGAATAGCCGCAATCATGAAAGGCAAAAAGATTAGATGAACACATTGCTGGCTACGGTAAAATGGGTGACGACAGTAACGGGTGTTGCAAGAAGCAACGTGGCCGACGGATCTACTTAGTGCGTTATTTGAGTTGCATAAGTCAGAGTCGTATGAGAAACATTGAGCTGAGTGACACTCGAAGGATGCTGTGCTTGCTCTTATGACCTACATAACCCATAGTAAATACAGGGATCTCATCAGCTTAGGTAGTTGATTTAAATTTGAGTTTAATTTTCTAAAAAACGATTCCCAAAAAGGAGTTCTACATAAGAGATAACCAATAGTAACTGCTGTGATGAAAACCCTTCTGAGTCAAGTTGTGTGCGCCAGATCGAAGCGAAGTAGAAACACTGATAGAAGCTCTTCATAAATAAATGTTGACGAGAACTTGATTATTAAAACGATTCGAGAATTGGACGGAGCAGAATCTCTATAATTGTTATGCAGAGCTGAGCTGTTTACAGCGATGCTTGAAGCGGCCCTCCTTAGTTGCCCACCATAACTATTTTGGAGGCGAGTGTGAAAAATTTTGTAGTATAGTGTAGCAGTTAGGTAGTGACCCACTAAAATAAAATCATCTACTTGATTAGTGGAAGTTGCGTTGTATTGATCATAACGGGATTCCTGGTTTATAAGGCTTCCCGATTAATCGAGAATTCGCTGTCGCGCTAAAGGGTGGAACGCACATCTATTATATTCTGGCTAATGTTCAGTAAGGTCGAAATATTTGCTACTGAGTCTAACTGGCATAAGCCCTTTAAGTTCACAACTTGCGATATTTGTCAGCATTATAAACTATTAGTGTGCTATTACAAAGGATTGTTGAAAAAATGATAGCGGCTTTTTTCGGTGTTAAAATTATTTATGCTTCGGTTTTTTTGCGCAATATGACTGTTCTCATCCGTTGGTTCCTCTCCCATTTTATTGTATGTTTGGACCTTAAGAATAAGAATGTCAGGTAAAGTGAACGAAAGATTTTAGCTTTTCACTAATTTTAAAAAGCTTGGTAGCTAACCTAAGGGATTTGCTACGCATGCGATGAAGACCTTATAGCTAAGAGATATGGGTTCATCTAACATGCAGCTTCTTTTTAGTGTGATTCAAGGTGGTCCTCATCGAACCCGCAAGGCCCTTTTTTCTGAACACTGACAAAATAAACAAAAATTGTGATTACTTGCAGATTAAAAAATCTAATTCTCCTTAAAAAAATATTGTTGAATGTTTTTATAATTAATTTCCGGAAATGACGTTTTATATGAGGGGTCGTTTCCGAAATTTCTGTAAACATTTTTTTAGCAAATCTTACCAACAAGAAGCATTTGTAATTGACGTTTTTTCTATTTTCATCACAGGAGGCCTGTTCCTTCAATTCCACCGCGTATTCCTGACCGACCTGGATCACAAGTTCGCCCGTAAACTGCTAAGCCATATTTGACTGAAAATCATTTACCACAATTACAATACAAATTCTATGCTTTCAACGGCCTTATAGTCGACGCAAAAGGCCACAATAATGAGTGATTCCATTACACTGGACCTCTTTTTGTGGTTGGTAATCATTTGCGTAGATGTCAATATGAAATTCGCTCGTCGACGTAATACAGGATGTGACATAAGAGGAAATAAACAGCGCTAAAGCGGATCAGGTTGTACAAAAGCAAAAAGCAGCACCACAAAGGTATGTTACAATATTACTGTTTTATATACAGTACTTTCTCAAGAATATAGCATAGAGGTGTTCAACGCTCAATTGAAACCGATTTAAATAGCCTATACATGAGTCCTATCAAACGTTATGTTCGGTATTGTGCTAAACTTTGTTTTTTACGCGTTTTTCATGTTTTTTGGTCAATTTGTGCCGAAAAATCTACTTCCATAGTAAATTCCCCTACTTTGGCCAGTTAATCCCTCATGACCAGTCTTTATTTGGATTTTACAGTATTGGCCAAACACAAGAGCGCTAAATAGTTAACTTTACTTTTCTGGTCGTTTATTAAATAAACGGCCAATTTCGCAGTTTAATCTTCTGCCTTAAAAACAAACCGTTTTCGCTGCTTGACCTCATTCCGCTAATAATTATAAACTAGTTGTTAAAGATGAAAGAAGTCCGCTAAAAATATTACTAATAAATAACGTGAGTGCAGTATAATTACTTATCACTTAACGCGAAAGATTTGTAGATTAAACATTTTGTATTTATTTTATTAACCCTTCAAAACTCCTTTCTACTAGTCTATATTTAGGCCCAATGGTCGTGCAGCATAGTGTAGTTTTTTTCGAAAACGTCCCTATCAAACATGAACTATATGCTGATGACTTAAAAGTTTTACTTCGAAATAAACAAAGTGAGTAGTGCACTTCTGGTTCAGGAGGCGATTGACGGTATACTCGTTCTTAGCCAAGGAAACTACTATATATTCACATATGGCGCTGTTGTTGAGGTTATTTTAGATGATACAGTATGTTTTAGAGGTGCTAAGCAGATGCCGTGCGTACCGGTTCATAACGACGCAGGTATTGCCGATTTTAAGCTCAGAATTTATGTGGCCCCTTTCAAATACTGCACCATGACTATATTTATATTACAGAGTAACAAAACCCTAAGTGTTTTAAAATCTTCATAATCCTCTAGTCGTATTGCTCATAAGGGTAGTTATTAATTTACCATAGGAATATAAATACCTTACAAAATGTTCAGGACCGTTTTCTAAAACGCGGTGCATGGAGATGTAGCGCCAATTGTGAGTGGATTCAGCTGCATCCCCAAAAAGAAAATGACCTGTGGACGGTCAACAGATTACATGCAAACAACTTTCCCGGCGACTTCTTTGAAATTAAATGAAAGAATCCACGTAGTGGCGTATCCATTCTCTGTAAGTAACTACTTGTGACACTGTTAAAAGCCTGTTTTCGCCGCGGGTGAAGAGCTTATCCTATTTAGACAGACAGCTGCTTCGTAAACCAGTTTATTTAGAGACTTTATATTGCACTGCATCTTAGGCGTCTTTGATTCAAATAGCAGATAGTTCAAAGAAGCTTAAAATATCTCAGTGTTTTCTGGTAGTTAAGTCAAAGGTTCTTTGTGCTTCTAAGCCATTATTTTGAATAGATCACAACATTTAACCTAGGTTCGGGCTCTTAAAATAACTATGTAACTGAATATGTGACACCAGTTTGCCTATATTGAAAAGCTGCAGAAACAACCTCGGATAATTCTGTCATAATAATTCCGGATAATTCGGATGATTCTGTCATTAGCAGATATAAACGAACGTTCATCCTCCCTTAAAGAAGCTCGGGACTGTCTTTTTCTAATTTACACAGCTAAGTCAAGTATCTTGTTTCACCAATGGAGTTCTCTTCATGCACGCTACATCTAGGTGGAATTATAAAACTTGTTGTTTTTTTTGCTACTCGACACACGTATCTTTGGAATCCAAACATAAGCAAAAATAGGCTTATCCAAAAAACGGCACCGATACCCCTGTAAAGAAATTCCTTCAACAAAATGTAATATTTGACCATTATCGAAAGAACAACTGGGAACGCGGAAGAAGTGCAAGCGCTGATTACGAACAAATATATCTTTTCTACTTTACAGGTGGTGTGGATACGGAGTCGATTCGCGTAGCCACCCTCCTGACGTGGGAAGATCCTTAATGATGCATAGCATCTGATCACACTGTATAACAACTAATTAATGGCTTAACTCTACTGGTCCTTACAACAAAAAGTATTTATGAAAATGGTTAGCAACATAATAACGTGCACTAGAAATATTTTGTTTTTCAATTATAAGACGGAAGGTGGACGGATGCAAAAATAGCGCCCCAGCAGGGAGACAAAAATATTCGTTATATATATGCTATCGATATATTTAGGTTAATTATCCGTATGAACTGTAGATTGACTGCTTTGCTGAACTGAAGCGGGGCGTTGTAGACAATATAAACAAACGAATTAATAGACTTGACTGACGTATATAAAACGCATAATAATGCGTACAGATATGTAGCTGATATGTGATATAATGGAAGAACTTAATATGACAAGGCGATCCGATTTCCTAAGTTATTTTGACTCTGTATAAGTCCTGCTTGAGATTGGTGTCTGTGTCTATAAATCTTGGATATATTTCAGAATTAACTAAATTGCGCCAAAAACAATAAGTGAATCTTTTTGATACAACTGACCCGAAAACAACGATTGGTGAACTTTACAACATCGCACATATTTTGAATAAATTAATATTTCAAATAATTGTCTTGTTTAGTTTCTTCAATATAAGGTACGCAAGGAACGAGCGGCGTTTGTCGAGCTCATTTTCCAACAATTGGGCGTGAGCGACCCACTCCTGTAGCTTTTTTCGTTTACAAATAACTTAGGTAAAATTTGCTTTGGCTTAGTGGTAAGCGGCCACATTATCTGGACTATTATTTCGAGCTCTAATATTTCTGAAACACGCTTGGAATAAGCGCTTGGTCTGGTTACCCCATTGAATAGTTTCCAAAAGCGAGGGTCGTTGTAGTCGTAGCCTAGAGATTTTTACCGTCTGCTGATTTAGTAGATACAACTTTGTGGTCTACATATGTACACGGGATGCGATAGAGAAGTCTGGAATTGACCAAGGTCTATTTACTGTTAGATATTTCATCTAACTCTGTATAGCAATGCAGTCAGCTTAAAGACAGCGCCTGGTGCCGAGGCCGCGTATCACGGATACAGAGCGTTTGTAATGTGTTTTGCTTTTTTAAGCTAAATTGGGTTTACTTAGATGTTGATTCTCGGTGCGGAGGTTTTCTGCCGGGCAAGACATTACCGAAATCTTTAGCGTCATTAAAAAAATTCTATCCCATCATAATAATTTAACTCTAGTCATGCGATGAATAATGAGGTTTTGAGGCTTGGTTGTCTTTAAATGGTCAAAGGCAAGAGCATGAATGATAATGGTAATGGAACTGCAGTTCAAGCTATGCTTACGCTATATTGCACTACAGTTTCAAAAAGAGATTAAATGAAAACGCTATATTAGAGCACCAATTAAATTCTACACGAATATCCAAAATTTAGAAAATTTTGCAATTCATGTCCCGAATTAGCCCACTGAAAAAAAAATAGAACGTGTTTAACTTGCGCGGGAAAGTGTACCCGATTGAACAGACACTTCTTAAAAGGAAAGCTTTTTTTCCATTAATCTACAAAAACTTGATACGATAGGAGATCTGTTTGGACAATGCTGCTGACCAATATATAGCCGATAAACATTAGAACTCATGAAAGCAATGCGAGCTCTGGAACAGCAGAAGAAGCGAATGATCGGCATGAAACCAGATCGCAAGAGGCATTTAGGTTGCAGACAAAATGAGGCAGTAAAACAAACACCAAATCGGTGTAGATTAAACTAAGAGGAATAAAATAGCAGAAGACTCAATAATCGACGTTGCGCTAGTACGAAAGCAATGGAGAAAAGCCAACCTGAAAACATTTGGTTAGATATCGGTAGGATAAACGAAATGTGTCATTATTGTACATTAGAATATCTTTTTGAATGATAAAATGGCTTGGTCAAGGGAAATGGTTGTATGTAAACAAACATGAAATCGAATGAGATGCAACCGCTTGCAGAAGTGGACAGTTATACGGAAACAACGGGCTGCCAGAAATTTTCTGCGAAAATATTAGGGCTGATTTCAGATGATTTAATTTGGTGTCACTAGAAAGTAACGTTCTCCTGCGGGAACGAACGATTAATTATAAAATATGCTGTTTATCGCCAGATATAGACACTTACTCTATAAAGCGGTAAGTAACACCAACTTTCTCATATTTACCCTGTGAATTCACAAGACACAATAAACGGTACCTACAAATCATGAACCGTAGGTTTCATGCTGTTACTTAAACTTAGCAGGTACAACTTTCATATTCGGTACCCAACAGCTACCGTCAAATGTATCAAAGATTTGCACGACCCGCGTGTCATTATTGATTCTGAAAAGACCACCAAGCAACATGAAACAACCGCCAGCAACAGACTTAAAGGAATTATTATTCAAAATACCTCAGGATTAGGACCGCAACGTATCGTGTTACGTCAGTAAGACAATTCATATGAACTATAGGGCCACATATGGTAAACGAACGAATTGCAGATGATTTCGATTATTTAACTGTTCACAATGTGGTATTGTTCGACGGTTAGAATCGTGAGCCGTGCATAGCCCAGAACAAAAACGCTCTGCAATGCTACGCGTATGACTTATCAAATTGCACTCAATTTTATTCATCGTGCAAGCCTTTTTTACGAATGTCTACGAAGATGGAGTATCTATCTAAAATAACCAACAACCTTTATGATAGACAAATTATAGGGGATTACGTAAACGACAATGACGATGAACTTGCAAGCGTCGATCTGTCATCTTCATTCGAAGGCGTATTAAGATCATGGCAGAACTTTCATAGGAAGCTATAATGTACATTCGCACGTGCGGAAATTCGTCACTATTCTAAATAATAATTTTTCAAACTTAATAAATATACATTTTCACATACTGAATAGTGTAGAACGCAGGAAACTAGCTTGTTTAGTCTATTTTTACATAGCGTATCGACTCTTTTAATCATTTATCCAACTCTTGGGTACCGGACTTATCTTAGCCAAAACACCTCTTCGCGCGACCTTCGGTCGGCTGGCCTGACCTTTCCGAGCCACTAGAGTTTCATCTTGGAAAAGTTTACGTGGAAGGTAGAGCCGCTAAATGCCTTTCTCGATACATGGAGGAGTTCTTCCATAGATCGTATCGTTAATTTGCTCGATCATAACCTTACACGTTTGAAAACAACGCCGGGCCATTGTCTGCAAAAATCACAGGGGCCATATGCATGGTCCGCGCTAATATAGAATTCGTGAAAATTGAGTTGCGCGAACAATTACGCTCTATGTGTGTTGCGTAATTAGTAAACTGTTTAAACAGTGCGTTAAATAACATACAACTTTAGACATTTCGTGCTCGTTTGTTTGATTAGGGCGATCATCATTACAGTAAGGGCTTAAATAAGTTAGCTTTTGGTAGGAATCATTTTGCACATCCTTTTTCCTTGACCAAGTGGTGTCGTTTGTTTTTATTGAAGTACACGTAGAGGCGAGTAACTCATGCCACCGAACGAAAGCAACTGTTTATAGATCGCAGTATTATCGTACGGGACGTGCTACACATTGTGAGACTTTGTATCAAGATTGCAAAAGTACGCAGGTTACGCAAAAACAAATCGCATAAAATCGCGTGGCCTGGTCAGCCTTATTATGAATATAGTTTGCCTTTCACTTTTTTATAAAGTAAAATAGCATCGCTTGAAAAAGGGCTCGGGACGAAGTCTAAGGCCGAATCGGTGACGTGTCTGTTGCAACGCGTGTCTTAGGCCCACTTGTGGTGAGTCAATATTCCAGAATTCGATCTACGGTGGCCAGAATTCGATCTACGATGAACCTATACCGAAACGTGCCCTTAAGTCACCTCAGTCGTGCTCAGGCGAAGCTAGTTAAAGACCGGCGCCTGTAAGAAGCGCGATGTTTGGCTCCTCTGCTGACCTGTCGGTAGACCTGAACCAGGCGATGATAGCGATAGCTCAAGCATGTCGACTGCGCGCAACTTCTTGAAGCCTTTAGACCATGTCACTGAATTTCCACCAAGAGGTCGCACCCCCCGCCACCGACGACGGAACTGCGTGCGGTTTTGGGACGTCTGCCGTCATGTCCTAGCTCATAATCATGCCCAGATATCACCGTCGCTTCTGTTCCGCGACAGGCCCTCGATACGGTCGTCAAGCACCTTTCTTGCTAAGCAAACCCCTAACCACAAGCAACCGCTGCTCGATCAAGGGCCCACTTGCACCTAGGTACTGAGACATATCAATAGTATACCCATAAAACGGTGGAACAGATTTACCGACCAATGCTGCGGACGACAGCCTTCGGAGGAGAGCTGTTGCGGCAATCGGCCTGGCACAAGCGAGGTGGCTTAGCACCCCCACCCACCTCAACGTCATGTGCAAAAGTTATGGTCATTGTAACGCCCCTTCAAAGGTGAGATAGCCAGCTTCTACTGCATGCAAACGAAGTGAAGTTGTTCGACATACAACTCTCCGCAGAATTAGATCATTAATACAGAAGCAATATATCCACTGCTCCGGCGTTCCCAAAAATTAGCCGCCACCACAATATACTCTTCTGGATAATTTCGCCAAGCTCCATGACACCGTTGAAACTCTCGAAGGTACTTGTAGACAGATTAATACACACATTCACCATTTAACGGTAGCTAAGAAGTTAATTATAGAATTTCGAGACGATTTCGAGACGTTCGCGTTTATGTTTACCCGGACAGGAGACCAATAGGGGTTCTAGCAAGGACATATAACACTCAATTAGTAGATAAGCTCGGACTCATCGTTGAACCAACTCGAGTTCCGATATGATACCATATGTTTTCGGTACCTCAGTAGTGTTTTTGACGAAGGTCATCCTAACATGCACTCGTGTAGGTTGCAATTAATTTCAGACTTAGGTCAATCGTACGACTTCTTGCAACAAGTTTTTGTTTCTGCGAAAAGGACGGGTGGCAAATTTCGTCGAAATTTTTTCGTTCGAAATTTCGATCGAACAAACTGCCCTTTAATACTTTTTGTACGATAATCACGAATCAAGACAATTCATGATATTTTCATGAGATTTGGGCAACTGTTACACCAGTATTTAGTAGACATCGCTGCGAAGATTGAATCGGCAAACCTCTTCTATGTCCGAGTTAACTATCAGATCCAACGCCGCAGAGATGACCTATCCAACGTCGGAAAATGCTACGCTCTTTCGTTTTTATTAAAGGAGATCTTCGATATATGAATGAGTTACGCCACGACGTCATGATATACATTCACACGTACGACAACGCGTCCCTTTTCGTCACTGTAACCTGCAACACTCCGTGGCCGAAGTTATGTCTAACACGAAGGCCAGCTTCCCGAGGGTCGCCAAAACTTGAAAGGGTTTTCTAACTGAGTAAAGAAATTTTTATACAAAGCCACATACGCACATTAGGATCCATTATTGCGTTTCCCGAGAAACAAGTGTTTTTTACGAAGAAGCCGGTAAGCTGGAAACACTTACCTTTAACCACATTTTTCTCAATCAACTGTACACGAAGCCTCTGACCATGCAAAAGTATCCCTAATCGGTAATAGCGACATTCCAAACATCACTATACGCAGTATTTTACAATGACTTGCCCCATGCTATCCACCTATTGGCAACAAAGTCGACGAAAGCGCCTCTAACCATTAAACAAGGCCTCACTGTCTGACCTCTACTAACGATTAATAATTTTACGACCTGTCATTGTGAACGCTGAATACAGGTACCTTTTTGCACAGGTAAATTTTGTAGATATAGATAGTGCCTTAGGTAGGTCACGGTCAGTACCACAATTCAACAATAAATCTGTAGCGGGCTGCGCGATATATGTAACAAGCGCAATTTTTTAGAAGGCATTGCCATGGTAATCATATCTAGCAAGCATGCTCCCACACTGGCTCAGATGTCAGCGTTGATAAAAATAACTATCGTTTGTTAATATTCAGGAAAATGAGGGATTGGATAACAATAAAGAGAAAAATACTATTTTTTTTCAGAATGATGGCTGTTTATATGGTTACCATGCCGTTTCATAGATCTGTTAGAGAAATCCTAGACAAATCTAGCAAGATCTACTCCCAGCATATCTCCGCAATGCTACATTTAAGGAAAGGCGATTTCGACAACTTGCTCACATAGAGAAAATAACTAGACATGCTGAAGAAAAACAAGTCTTTACTTGAGCTTTCGGTTTCGTTCATGTATAGTAAATTAAGGACTCACGTTCCTCGACCCGCTTGACAATGACACATGAGAGGCGAAACCCCGAAGCTTTTGTAGGTTTTCAAAGTTGTGCCACCCAAAACAATCTTCTAGAGGTGGATTTTTGTGGGCCGCTAGAGTGTCCTTTTGGAAAGGTATTTTATTTGAGTTGATTCAGGGCGTTTTTTCTCGAAGAAGCTTCTTTTTATTTATAAAGCATTATGATCATTTGGAGAATTTTACTTTGTTTGGCGACCTCAATTAACAACAGTTGGATTTGTAAAAAACTTACATTGGAAAGTTGTTTGTTCTTTAAACTTCATAATATAGGTGTTGGCGGAAAATTTTAATATTTGATTTTTTCACATTCAATGATAAAGTGGTAATCCTTACCCAGGTAGTTCACAATTCACGTAATATCCATCGCAATTTATGCTATTAGATTGTGTGAATATCCTTCCCCAGGAGTTAATTTCTTTTTTCTATAAGGGTTATAACGCAAATATGGTCTTTTCTATACGTTTATTGCAGCTGGTGCTATCTGTCTATCACTCGATAGGATGCATTACATATTGCCCTCTTTAGGCCTCTTTTTACGGGTTTCTTTTAAGTATATTTATGAAGATATTGTAAAGGAAGGAGTAGGCTATATTTTGATGGAATTTATGCCGAATTTTTCTCCTGACAAACTCGCTACCGGAGGTATAGACAAAGGAATTGATCTTGACACTAGTTAAAAGCAGACCAAAAAGGGTTAAAATGCTCTTATACACAAATATTAACTTAAAAAAAAATGCTGCGTGAAGGCTAAGATCTTGCAGGTAGTGCTCTATGTTGGGGGTATTTTTATACCACCAGTTAAGAATGCGTGTCACTATACCTAAACCAAATATTTAGTTTGAATGTAACATCTTTTTCCTCCATGTGGCAATCTAGTCTAAAAAGATTTGAACGGATTGTCGATTGGAAAGTAGTAGCGTCTCAGATACATTTTTGTAAAGCAGTTTCGTTCTAAAATATTCTCTGGCAAATATTCTGAGAAAAATTGAAAGCAGGTTTTCTATGCTGAATTTTTCAGATTAATCGTTGCAATGCAATAAAATGCAATATAAAAGTACAATATACCTCATAGTACGAACGGATATTTCGGGGTGAAAAAAGCCTAAAACCGAATATGGTAATTTTTAATGAACGTGACGTTGGTATTAATTTTTTTCAGATGGAGACCTATGTAGAAGGGTATTTCTTGGCATCAACTGAGAACTCTCGACGAGCTGATTGGAAATGCAGTACACGTGCATACTACTAAATTTCACTTTACGGCTTCAAAATGCTGTTGTGAAAGGTAAAAATGTATCATGGCGTTCTATGTGATGGGTTTTTTAGAGGCCAGTCAGATCTCGATGACCTGAATAAAAATTCTAGACATGTCTTGATACCAGAAATAAGTTTTTTGTTTCGGTAAAAATGGTGAAAACTCTATAAATTGTATCGGCTTATCTATATAGCAGTGCTATGAAAGCGCGTTTTGAGTTTCTTTTGACTGATTTTACTGACTGTATGATATTATAGCGCATGTTAACACTTCTTAATGTCTTTTGTAGCTATGCCAGTTATTAAATATACCATGTTCCTAAGTTCA
>NW_019212381.1:0-1122 GCF_002443255.2 Varroa destructor | reverse complement strand
AAAACCCAAGTTCTCGTTGGTCAAGTCTCAAAATAGAGTTTCCTCATACAGAAAAGCTGTTAAAACTTAAACAAGTATTCTCTATTTAAGTTTCAGGAAGATACAAAGAACGGGTTAAAACAAACGTTTTTTCTGGCCATGTTTTAGGACAACATTTCCACATACAAAGCAGTTAAAACTTAAATAAGTCTCCCATTGGCCAAGTCTCAGGCCAGAATTTCCTCATACAAACAAAAGTTGTTAACAGTCAAACAAGCTTCCTTTAGTCAAGTTTCAGACAAAATTTCCGCATACAACAAAATTATTAAAAGTCAAGGAAATCTCTTTGGTCATATTTCAAAACAGAATCTTACATGCAATATATTTGCTAAAACCCAAGTTCTCGTTGGTCAAGACTCGAAATAGAGTTTCCTCATACAGAAAAGCTGTTAAAACTTAAACAAGTATTCTCTAGCTAAGTTTCAGGAAGACAGAAATGGTTAAAACAAACATTTTTTCTGGTCATGTTTTAGGGCAACATTTCCACATTGAAAGAAGTTAAAACTTAAATAAGTCTCCCATTGGCCAAGTCTCAGGACAGAGTTTCCTCATACAAAAAAAAGTTGTTAACACTCAAACAAGCTTCCTTTAGCCAAGTTTCAGACAAAATTTCCGCATATAACAAAATTGCTAAAAGTCAAAGAAATCTTTTTGGCCATATTTCAAAACAGAATCTTACATGCAATGTATTTGCTAAAACCCAAGTTCTCGTTGGTCAAGACTCAAAATAGAGTTTCCTCATACAGAAAAGCTGTTAAAACTTAAACAAGTATTCTCTAGCTAAGTTTCAGGAAAATACAAAGAAGTAGTTAAAACAAACGTTTTCTTTTGGCCATCTTTTAGGACAACATTTCCACATACAAAGAAGTTAAAACTTAAATAAGTCCCCCATTGGCCAAGTCTTAGGACAGAGTTTCCTCATATAAACAAAAGTTGTTAACACTCAAACAAGCTTCCTTTAGCCAAGTTTCAGACAGAATTTCCGCATACAACAAAATTGTTAAAAGTCAAGGAAATCTTTTTGGTCATATTTCAAAACAGAACCTTACATGCAATATATTTGTTAAAACTCAAAGAAGTTCC
>NW_019212380.1:0-1017 GCF_002443255.2 Varroa destructor | reverse complement strand
AGTCAAACAAGCTTCCTTTAGCCGAGTTGCAGACAAAATTTCCGCTTACAACAAAATTGTTAAAAGTCAAGAAAATCTTTTTGGCCATATTTCAAAACAGAATCTTACATGCGATATATTTGCTAAAACCCAAGTTCTCGTTGGTCAGGTCTCAAAATAGACTTTCCTCATACAGAAAAGTCGTTAAAACTTAACCAAGTATTCTCTAGCTAAGTTTCAGGAAGATACAAAGAAGTGGTTAAAACAAACGTTTTTTCTGGCCATGTTTTAGGACAACAATTCCACATACAAAGAAGTTAAAACTTATATAAATCCCCCATTGGCCAAGTCTCAGAACAGAGTTTCCTCATACAAACAAAAGTTGTTAACAGTCAAACAAGCTTCCTTTAGCCGAGTTTCAGACAAAATTTCCGCATACAACAAAATTATTAAAAGTCAAGGAAATCTTTTTGGCCATATTTCAAAACAGAATCTTACATGCGATATATTTGCTAAAACCCAAGTTATCGTTGGTCAAGTCTCAAAATAGACTTTCCTCATACAGAACAGTCGTTAAAACTTAACCAAGTATTCTCTAGCTAAGTTTCAGGAAGATACAAAGAACGGGTTAAAACAAACGTTTTTTCTGGCCATTTTTTAGGACAACATTTCCACATCCAAAGAAGTTAAAACTTAAATAAGTCCCCCATTGGCCAAGTCTCAGAACAGAGTTCCCTCATACAAACAAAAGTTGTTAACACTCAAACAAGCTTCCTTTAGCCAAGTTGCAGACAAAATTTTCGCTTACAACAAAATTGTTAAAAGTCAAGGAAATCTTTTTGGCCATATTTCAAAACAGAATCTTATATGCGATATATCTGCTAAAGCCCAAGTTCTCGTTGGTCAAGTCTCAAAATAGAGTTTCCTCACACAGAAAAGTTGTTAAAACTTAACCAAGTGTTCTCTATTTATGTTTCAGGATGATACAAAGAACGGGTTAAAACAAACGTTTTTCCTGGCCATGTTTTAGGACAACAT
>NW_019212379.1:0-1098 GCF_002443255.2 Varroa destructor | reverse complement strand
GTGAAAACTCAAAGAAGTTCTCGTTGGCCAAGTCTCAGGATAGAGTTCCCTCACACAGAAAAGTTGTTAAAACTTAAACACAAGCGCTTTCTAGCTAAGTTTCAGAAAGATACAAAGAAATGGTTAAAACAAACGTTTTTGCTGGCCATGCTTTAGAACAACATTTCCACATACAAAGAAGTTGGTAAAACTAAAATAAGTCTCCCATTGGTCAAGTCACAGAACAGAGTTTCCTCATACAAAAAAAAAAAACACTCAAACAAGCTTCCTCTAGCCAAGTTTCAGGATAAAATTTCCGCATACAACGAAATTGTTAAAAGTCAAGGAAATCTTTTTGGCCATATTTCAAAAAAGAACCTTACATGCAATATATTTGTTAAAACTCAAAGAAGTTCTCGTTGGCCAAGTCTTAGGATAGAGTTCCCTCACACAGAAGAGTTGTTAAAACTTAAACAAGTGTTCTCTAGCTAAGTTTCAGAACAGGAGTCCCACATACAAAGAAGTTGTTAAAACTCAAATAAGTCTCCCACTGACCAAGTCTCAGAACAGAGTTTCCTCATACAAAAAAGTTGTTAACAGTCAAACAAGCTTCCTTTAGCTAAGTTTCAGGACAAAATTTCCACTTATAACAAAATTGTTAAAAGTCAAGGAAATCTTTTGGGCCATATTTCAAAACAGAACCTTATATGCATTATATTTGTTAAAACTCAAAGAAGTTCTCGTTGGCCAAGTCTCAGGATAAAGTTCCCTCACACAGAAGAGTTGTTAAAACTTAAAGAAGTGTTCTCTAGCTAAGTTTCAGGACAGAAGTTCCACATACAAAAAAGTGGTTAAAACAAACGTTTTTTTTTTTCTGGCTATGCTTTAGGACAACATTTCCGCATACAAAGAAGTTGTTAAAACTCAAATAAGTCCCCCATTGACCAAGTCTCAGAACAGAGTTTCCTCATATAAAAAAGTTGTTAACAGTCAAACAAGCTTCCTTTAGCTAAGTATCACGACAAAATTTCCGCTTACAACAAAATTGTTAAAAGTCAAGAAAATCTTTTTGGCCATATTACAAACAGAATCTTACATGCAATATATTTGCTAAAACTT
>NW_019212378.1:0-1404 GCF_002443255.2 Varroa destructor | reverse complement strand
TTTTTGGTTATATCTCAAAACAGAATCTTACATGTAATATATTTGCTAAAACCCAAGTTCTCGTTGGTCAAGTCTCAAAATAGAGTTTCCTCATACAGAAAAGCTGTTAAAATTTAAACAAGTATTCTCTAGCTAAGTTTCAGGAAGATACAAAGAAGTGGTTAAAACAACCGTTTTTTTAGGCCATGTTTTAGGACAACATTTCCACATATAAAGAAGTTAAAACTTAAATAAGTCCCCCATTAACCAAGTCTCAGGACAGAGTTTCCTCATACAAACAAAAGTTGTTAACACTCAAACAAGCTTCCTTTAGCCAAGTTTCAGACAAAATTTCCGCATACAACAAAATTGTTAAAAGTCAAGGAAATCTTTTTGGTCATATCTCAAAACAGAATCTTACATGTAATATATTTGCTAAAACCCAAGTTCTCGTTGGTCAAGTCTCAAAATAGTTTCCTCATACAGAAAAGCTGTTATAACTTAAACAAGTATTCTCTATCTAAGTTTCAGGAAGATACAAAAAAGTGGTTAAAACAACCGTTTTTTTTTTGCCATGTTTTAGGACAACATTTCCACATACAAAGATGTTAAAACCTAAATAAGTCCCCCATTGGCCAAGTCTCAGGACAAAGTTTCCTCATATAAAAAAGTTGTTAACACTCAAACAAACTTCCTTTAGCCAAGTTTCAGACAAAATTTCCGCTTACAACAAAATTGTTAAAAGTCAAGGAAATCTTTTTGGTCATATCTCAAAACAGAATTTTACATGTAATATATTTGCTAAAACCCAAGTTCTCGTTGGTCAAGTCTCAAAATAGAGCCTCCTCATACAGAAAAGCTGTTAAAACTTAAACAAGTATTCTCTAGTTAAGTTTCAGGAAAATACAAAGAAGTGGTTAAAACAACCGTTTTTTTTTGGCCATGTTTTAGGACAACATTTCCACATACAAAGATGTTAAAACTTAAATAAGTCCCCCATTGGCCAAGTCTCAGGACAAAGTTTCCTCATATAAAAAAGTTGTTAACACTCAAACAAACTTCCTTTAGCCAAGTTTCAGACAAAATTTCCGCTTACAACAAAATTGTTCAAAGTTAAGAAAATCTTTTTTAGCCATACTTCAAAACAGAATCTTATCGGAATATATTTGCTAAAACCCAAGTTTTCGTTGGTCAAGTCTCAAAATAGAGTTTCCTCATACAGAAAAGTTGTTAAAACTTAGACAAGTATTCTCTAGCTAAGTTTCAGGAAGATACAAAGAAGTTGTTAAAACAAACGTTTTTTCTGGCCATGTTTTAGGACAACAATTCCACATACAAAGAAGTTAAAACTTATATAAATCCCCCATTGGCCAAGTCTCAGAACAGTGTCCTCATACAAACAAAAGTTGTTAGCACTCAAACAAG
>NW_019212376.1:0-1185 GCF_002443255.2 Varroa destructor | reverse complement strand
GACAAAATTTCCGCATACAACAAAGTTATTAAAAGTCAAGGAAACCTCTTTGGTCATGTTTCAATACAGAACCTTACATGCAATATATTTGCTAAAACCCAAGTTCTCGTTGGTCAAGTCTCAAAATAGAGCTTCCTCATACAGAAAAGCTGTTAAAACTTAAATAAGTATTCTCTAGCTAAGGTTCAGGAAGATACAAAGAAGTGGTTAAAACAAACGTTTTTTTTTGGCCACGATTTAGGACAACATTTCCACATACAAAGAAGTTAAAATTTAAATAAATCCCCCACTGGCTAAGTCTCAGAACAGAGTGTCCTCATACAAACAAAAGTTGTTAACACTCAAACAAGCTTCCTTTAGCCAAGTTTCAGATAAAACTTCCGCATGCAACAAAATTGCTAAAAGTCAAGGAAATCTTTTTGGTCATATTTCAAAACAGAACCTTACATGTAATATATTTGCTAAAACCCAAGTTCTCGTTGGTCAAGTCTCAAAATAGAGTTTCCTCATACAGAAAAGTTGTTAAAACTTAAACAAGTGTTCTCTAGCTAAGTTTCAGGAAGATACAAAGAAGCGGTTAAAACAAACGTTTTTTTTTTTGGCCATGTTTTAGGACAACATTTCCACATACAAAGAAGTTAAAATTTAAATAAGTGCCCCATTGGCCAAGTGTCAGAACAGAGTGTCCTCATACAAACAAAAGTTGTTAACACTCAAACAAGCTTCCTTTAGCCTAGTTTCAGATAAAATTTCCGCATACAACAAAATTGTTAAAAGTTAAGGAAATCTTTTTGGTCATATTTCAAAACAGAACGTTACATGTAGTGTATTTGTTAAAACTCAAAGAAGTTCTCGTTGGTCAAGTCTCAAAATAGAGTTTCCTCATACAGAAAAGTTGTTAAAACTTAACCAAGTGTTCTCTAGCTAAGTTTCAGGAAAATACAAAGAAGTGGTTAAAAAAACGTTTTTTTTTGGCCATGTTTTAGAACAACATTTCCACATACAAAGAAGTTAAAACTTAAATATGTCCCCCATTGGCCAAGTCTCAGGACAAAGTTTCCTCATATAAAAAAGTTGTTAACACTCAAACAAGCTTTTTTAGCTAAGTTGCAGGACAAAATTTCCGGTTACAACAAAATCGTTAAAAGTCAAGAAAATCTTTTTGGCTATATTACAAACTGAACC
>NW_019212375.1:0-1066 GCF_002443255.2 Varroa destructor | reverse complement strand
GTATTTTCCTGAAACTTAGCTAGAGAACACTTGTTCAAGTTTTAACAACTTTTCTGTGTGAGGGAACTCTATTCTGAGACTTGGCCAACGAGAACTTCTTAGAGTTTTAACAAATATACTACATGTAAGGTTCTGTTTTGAAATATGACCAAAGAAATTTCCCTGACTTTTAACAATTTTGTTGTAAGCGGAAATTTTGTCTGAAACTTGGCTAAAGGAAGCTTGTTTGAGTGTTAACAACTTTTGTTTGTATGAGGAAACTCTGTCCTGAGACTTGGCCAGTGGGGGACTTATTTAAATTTTAACTTCTTTGTATATGGACGTGTTGTCCTAAAACATGGCCAGAAAAAACGTTTATTTTAACCACTTCTTTGTATCTTCATGAAACTTAGCTAGAGAACACTGGTTTAGGTTTTAACAACTTTTCTGTGTGAGGGAACTCTATCCTGAGACTTGACCAACGAGAACTTGGGTTTTAGCAAATATATTGCATGTAAGGTTCTGTATTGAAACATGACCAAAGAGGTTTCCTTGACTTTTAATAATTTTGTTGTATGCGGAAATTTTGTCTGAAACTTGGCTAAAGGAAGCTTGTTTGAGTGTTAACAACTTTTGTTTGTATGAGGAAGCTCTGTTCTGAGACATGGCCAATGGGGGACTTACTTAAGTTTTATTTTCTTTGTATGTGGAAATGTTGTCCTAAAACATGGCCAAAAAAAACGTTTGTTCTAACCACTTCTTTGTATCTTCCTGAAACTTAGGTAGAGAACACTTCTTTAAGTTTTAACAGCTTTTCTGTATGAGGAAACTCTATTTTGAGACTTGACCAACGAGAACTTGGGTTTTAGCAAATATATTGCCTGTAAGATTCTGTTTTGAAATATGGCCAAAAAGATTTCCTTGACTTTTAACAATTTTGTTGTATGCGGAAATTTTGTCTGAAGCTTGGCTAAAGGAAGCTTGTTTGAGTGTTAACAACTTTTGTTTTTATGAGGAAACTCTGTCCTGAGACTTGGCCAATGGGGGACTTATTTAAGTTTTAACTTCTTTGTATGTGGAAATATTG
>NW_019212374.1:0-1085 GCF_002443255.2 Varroa destructor | reverse complement strand
TTGTCAAAAATCAAGGAAATCTTTTTGGCCATATTTCAAAACAGAATTTTACATGCAATATATTTGCTAAAACCCAAGTTCTCGTTGGTCAAGTCTCAAAATAGAGTTTCCTCATACAGAAAAGTTGTTAAAACTTAAACAAGTGTTCTCTAGCTAAATTTCAGGAAGATACAAAGAAGTGGTTAAAACAAACGTTTTTTTTTGCCATGTTTTTGGACAACATTTCCACATACAAAGAAGTTAAAACTTATATAAGTCCCCCATTGGCCAAGTCTTAGAACAGTGTCCTCATACAAACAAAAGTTGTTAACACTCAGACAAGCTTCCATTAGCCAAGCTTCAGACAAAATTTCCGCATACAACAAAATTGTTAAAAGTCAAGGAAATCTTTTTGGTCATATTTCAAAACAGAACCTTACATGTAATATATTTGTTAAAACTCAAAGAAGTTCTTGTTGGCCAAGTCTCAGGATAGAGTTTCCTCACACAGAAAAGTTGTTAAAACTTAAAGAAGTGTTCTCTACCTAAGTTTGAGGAAGATACAAAGAAGTGGTTAGAACAAACGTTTTTTTTTGCCATGTTTTAGGACAACATTTCCACATACAAAGAAGTTAAAACTTAAATAAGTCCCCCATTGGCCAAGTCTCAGGACAGAGTTTCCTCATACAAACAAAAGTTGTTAATACTCAAACAAGCTTCCTTTAACCAAGTTTCAGACAAAATTTCCGCATACAACAAAATTGTTAAAAGTGAAGGAAATCTTTTTGGTCATATTTCAAAACAGAACCTTACAGGCAATATATTTGCTAAAACCCAAGTTCTCGTTGGTCAAGTCTCAAAATAGAGTTTCCTCATACAGAAAAGTTGTTAAAACTTAAACAAGTGTTCTCTAGCTAAATTTCAGGAAGATACAAAGAAGTGGTTAAAACAAACGTTTTTTTTTGCCATGTTTTTGGACAACATTTCCACATACAAAGAAGTTAAAACTTACATAAGTCCCCCATTGGCCAAGTCTTAGAACAGTGTCCTCATACAAACAAAAGTTGTTAACACTCAAACAAGCTTCCTTTAGCCAAGTTTCAGAC
>NW_019212372.1:0-1507 GCF_002443255.2 Varroa destructor | reverse complement strand
CAAACAAAAGTTGTTAACACTCAAACAAGCTTCCTTTAGCCAAGTTTCAGACAAAATTTCCGCATACAACAAAATTGTTAAAAGTCAAGGAAATCTTTTTGGCCATATTTCAAAACAGAATCGTACATGCAATATATTTACTAAAACCCAAGTTCTCGTTGGTCAAGTCTCAAAACAGAGTTTCCTCATACAGAAAAGCTGTTAAAACTTAAACAAGTATTCTCTAGCTAAGTGTCAGGAAGATACAAAGAACGGGTTAAAACAAACGTTTTTTTTTGGCCATGTTTTAGGACAACATTTCCACATACAAAGAAGTTAAAATTTAAATAAGTCCCCCACTGGCCAAGTCTCAGGACAGAGTTTCCTCATACAAACAAAAGTTGTTAACACTCAAACAAGCTTCCGTTAGCCAAGTTTCAAACAAAATTTTCGCTTACAACAAAATTGTTAAAAGTCAAGGAAATCTTTTTGGTCATATTTCAAAACAGAATCTTACAGGCAATATATTTGCTAAAACCCAAGTTCTCGTTGGCCAAGTCTCAAAATAGAGTTTCCTCATATAGAAAAGTTGTTAAAACTTGAACAAGTGTTCTCTAGCTAAGTTTCAGGAAGATACAAAGAAGTGGTTAAAACAAGCATTTTTTTTGGCCATGTTTTAGGACAACATTTCCACATACAAAGCAGTTAAAACTTAAATAAGTCTCCCACTGGCCAAGTCTCAGGATAGAGTTTCCTCATACAAACAAAAGTTGTTAACACTCAAACAAGCTTCCTTTAGCCAAGTTTCAGACAAAATTTCCGCTTACAACAAAATTGTTAAACATCAAGGAAATCTTTTTGGCCATATTTGAATACAGAACCTTACATGCAATATATTTGCTAAAACCCAAGTTCTCGTTGGTCAAGTCTCAGGACAGAGTTCCCTCACACAGAAAAGTTGTTAAAACTTAAACCAGTATTCTGTAGCTAAGTTTCATGGAGATACAAAGAAGTGGCTAAGACAAACGTTTTTTTTTGGCCATGTTTTAGGACAACATTTCCACATACAAAGCAGTTAAAACTTAAATAAATCTCCCATTGGCCAAATCTCAGGACAGAGTTTCCTCATACAAACAAAAGTTGTTAACACTCAAACAAGCTTCCTTTAGCCAAGTTTCAGATAAATTTCCGCATACAACAAAATTGTTAAAAGTCAAGGAAATCTTTTTGGCCATATTTCAAAACAGAATCGTACATGCAATATATTTACTAAAACCCAAGTTCTCGTTGGTCAAGTCTCAAAACAGAGTTTCCTCATACAGAAAAGCCGTTAAAACTTAAACAAGTATTCTCTAGCTAAGTGTCAGGAAGATACAAAGAACGGGTTAAAACAAACGTTTTTTTTGGCCATGTTTTAGAACAACATTTCCACATACAAAGAAGTTAAAACTTAAATAAGTCCCCCATTGGCCAAATCTCAGGACAGTGTCCTCATACAAACAAAAGTTGTTAACACTCAAACAAGCTT
>NW_019212371.1:0-1183 GCF_002443255.2 Varroa destructor | reverse complement strand
AGCTAAAAGAAGCTTGTTTGAGTCTTAACGACTTTTGTTTGTATGAGAAGACTTTGTCCTGAGACTTGGCCAATGGGGGACTTATATAAGTTTTAACTTCTTTGTATGTAGAAATGTTGGCCTAAAACATGCCCAGAAAAAATGTTTGTTTTAACCGCTTCTATATTCTTGAAATTTAGCTAGAGAATACTTGTTTAAGTTTTAACAAATTTTCTGTGTGAGGGAACTCTGTCCTGAGACTTGGCTAACGAGGACTTCTTTGAGTTTTAACAAATGTATTGCATGCAAGGTTCTGTTTTGAAATATGACCAAAAAGATTTCCTTGACTTTTAACAATTTTGTTGTTTAATGCGGAAATTTTGTCGGAAACTTGGCTAAAGGAAGCTTGTTTGAGTGTTAACAACTTTTTTTTTGTATGAGGAAATTCTGTTCTGAGACGTGGCCAATGGGGGACTTATTTGAGTTTTAACAACTTCTTTGTAGGTGGAAATGTTGCCCTAAAACATGGCCAGAAAAAATATTTGTTCTAACCACTTCTATCTTCTCGAAACTTAGCTAGAGAATACTTGTTTAAGTTTTAACAGCTTTTCTGTATGAGGAAACTCTATTTTGAGACTTGACCAATGAGAACTTGGGTTTTAGCGAACATATTGCATGTAAGATTCCGTTTTGAAATATGGCCAAAAAGATTTCCTTGACTTTTAACAATTTTGTTGTATGCGGAAATTTTGTCTGAAACTTGGCTAAAGGAAGCTTGTTTGAGTGTTAACAACTTTTGTTTGTATGAGGAAACTCTGTCCTGAGACTTGGCCAGTGGGGGACTTATTTAAATTTTAACTTCTTTGAATGTGGAAATGTTGTCCTAAAACATGGCCAACAAAAAACGTTTGTTTTAACCACTTCTTTGTATCTTCCTGACACTTAGCTAGAGAATACTTGTTTAAGTTTTAACAACTTTTCTGTGTGAGGGAACTCTGTCCTGAGACTTGGCTAAGGAGAACTTCTTTGAGTTTTAACAAATGTATTGCATGCAAGGTTCTGTTTTGAAATATGACCAAAAAGATTTCCTTGACTTTTAACAATTTTGTTGTATGCGAAAATTGTATCTGAAACTAGGCTAAAGGAGGCTTGTTTGAGTGTTAACAACTTTTGTTTGTATGAGGACACTCTGTTCTGAGACTTA
>NW_019212370.1:0-1605 GCF_002443255.2 Varroa destructor | reverse complement strand
ATACAACAAAATTGTTAGAAGTCAAGGAAATCTTTTTGGTCATATTTCAAAACAGAATCTTACATGTAATATATCTGCTAAAACTCAAGTTCTCGTTGGCCAAGTCTCAGGATAGAGTTCCCTCGCACAGAAAAGTTGTTAAACAGGTATTCTCTAGCTAAGTTTCAGGAAGATACAAAGAATTGGTTAAAACAAACATTTTTTCTGGCCATGTTTTTGGACAACATTTCCACATACAAAGAAGTTAAAACCTATATAAGTCCCCCATTGGCCAAGTCTCAGAACAGAGTTTCCTCATACAAACAAAAGTTGTTAACACTCAAACAAGCTTCCTTTAGCCAAGTTTCAGACAAAATTGCCGCTTACAACAAAATCTTTAAAAGTCAAGAAAATCTTTTTGGCCATATTACGAACAGAATCTTACATGTAATATATTTGCTAAAACTCAAGTTCTCGTTGGTCAAGTCTCAGTATAGAGTTTCCTCACACAGAAAAGTTGTTAAAACTTAAACAAGTATTCTCTAGCTAAGTTTCAGGAAGATACAAAGAAGTGGTTAAAACAAACATTTTTCCTGGCCATGTTTTTGGACAACATTTCCACATACAAAGAAGTTAAAACTTATATAAGTCCCCCATTGGCCAAGTCTCAGAACAGAGTGTCCTCATACAAACAAAAGTTGTTAACACTCAAACAAGCTTCCTTTAGCCAAGTTTCAGACAAAATTTCTGCATACAACAAGATGGTTAAAAGTCAAGGAAATCTTTTTGGTCATATTTCAAAACAGAACCTTATATGTAATATATTTGTTAAAACTCAAAGAAGTTCTCGTTGGGCAAGTCTCAGGATAGAGTTCCCTCACACAGAAAAGTTGTTAGAACTTAAACAAGTGTTCTCTAGCTAAGTTTCAGGAAGATACAAAGAAGTGGTTAAAACAAACTTTTTTTTTTGGCCATGTTTTAGGACAAGATTTCCACATACAAAGAAGTTAAAACTTAAATAAGTCCCCCATTGGCCAAGTCTCAGGACAGAGTTTCCTCATAGAAACAAAGGTTGTTAACACTCAAACAAGTTTCTTTTAACCAAGTTTCAGACAAAATTTCCGCTTACAACAAAATTGTTAAAAGTCAAGGAAATCTTTTTTGGCCATATTTCAAAACAGAATCTTAACGGAATATATTTGCTAAAACCCAAGTTCTCGTTGGTCAAGTCTCAGGACAAAGTTCCCTCACACAGAAAAGTTGTTAAAACTTAAACCGGTGTTCTCTAGCTAAATTTCAGGAAGATACAAAGAAGTGGTTAAAACAAACGTTTTTTTTTGGCCATGTTTTAGGACAACATTTCCACATACAAAGAAGTTAAAACTTAAATAAGTTCCCCATTGGCCAAGTCTCAGAACAGAGTTTCCTCATACAAAAAAGTTATTAGCACTTAAACAAGCTTCCTCTAGTTAAGTTTCAGGATAAAATTTCCACTTACAATGAAATTGTTAAATGTCAAGGAAATCTTTTTGGCCATATTTCAAGAGAGAACCTTGCATGCAATATATTTGTTAAAGCTCAAAGAAGTTCTCGTTGGCCAAGTCTCAGCATAGAGTTCCCTCGCAC
>NW_019212369.1:0-2096 GCF_002443255.2 Varroa destructor | reverse complement strand
GTATGTGGAAATGTTGTCCTAAAACTTGGCCAAAAAAAAAACGTTTGTTTTAACCACTTCTTTGTATCTTCCTGAAGCTTAGCTAGAGAACACCTGTTTAAGTTTTAACAACTTTTCTGTGTGAGGGAACTCTATCCTGAGTCTTGACCAACGAGAACTTGGGTTTTAGCAACTATATTCCGTTAAGAATCTGTTTTGAAATATGGCCAAAAAAGATTTCCTTGACTTTTAACAATTTTGTTGTAAGCGGAAATTTTGTCTGAAACTTGGTTAAAGGAAGCTTGTTTGAGTGTTAGCAACTTTTGTTTGTATGAGGACACTCTGTTCTGAGACTTGGCCAATGGGGGATTTATAAGTTCTAACTTCTTTGTATGTAGAAATATTGTCCTAAAACATGGCCAGAAAAAACGTTTGTTTTAACCACTTCTTTGTATCTTCCTGAAACTTAGATAGAGAATACTTGTTTAAGTTTTAACAGCTTTTCTATATGAGGAAACTCTATTTTGAGACTTGGCCAACGAGAACTTCTTTGAGTTTTAACAAATATATTACATGTAAGATTCTGTTTTAAAATATGATCAAAAAGATTTCCTTGACTTTTAACAATTTTGTTGTATGCGGAAATTTTGTCTGAAACTTGGCTAAAGGAAGCTTGTTTGAGTGTTAACAACTTTTGTTTGTATGAGGACACTCTGTTCTGAGACTTGGCCAATGGGGGATTTATATAAGTTCTAACTTCTTTGTATGTGGAAATGTTATCCTAAAACATGGACAGAAAAAACGTTTGTTTTAACCACTTCTTTGTATCTTCCTGAAACTTAGATAGAGAATACTTGTTTAAGTTTTAACAGCTTTTCTGTATGAGGAAACTCTATTTTGAGACTTGGCCAACGAGTACTTCTTTGAGTTTTAACAAATATATTACATGTAAGGTTCTGTTTTGAAATATGATCAAAAAGATTTCCTTGACTTTTAACAATTTTGTTGTATGCGGAAATTTTGTCTGAAACTTGGTTAAAGGAAGCTTGTTTGAGTGTTAACAACTTTTGTTTGTATGAGGAAACTCTGTCCTGAGATTTGGCTAATGGGGGACTTATTTAAGTTTTAACTTCTTTATATGTGGAAATGTTGTCCTAAAGCATGGCCAGAAAAAACGTTTGCTTTAACCACTTCTTTGTATCTTCCTGAAACTTAGCTAGAGAATACTTGTTTAAGTTTTAACAGCTTTTCTGTATGAGGAAACTCTATTTTGAGACTTGGCCAACGAGAACTTCTTTGAGTTTTAACAAATATATTACATGTAAGGTTCTGTTTTGAAATATGATCAAAAAGATTTCCTTGACTTTTAACAACTTTGTTGTATGCGGAAATTTTGTCTGAAACTTGGCTAAAGGAAGCTTGTTTGAGTGTTAGCAACTTTTGTTTGTATGAGGACACTCTGTTCTGAGACTTGGCCAATGGGGGATTTATATAAGTTTTAACTTCTTTGTATGTGGAATTGTTGTCCTAAAACATGGCCAGAAAAAACGTTTGTTTTAACCACTTCTTTGTATCTTCCTGAAACTTAGCTAGAGAATACTTGTTTAAGTTTTAACAGCTTTTCTGTATGAGGAAACTCTATTTTGAGACTTGGCCAACGAGTACTTCTTTGAGTTTTAACAAATATATTACATGTAAGGTTCTGTTTTGAAATATGATCAAAAAGATTTCCTTGACTTTTAACAATTTTGTTGTATGCGGAAATTTTTTCTGAAACTGGGTTAAAGGAAGCTTGTTTGAGTGTTAACAACTCTTGTTTGTATGAGGAAACTCTGTCCTGAGACTTGGCCAATGGGGGACTTATTTAAGTTTTAACTTCTTTGTATGTGGAAATGTTGTCCTAAAACTTGGCCAAAAAAAAACGTTTGTTTTAACCACTTCTTTGTATCTTCCTGAAACTTAGCTAGAGAACACCTGTTTAAGTTTTAACAACTTTTCTGTGTGAGGAAACTTTATCCTGAGTCTTGACCAACGAGAACTTGGGTTTTAGCAAATATATTCCGTTAAGAATCTGTTTTGAAATATGGCCAAAAAAGATTTCCTTGACTTTTAACAAT
>NW_019212368.1:0-1105 GCF_002443255.2 Varroa destructor | reverse complement strand
TGCTGGCCATGTTTTAGGACAACAATTCCACATACAAAGAAGTTAAAACTTATATAAATCCCCCATTGGCCAAGTCTCAGAACAGAGTGTCCTCATACAAACAAAAGTTGTTAACACTCAAACAAGCTTCCTTTAGCCCAGTTTCAGACAAAATTACCGCATACAACAAAATTGTTAAAAGTCAAGGAAATCTTTTTGGCCATATTTCAAAAGAGAACCTTACATGCAATATATTTGTTAAAACTCAAAGAAGTTCTCGTTGGCCAAGTCTCAGGATAGAGTCCCCTCACACAGAAAAGTTGTTAAAACTTAAACAAGTGTTCTCTGGCTAAGTTTCAGGAAGATACAAAGAAGTGGTTAAAACAACCGTTTTTTTTCGGCCATGTTTTAGGACAACATTTCCACATACAAAGAAGTTAAAACTTAAATAAGTCTCCCATTGGCCAAGTCTCAGGACAGAGTTTCCTCATACAAACAGAAGTTGTTAACACCCAAACAAACTTCCTTTAGCCAAGTTTCAGACAAAATTTCCTCTTACAACGAAATTGTTAAAAGTCAAGGAAATCTTTTTGGCCATATTTCAAAAGAGAACCTTACATGCAATATATTTGTTAAAGCTCAAAGAAGTTCTCGTTGGCCAAGTCTCAGCATAGAGCTCCCTTACACGGAAAAGTTGTTAAAACTTAAACACAAGTGCTCTCTAGCTAAGTTTCAGGACAGAAGTCCCACATACAAAGAAGTGGTTAAAACAAACGTTTTTTTTTTCTGGCCAGGTTTTAGGACAACATTTCCACATACAAAGGAGTTGTTAAAACTCAAATAAGTCCCCCATTGGCCAAGTCTCAGGATAGAGTTTCCTCATACAAAAAAAAGTTGCTGACATTCAAACAAGCTTCCTCTAACTAAGTTTCAGGACAAAATTTCCTCTTACAACGAAATTGTTAAAAGTCAAGGAGGTCTTTTTAGCTATATTTCAAAAGAGAACTTTACATGCAATATATTTGTTAAAGCTCAAGGAAGTTCTCGTTGGCCAAGTCTCAGGATAGAGTCCCCTCACACAGAAAAGTTGTTAAAACTTAAACAAGTGTTCTCTGGCTAAGTTTAA
>NW_019212367.1:0-77789 GCF_002443255.2 Varroa destructor | reverse complement strand
TTTTTTATAATCGGCAAGAAACACTCAGCGTTTGACAGCTCCAAAGTAAAATTTCTAAAGAAAGAATTTATAATCGTTTCGTCCATATTTTGCATTTTACAGCGTTATATATATATATATATATATTGTTTCACCGCATCAGCGTCTGCTCACATCACGACAACACACGTGTTTCGTATTGGATATATAAGGCAATAGTTAGAACAGATGCACTTTACACTGTTTCATTTAGCATATAACTTTCTATGTAGACGAATAATTTTTTTCGAATTTAAATAACTGCTGTTTTTAGATGATGCTCCTTCAGCAACTAGATCCGTTACTGTCTTTCAAAGAACTTTCCCTCTGAAGTGAAAGAAAAACACGGACAGACCTTCTGATGAGCAAATTCCTTTTCGTGAGCAATCGACTCTATTCGATGGCTAGGACCAGAATAAGACCCTAAGCCTTAAGGTCTGCCAAGTTCCTCCTGTTAGTAGTCTCTGTTCGTCTGCGAACAGTCGGCAGATAAAACTCAATTGCTTCAAACGAAGAAGTTCGGCCAAACTCGCGGAGACGAAATAGGACAGAACTATAGGCGCATCGAGCCTGTCGATTTTAGATTTGACTGTTGTCAAATAGAACCACCGCCGTAGCAAACGGACCCCCTAAAAGGGATGTGAGCAAACGAGAAAACAACGCGTCGCCTGTGCTCAACGTCAGCATCGTCTCCAACGGTTCCGTCGATGACGTCGTGTGATGACGATCGACAGATACAAGTCCGGATAGAGCGGGCCAAATTGGGATGGCCTTGTTATGCGTTTTCCCTCGAAATGGTCGAAGAAGCGCTAAATAGGGGACTGAGGGCAAATCCCGAAGAATGTCGAAGATGTGGAAACGGGGAAGCTCTCCATATGCTTGCAATTCATTGCTAATATCTTATCATAGGTGTCGAGATTTAAAGGGACGGAAGAACAAATAAAGAGGCCTTTAAATTGTTAGTAAATAACATGTAAAATTAATTGGTGTGGCGCGTCTGTTCCTGTGTGGGTATGTAGGTTTATACAGAATCTGTATATACATCATGTCTGTTTTGTTATCATTTAAAATATGAGGTTACTGAGGTCAATGGCGTTATAACACGTCAAGGGCGCAACAGGGTAGGTTGGCATCAAATGAGTTATGCGGACCCGACTTCACTGTTATTAAAGTATTCATCTGGCGCTATAGATTCACACCTACGAGGCTCGAAACCTCGTATCATTGAGTCTTTTATGGAAACTGATTCAAATATTGTTTCCCATAGTAGCGTGCTACAGAACATATTCTCCACTGCATTTGTCACGTTAGGCATCGTAAAATCACTTGATAATTCTATTTAAGTGAAAGCGACACATCATGATGATGATAATTTTACTATTAGTAATATATATATATATATATATATATATATATATATAACAATTTTAAGTTACGGATGTACTTTCATTATTTGTTTTTCTTCGATGTTTAGTGAGTATTCCTTCGACCAGCGCGTCCATCAAAAAAACAGCCTCTATCGCATCCCTTCCTCAGTTCGGCATTTAGGCTTCCGGACCAAAATGATCCCAGAACGCTGTTTTTGGGTTCGCTCCTTTTATTATATTCGAATGCCGAAAAACTTTGCAATACAATAAACTTAAATGACGTTTTAGGCAAAACGTTAAGCTTTCTGTGCGTTCACGCATTCTCTCATTGAACAAATGCCGAGAAAGAAAAAGTAAACCGGACCTGACGTTATTTCACGTTGGCGCCTGGAAGCAGCACGTCATCACAGTTTGCAGGGCGTAAACTCGAGAGAGGATAGGTTTAGGTGGAACTGTTGTGAGGCGATGTTTGGCTCCTCTATCTTGAGGAGTGTGTGCCGTCAAAGGAGTCTGCCAAAGCTAGACAGATATATGTCAGATTTTTTACAAAAAATAGCTCTGTTTTACCCTAATAGTGGAAACTGGACTAACAGCAAGAGAGCAAAAGAAAAAAAGGGGGGCGGGAGGGAGGGAGATGAGGGGTAAGGGCGAGTTTCGGCAAGCAACATGATTTGACAGGTTTCTTTCGCCGTCTCTGCACAGCGCTTCCGTTGCATCTCTTGCGTCACCTCCGGCCTCTTGGAAATCTCTTTAGCTCTACAGTTTCTCAAGTCATAGTAGGCATTTAATAACGCAGACACACAAAGCGACAGAGGCTGTACGACTAGCAAGACTGTATCCGGTATCGATGCGGTTATTTTCCGAATTAGTAAATATCTCCGTTCAACAGGCCCCACCCGGACCCCCCGCAATGCCGTGTCAGTTGCCCTGAAATTTGTTCGGCTATCGTCGTAAACGAGATATGCGTATTACCGACACAAAACACAAGGCTTATACGAAGGTCTCCCGTTACTAAGAAGAACATCAACAACGACGGCTGGACAAACTGGCCGAGAGAGCTTAAGCATGTTTAATAATTGTTAAAATCCGAATAGACATCGAACAGGGTGGAGTCATAATCGGCTTTAACTTAGCATCTTGCCTCCTCATCATGCGCCCCTTAGAAAATAGTATAGCCTCGTTTGGTTATTATTATTAATTAATAATATAACTAATTAATTAATTCAACTTAAATAAAGATTTCGCAGTGGCTTTTCTGTGATGAGCTGAACGTTTCGTGGTGACTTCCATTACTTTTGTATATTGGACTCAAGAATTATTAATTGGCACGTATACAGATCCCTGATCAAATCGAATGGTGCGATGTTGTCCTAAGGTCGTCGATTAACCGACTCGAATAGTTATGTCATTGCTTTCGAACTTTACGCGCCATCATATCCCAAAGAACTGATCGTGACTCACCATACCTTACAATAAACGACATCGTCTTTTTTTTTGTAAGAACAATACGTCAGGCGTACAGTTCCAACTGCATTAGAAATCTGTCCGGTGACTTTCTATTTCAGGTAGAGATCTGCCGATGGGGTATCGAATAGCTAGCCGATCGGCCAGTGAAGGCAAATCAAACTCCTCTTCCTAACAGTTGACTTTTTAAACCTGCGCCTTCAAATCTGTCTTGTTTAAGCATTGCTTCATATCACTTCAGGCCGCCAGTATAAGGCCGAATATGTCTGCGTCCGGCTTTGAACCCAGGTTACCATGCACGAGTAAGTTCAATAGGCACACGCGTTACCCTTGCACCATCACGGGGGCACGGTCGCTTTACGAGTCACTCCCTGTTTATCTCGAATACGGTTTGAATTTGACTTGATTTGAAGAATTCACTATTATAAAGTTAACAGTGCAATAGTTGTATACAATAGTAGCTATCAGCGCAGGACTCTTACTGTACTATTTCTATTATCATTATATGTTCGAGTTCTATTCATTCATCTACGTTCTTGCACATGCCACTTATTCTTATGCAAAACAGAATAGCGACGCTATTAAGCATTTTATACGCCCCAGTCACATCATTCCTTGGACAGCGCGGTCTAGGTGGCTAATGCATATCTCTTTGACTGTTTCGTCATGGTAATTGCAGCCATGCGGTTACCAGCAGCCGTCACTGGTCCTGATTTAAACGGTAGAAAGTGGCCACTGTGACGTGTTATCACCATGCAGTTTCATAGGTCTATTAAAGAAGAAAGCCACACAATTCCAGCAAGACCCATATACCGAACAGGCAATAATTGATAGAAAAACATAGCATATAGTGTCTCACATCGGGGCTGACAATATGTGAGGTAAGTTTGCCTTTTACGGGTTTCAACGGTAGATTGAATTTTTTCGTACTGTGAGCCAGATGACACCCGTAGTAATATTTCACGATTCAGCTCCTGGACAATTTAACATATAGAGAGTAAAGGCTAAAAATCAGTCGCGGGACAGGGCTTCGCCCCTTGGAGTCAGGATAAATTGAACTCAGCGGTACGACACATCTTGCCTGATGAACATTTCTTTATCATTCAAAAATATATGTGAAGACATCGTAGATCCAAAATCTCTTGTTCCTATGTCGTGACTGAGGGCGCTAATTATACAGTCTTTTCAGTTCAACAGTAGCGGCTTGCGCACTGGTAGCAATACAAACTACGCCATGAGTAACATGCTACCCATGGAGTCGGGCTGAGGTCAAGGTGTGGTTGTTTTTGTCTGAATCTTCTTTCTATGCCATGGATGTATTATACATCTTCGAATATTTTTGTATTGCATAGCAGATGGACGAGCTCGGAACTAATTCTTATTTGAGAAGAAGAAAGCCCTTCCGCCAAATATCGCCATTTGTTCGAACTGGTTTCGGATCTAATCGGCGTAGCTATAATGGTAACAAACGAAGTCAAGCCATTATACCGTGTAGTGGGAAGTACCGATCGTATCACAGATGCAGATCCACTTCACAGGCAAATCATCTGTATCGGACACCATACGAAATCCAGCAGAGATGCCACTGTGAAAAGTTTGACACTTTACAAGTACGACATAGTGTAAAATGAAAAAAAAAATTAAACTTCCCGATCACCTAATAGAAAATAACAGGTATATACAAATTGACTGTTTATCATACTCACTTTCATTGGAAGTTTACTAAACTAACGCGTACATTCGTATAATACTAATGTATTGTATATGTGTGATTGTTACGATGCTGATATTTTAGTAAACTCGTAGAGAGTACATTTTTAGGGGCACGAAATCAAACCGTTTGATTCTAATTTGAATCAACACTTAGAAAACATCTTGAAATAATTATCAACATTTCGTCTGAAATGTCGTCGAAAACACATAGGAATATATTATATCCACTATATTTCACTTTTTTGCTTGAATGCAGCTCTTGGCTTGATACTTTTACATATTATTTTCACTTACCCTATGCTGTTATTTATTTACCATTTTTCTTCCTAAAAATACTGCCGTTGTATTGATAATTCTATCTTAAGACAACGCTAAATTGTCCTTGACTATCTGATATAGAATGCTTGCTGGTTTTTTGATATGGGATAATTATTTTAAAATAAAATGACCATATCTAATAATAGTTGGCGGAAATGCCAACTGTCATCGGATTTTTTAAAGCTTCATTTTTATGCATCATGATTCTAATCGTTAAGATATTTTCTACGATGGCGCAATAGCCGCATATATACTGAACTTGTGTTTGTCTTAAGTAATTCGCAAAGTTGCCCCCGAAATCGTAATTAAAAGCACAACACTTATGAGCGCTTGATAGGGCACTTTCAACAGAGCACATGACGACCGGATGAAAATGTTTACCTTCCTCCTATTTTTTTCTAGTGCGAGAAACTCTCGACATGTAGTAGAGAGTAGCAGAACCTGAAGTTAAGAACCTCTTCAAGATAGTGATCACTTCACGCGAATATTTTCTAAAAGACAAACGAAAGGCAGCATTGGACAGATCCTGGAAAGGGCGCTTTAGCCGCTCTTTTTTTTTTGCATCTGTGACTTTACACAACCCGCTGGTTCTTTGCTGTTCTGCAAAAAGAACAACACCTGTATAACCTAGGCTTTTACCTCGTGAGCGATTCCAAGACGAAGGCACCGAAGTTAGAGAGGTCAAGCACAAGATACAACTTTCACCGATAGCAGTAGGTGCTTCCTTTCGGCCTCCTTAAACGCTTCGAAACACTCTATCACACAAATAACGAAGATTCTTCATGCAGTGAATAACCGGGGCAAGTCAGGCGCCCTGCTTACTTATGCAAATACTCCGGTGCCCAAACAAGCTTGATATTACGGGAGCTATAGAAAAAAAATAAGAAACGTAATTTTCTATTAGATTTTTTTTCTATGGCTATTTTTTGATGTTTGATAAGTCACTGTGCACTGGTCATCCAAATAAACGTTCAGTTTTCGCGTGATGATTTTCAAACAACCAAGAAACTACTGTGATATACATATACATGAGTATGTGCAAATTACACTATATGTAATACGCATGAGGATACCTACAGAGTGATATTATTCAGTTATTATTCAATTGCGAACCAGATATACTAACTAATTTTTGCCTAGCGATAGTCGGATTTATTGATGAGCAATACAGACTAAAGATATGTCAATGTGGGTAAATCTTAGTAAAACAATATGTATTTTGGTTTTAGTTTGGGCACAGGCAGTATTACCCTTCAAAGTCGAATGAATCTCAGCATCCCGTGTCTCCTTAGCTAAATTGAGGCTCATGACCAAACAATTCGAAGCCCGGCGTTGCTTTTATACCAGTTTATTAATTTTTCAGCCTCGTAATCCCCTAACGCTAGTCAAACGTTCCTGACTCTAAGCTTTCTCAGTAATAGAATCACTATTGGCAGCTTACCTTAAAAAAAGAAGCTGCTTACGTAAACGCATGAACTCTCTAACGTCTCCTAGTTGTTTGCTATCTAAACGTCGGCATAGAATAGAACAGGCAGCTTTATCGGGATGTAGTAGCACCCGTATACACATTACAGAGGCAGTGACGTGCACACAACCTTTAGTTCTCCTACATCGGAAGCAATAATTCAGCTAAAAAGCAAAGAATCCCCGAACTCGTCGACTGACTGTCAAACAATAAGTCATTTTTCCAGATATGCGAAACACGCCATAGCATCGAATAGCGTATAAAAGTTGGCGCAGGTCCGGGCCGGCCTCCACGTTACTTTGTGGTGAACGGAGCAAATGGGACAGCGCGCCGCCTAATTCATTACGGATATACTAAGAGCGATTTTTGGCTTGATCTCTTTGGCTAAGCTTCTCGTTCAGGCAAATTATCGTACACCCAAAGTGCTATTCGTTGTTAAACACCAGCAGTAGCATGAAATCGTAACGACGATTCAGATCTCGTCACCTACCGCCGACAACGATAACCTAACCTAAGACGGTGACATCTTAAACCGCGACCCTGCATCTTCCTACTACGTATATTCATTATCAAATGTTGGTAACAGTGAGCGCTTAGTGACTATGCACAATGGATGGAGACTGAATCGCTATCAGGGGTCTCGTCTATGACCTTTCAGCCCGTTGAGTGGGTTAGCAATTCCATTGACTGTTTGGTACGGTCATGTTTGCGCTGAGGGTCAGCGAAGGCGTCAATAGAACGACGCGAAGAAAATGGGATGCGTCATTCACGCAGTCCTTCGGTTAAACGACCAAGACACCAGACCTTATCACAGCGTGCGAAACCTTCAGCGGAGACTACCGTAGGAATACGCGTTGGGTATAGTCGCAGCCCGCCGGAGCCTGTCATTATATTAGCGTTAAGCTTGTTTTTGAGGCATATTTTAGCCTTTTTCTCTAGACCCTGGATCATCAACCACCTCGACTCCGGAGATGGAACTCAGTCAAACGAAACTCAGCTCGTTTGCGGGACCGCTAAAATATTCGATATATGACCCTATAAAAAAACACGAAGTGTTAAAAGGTCAGAAAAGATACGAAGCGTCAGCGACAGCTCGAAAGAAATTTTTGTTTCGCATGATTTCAGGTGCACGTGCTTTGATAGTTATGTCAGTAAATTAGCCTGCCAGGGGCCATTCGGGTTTATCGAGCTTTCGCAATCAGGCGGCTGCACGGTCACACCGTATGCCCACGTATCACGACTTCACACACATATATATATATGTGTGTAAAATAATGAATGACAAAGTGAAGTCGAGGAATGAAGACGGTATATATATACCCCCTTCATTCCTTTCAGATTGACTCATTCTAGATCGCAGAAAAAGCCATTTGGGCAGTTATGATCGTTGGACGCACAAAAGAGTTAGAAAAGAAAGCGACACTGAACTTATAAAAAGACAACCTGTCCCATACAAATAATACTTAAGCGACAGGAGCATTTAAGTTGAATTTAAGTTATCTGTTAGACTAAGTAAAGGGTTTATTGTTGGGTGTTGTCTAATATAATATCATGGCTATTGTGGTGTGAGCTTGCTTAGAAGACTTGAGCTGTAGTGGGATCTTCTCCCCGTTCGTACATCAATTTCTTAATTACCTTGCATATATACACATAAAAATATTGCATTTTTTCTGCCGACACGAAGTGTGTTTACTTGTGTTGTGGGATCAGCAACTTCCTATAATAGAATTCTTTATCTTTATTGGTTGAAAATTTTGCACTAGAAATTCTCGCGGTCGTCACCCGATATCCACCATTCACCGTACATTTCACTAGACACAAATCTAGAAAAAACTAATAAAGCAGTTTTAAACGGTGTTATTGATGAGATTAACAAAATATCTCTCAAAGTCTGTACAAAAATTGTACATCAAGTTTGTCGGCTATAGTGTGTTAGTTGATTAATCACTAAAGCTAACAACGCTATAAGGACCTGAATAAACTGTAAGATCTCGTTGATAAGCTGATAATGTATATCCTCTGCATTCACTACTATGACATAGAATATCTAGTACGAATGCCGACAGAACTCACAACGGGTATGATAAAATGATAATAACAATCGTGTTTACTAACCAGTTCATAATGACAATTTTTTTAATACGAAAAAAGATTGAGCTAATTGTTAATTTGAGCGAGCAGAATCCCTTATGCTGGTGACGCTTCTTCATAAAACACGTCGCCGAAGAATTCGAAGTCTTTAGCGAGACATACGTAAACAATAACCTCGAAACGTCAAGATTTTGGTTGCTATCTAGCTTCATTGAAAAAGAAAAAATCGACATAATTTGACAAATTCCGGGTACTACTATATATGACTCTGGCCAATACAGGTAAATCAGGTAACCAATTCATAGATCCTAACACCTAATACTGATTCCGACATTGAACAAAACCAGAAATATATCTCATAGCTTAAACTGTGTAGCTTTTTTCTATAGTTTTACTATATGTTGCGTACTTATGTACGTACTGCAAAATAAAACCGAGTTTTAATTAATAGAAACTGGAAAATTCGTGGAAAAAATTATTTTTTAGAAAAAAAAAACTCCGCACGCATGCAGCTTTATACTCGTACATCTCTGTCTATATAAGAAGTCTATATAACTATATAAAAAGACAATGCCGCATGATTCTGATAAAGGAGTGTAATGTTTATTTATTACCATTATCATCACTGTTGTTATTATTTATCTAATTTTTATTTCATTGTTATTATCCTGACTACTGGATAATAATTATCATCTTTTTACTAATATTAATATTATTTTTATTATTATTTGTTGTTGATCACTTGTTGAAGTTGTTGATGCAGTTTGTAGATGTTTCTTTATACAGAGTCACAGGTAATAGTGTTTTTGTTGACATTGTGTTAAATAATGAAATATGTGCCTCGATATTACTAGACTTAACATAGTTATCATTATTTATTCATAGGATATCTTCTTTTTTTGTCTGAATATATGTTTTACGTGTTACTTCACGAGCAATTGCTTTCTACACAAGTGTTATGGCTGCCAAGAGTGAACAAGCCCTCATGAGTAGCGTGCATTGAGGTGATGTAACGGTCGAGCAGCCATGCTAGAACATCATGGGTCGAACGTGTTTAGCCTATATATATGTAGGCCAAACACATATATATGCTATATATATATGTAGCCAATGTGAGTTGATCTTTACGCACCTTAAACATATGTGTTTCCCGCGGCAATCGCGGATTCAAAACGCCTTAAAAACCTAACCAATCCACAATGGAAGAATACATCAAGTCCGCGCAGCTATCGTATGCACCTTTCATGCGCTTATTGTTCGACCTTCTTCAACTATATAGTCTTAAAATGTATTTTATTTGCCAAGTAAAACGGTCAGGTTATCTCAGAAATTGCTATTATCTGTGCAGGTGTGAAATAGTGTTTGATCCGTTTATCTTGACCTGCGTATTCTCTTGGGCGAAATTTGTGCAAAAGAGGAATTATCAACGTAAAATACGAAAAGATAAACGGGAGACATAAGGGGTTTTGAAGAAAATCGGGACTTATATAGTCTACGCGGTGTTGTAGCTAAAACTCTTTCCGCAAGTCATCTCTCGACTGAGACCCTGCCTCAGTTGAGTACGACCGCCTGCTCCTCCATTCCCAGCCCCTAGTACAGTTGACTGCTTGCAGGGTCCTCGTGCTTCTACCCTAGCCAACAGAAGCGGCGGCACCGCGGTTGCCCCTGTCGCCGCCGCCTACCCAATGGCCTCCGGGCTAGTTCTCTCATTCCCTTCTTCACCGCCATAACCGTTCCGCTCCCACGACCGACGTTGTCATGCCTATACGCTCAGAGCCATGTCCATCAGTATGTCGCTTCTCGACAAAAGATCGTAGTACGTCCCCCTAAAAGCCCTTTCTCCCCCGCCCGTCCACTTTCGATCTCTGTCAACTAACCAGGCAGCCAACGAGGCTTCAACACCGTAGCGCGCCGTTTCGCTTACGCATGTAGTCCCCTTGTCCTAAAAGACATACGTTCTTCCTTGCCAATACCCACAGCCACGTAGGCCCCGACCTTGAAACCACATTAATGTCCTTGAGCGTACATGAGAAAAGGAGCGCGGCGAACTGTGCTAACTAGCTGAGAAAGACACACGGTTGCCTGTGCACAAAATCAGGACCGCACAAGCCCCACGGAAGCCAGAACAACAGCAACGGCCCCAGAAGCAATAAGTACGCTCCTTGGACCAAGAGGAACAACCAAAGAAGCCTTCCTATCACGATACTATATTGTTGTGTTGCTATCGTTGTCAGCTAGTGGTTGGTTGCATTCTAACGATTCGTTGGTAAGGCAATTTGTTTCAATATTCCAAAAATAAAATTAAAGGAAAGTTGAAAGAAATAAAGAAAAAAGAGCAACAAATAAATGAGGCAACATATTTCAAAATTTTTCAACATAAAACTTCTCATTTCTCTAGTAACTTATAGTGAATAGACAGACGCGTAACCCCGGGTCAAACAGGATTCAGTGGACCGAGAGAGTAGTACTGTGAGCTGTTGCTGCTACTGGCGTAATTGTCGATTCTGTGTATCAGCGCGTTCGTCCAACTCATATCTATATATTGGCTTTGATCCGGCGTAAAAGTTCACTTCTCTAACTAACAATGAATCTAAGGAAAATTGTGGGACAGAACAGCGCACACAATAGAAGAACAATTCTTTTCACGATAGCCACCATTACTAGTCGAAGGATCAGTACGCATAATTTAAACATTGAAGAGATTTAATCATTAGCAAAACAATAGTCACAATAATACGATACTGTATAAAGAGTCTACAAGGGTAATCGCTGGATACAACTTCAACGAAGCAAATGAAGGTAATCGTTCCTCTGGGTAGATCAATAACTTGTGCTGATAATTGACTGCTGGTTCAAGCTATGATAGTTATAACGAGGTACGAAACAACATTGATAACGCGCAGGTGCCATTTTTTTGCTATAATGTTGTATCCTTGTTGGTGTATTAAGCTCTCTCAGACACTTAAGAACCTGATTTTTTTACCGGACCCTATGAGTCGTCTTTGCGGAGAGAAACGTGTTCATGTCACTCTACACTTTTCTGTTGCACTTGTTGCAGTTCTCTCTGTTGTTGCTATAATGAATGTTTATGCTGCCGTTGTCTGCTCAACTATGACGTCATCGCCATGAAGTTTAAAGCAAATGAAGATATTACATTATCGTATGGATGAATGCATTTTTAGTATAGAGTGGTGATTGATATTCATACACATACGACATCTTTGCTATATGTTCTTTGTAATCATTAGTACTTTAATTGTAATTGTTAGCAGCCAAAGGAGTGCCATCAGATGGGCACTGTGTGTGATTTCCCTATGCTACAAGGCGTGTCGCGTTCCTGTCATCGGTATATGATGTTGCGTAACCGAGTCGGGTTGAACGGTGCGCTACGGCAGATCTTACTCTCACCCTTGATGAGAGGAAGAGTCTGATTTTTACTCAGCGGGAAGCGCGCAGGAAAAAGCAACGGATAGCATGGCTGACAAAAGCATGGCAAGAAAATGAAGACTCAAAAAATAAGCGGCTGTTTCTTTTTTTGTTAGGAAAGCTACACAATGATTTTATATATAGTTCACCATGTGGATGAAGCCACAATAGGACGTGTGATGTCGGTTAAGTTAGGGTAACGTACATTTTTTGTTAAGTCGCCAGTTTTCATTTATAACACGAAACAAAAATTGCTTACTACATGCCTTTGCGAAATGTACCCGAGCGCGTGTACGCGTATATATATATATATATATGACTTCATCACAAAATCAGTTTCGATTCCGATTTTTCTTTAAAAGTGGGCCATATCAAAGCTGATGGAAGGGAAACTCTGATAAGAACACGGCTTATATGTCTCCCAATTGATTCTACTTGCAAGACTTTGCTATTGTAAAATGGCAATGAAGTACCTGAGCGGAGATCAGACTTCCGTTGAAGTCCCAATGGAGCCCAGATCAGTGGCAAGAGCAATAATCGCGCCGCAATGAACTTATCACAGAATGCGTTACAAAACTCGATTGTGAGCGACTTGTCCAACCATTGTGTCCAATAATAAATGTAAGAATAAAAGACGCAACCTTCCATCATGACTATGTTCCTTTCTACCCAGCCAAGTTTATTAGATTATGTACTTTAGTTTTGGTTAAAGTGGTCAACTTAGGGCGGTGAATCATTCGTGCCATTGCCGAGTAATAAAACGTTCCAGTGTTGGATTCCGTCAATATGATATTGACAAGGGTTTCCGCTTAGTACCATAGTCGTTTAATCGATTTCTGTAGCTGAAATATTTTGTTGAAACTAATAAATTACAGGTTAGTTGTTGTTTCATCGTCACCATAGTCACCCCAATGCAATCTGACCCGACTACAGATGATGGTTGGCAGATACAACACATACAATCACGGCAGAAATGATCACTTCTACTAATAATATAGCCCGCGATCACAGATAAAAACGAACAGCGAAGAATGGCCGAGAATTGGCCAAAATTTTTGTCAGATATCTCTTTTTGGCAGTCATCTTTTATCATATTAGTTACGGTTGATCATAGGACTTCTTAACATGTAGCAAGTCATTGGAGTCCTATTTGTATTCATAAGTTCATAACGTAAGCGGGAACATTATTCGAAGGTCATAGAAAAAAAATCTTCCTTACAATGGGCACTTCTAACAGACTCTAGAAATGCCGTAGTCGTTCGTATGTTATTCATAGAGAAACAAGTCAGCAAAACTTTATAAAATATACATCATATTATAATATAATTCAAACGCAAAATCATCCGTAGACATGATATAATCCTAGGAGAAGCCACAAACTGCCTTAGATTTAGACTCATCGATTACTATATCTTCTTCGCCGTCACGTTCAAAATATATTCACAGAGTGGCGTTGATCTATAAACTCTGATAAATTTCTCTTTGCCTCATCTCTCTCTCACTCTCACTCACTCACTCACTCTCTCTCTCTCTCTCTCTCTCTCTCTCTCTCTCTCTCTGAATCAGAATTGAATCGGCTTGCCGTGTATATATATATATACAATATTATTATTTTTATGATCTTTTAAGTGGTCGATCTTATTACATAATAAATAGTTTTTTGTGTCTAGACTTCGTTGGGGTACAATGGACGTGCCCAATAGCCGGTAGGTCGTGTGTCTCTTGAAACTCTACTCCGCCATTCCGTTCTCGGTTTACTTTTTCATCTTGCTCCATCATGAAATAATAATAATGATAAGATATATTTAGTGTGCTTCTGACACCGTCACTATTATCCTGTTCGCGGAGTGTCATTAGTATCCATTACAATGAACATATATATATATATATAAAGTATGCTGTCGTGTATGATATCCTACACCATAGAGAACTATAATAGTAATCATCATCGTCATTATATCAAGGAAAGGTTCATTGTTCATGGAGAGCGACCTTTGATAAAGGCGACAATGCAGTTCGAGCAGTTATCTTCTCCACCATCTCCGTTGACTGAAATCTCTGCAGACTAACTGATGATCATTAAACGAACAATACAGGTCGACGCACAATAGGTATTCACTTATAGAGCTGTATTGTCTACCATAATCTCTAAATATCTAGATGGGTACATGAAAATGCATACGCAGACACGTCCGCACGTGCCCGCTCACAGTTATACTGTACCGTAGCGTAAATCGCCACGATCTTCTCATACATGTGCAAAGCCCCATCTTGAGGTCTGGTTTTCGCTAGACTTTACGCGCAGTACCTCTCTATGGGATGCCAGCCGCTCAGTATATTAACACATATGTCAATCAATTGCTCAATAACTGAGCTGCTATGACGAAGGTGGGCATAAGTGCGGTGTTGCTATGACACCCAGCAAATTCACGAAGTCCAGGAAGCCATCAATTGCTCTTCGTTATACCGTTGTCGAGTAATTAAAAATTGACTCCGGTTCCAATCAATCACACCAATCAAGTAAATTCAGCCAATTATTTGGTGCAATGAGCTGTGTGCAATAATTATAGCATCGTCGACATCGATATCATTAACATGAATTGACATCATCGAATTTAAGTATAATCGATACACATACGATTATTTTACCTAATCTATATTATTATAATTATTGTCTATATATTTTGTATATGAAAAGTTATTTTTTATACTGTTGGACGTCATTATCATTAATATTATTGTTATTACTATTATTACAGAGTTGTCTTACAGTTATGTTTTTATTGTTGTTATTATGGCAATCGTGGTCGTTACCGTTATCATTATTATATTATTGTTGTACTGAAAACGCCGTGGGGTTTCAAATAGCCCGTTTTACCTGTGACCAGTCGTGAACCCCATGATTGCCTTCAAATCAAGCAACTGTGTTACATCAGAAGTTCAAGAGCAACAATACAAGTCCATTGGAAAAGGGTTTCGATAGCCGCGCAATGATTTTTGTGTTTGCTTTTCTTATTTCAACCTTTCTTCCGCATTTTGTGGAGTTTCTGTTCCACGGGATTAGTCTATTCTACATTTTCATATTTCTTTCCCCTGTTTCGTTTCCGCTACATCAACTCTCGCCATTTTGCCCTCACCATTTTCTCTTTTAATATCTACTTATCTCGCTAAATTGTGATAGTATTCATCTCTTATTATAATTTGTAGTACTGTGGGAATGTGGCGACTATTTGCGGGCTTGATGCGCGGACGGGTAATCTCGCGCCTGGGCTTTCTGGTGCAGCGGTTGTTGTTGTTGATGATGCGGTTGTGGCTGTAGTTGTTGCTGCTGCTGTTGTTGTTGTTGTTGCTGCTGCAGCATCTGCTGCTGCTGGTGCACCTGCTGTTGTTGTAGAGTGGCTTGCGATCGCTTAGCCGCGAACTCATACAGGATGTCGCGGGCCATTCCAAGGTCATTGCGAGCTACCCCTAGCGCTCGAATAACGGCGTCTTGACTGTACCCCTCTCCTGTCAACTGAGCGATGTAGTCCATGCGAAGATTTTCATAGTCGACTAGTCTACTACTGCTGTTTCCGTCATTTTCCTTGTTATTCTGTATTGAACTTGTACCTAAAGGTTTCACCCCGGTGGCGCGAGCGCCTCCGGAACCGCCAACTATGCCCGAGCCGGATACAATAACGGCACTACATGGGGTTCCGGCGCCGCTATTGCCAGTCGACGTTCTGTTGGCTGAAGAATCAGCACGGGCGTTGCTTACGTTATTTCCGCTACTACTACTACTACTGCTGCTACTGTTACTAGTACTGCTACTATTGCTGCTGTTACTGTTAACTTTTGAAGCAGCCGAATTTAATGAAATTCCTCCACAACTTCCCCCGACGTTAGGAGACAAACTTGTGCCTCCGCTCCCAGTGCCGACCATGGCGCTTCGTCGCCCTATTGGTGCACTCAATACAGCAGACGACGGTGGTACTGGTGCGGGTACCTCGGGCTGAAGAGGCTGCTGTTGCTGATGTTGTTGTTGACTTGTCGGCTTGCTCTGCATTGGCCGAGGTGGATTCGTTCGCTGTGCCGGCCGGGGAATATCCGTATTGGCGTAATTCGGCTCTTTCCGAGCAGCTATGGGAGCTGGCAGCATGGGCGGTGGTACCGGGACCTGCGGCATTGGCGGAGAGAACTCTTCGAATGGCTCTAGCTCGGCGTACATTACCTGCTGCGACTGATTTGCCAGTTGCTGATGTAGTATCTGTTGTTGTTGTGGTTGTTGCTGGTTTGTCGTCTGCAACGGAGAAGCACAGCTGGGAGAGCCGTTTGATCCGTTACTCGACGTGCTCGAGCTGCTCAACGTATGGTTTCGTTGCGGCTGCTGTTGTTGATATTGGTGGTGCTGTTGTTGTTGTGGTTGCTGGGACTGCAATAACGGCTGTGTCTGCAGCACCTCGGAGTATTGTATGGGCTGGTTCTGTTCGTCTGCTGCAACTGGACCTCCGCTTACAGAGACATTCATGAGGCAGCCTCCCGCCAGCTTACTGCTCGTGATGGGGCTTGGTGCGTTAACAACAGGCGTGGCCGGTACTGGTGGTGAATCAAATACTAGAAGGTCCGACTGAGTCTCAGTTTTCGAAAGGCTCTGACGTCGCGGTGACGCACCGGGTGACTGAAGTGGTGTCGTCGATGGTGATGTCCGGCGAGGAGGTACCGGTGGCGCTACAGCGGGAACGCCGCCGACGACTAACGCTTTTCTTGCTTGCGTCGGACTCTGCTGGGGTGACGTGAAAGGGGAACGACTTGCTGCCCTTGCATCCTGTTTATTTCCATTGTTTGAATTATTGTTCGACTGGTTGTTAGACACAGCAAGTGCGTGAAGCGACGACATCCACGTCGTCGGATCCTCAAATGGTTCATCATCTTCAAGATCGACCAAGGAATTGTTCTGCTGCTCGGCGCGTACCTCGGACCGCCGTAACGTCTTCCCTTCGAAGGGGTCCACGACCACTTGTTCCGTTCCCTTAATTTCGGCCCGACAAAAGGGGCAACCGGCTCCTTCCGAGTCCTGCCACGAAGTCAGACACGGCGTGCATAGCAGGTGTCCGCATGGCTCGATGCGGATGTCCTTGTCGTTTTCCGCGCAGATCTTGCATAGCTGGAACGTCGATCCCATCTCGCAATAAAGCTCGTACTGCTCCTGCGTGACCTTTATGTGGTCCTCTGGCGTAGCCTGCACTGCCCACGACAGGTCGGGGTTGGCACTGCGTCCATCAGGATATAGATAGAAGCCTTCGCGGTAGCCGTCGAGTAGAGCCTGGCAGAGTGACTTGTTCTGCGGGATAGTCTGCAGGATGGTGCCCTCGGCGGTGACGTAGCCGATTGCCCATTGGCCGAGCCGCGTACAGCTCAGCCGGAATACGTAACTGCCGGGTTTCGTTATGTACTTTTGGAGACGTGCCTTGACCTCGTCATACGTGAGAAACGCCACATAGCCTGGATGGGTTACGGCGAGGATCTGCCAGTTGCGTAACAGGCTTGACCACGGCTGAAAGAGTCGTGTGAACACGTCAAATTCGAAGTTGGATATGTAATCGTTGCAGGTGAGGTCGATCGTTGATTTGAGTGCCATTGCTTCCAAACCCGAGCTAATCGGATGTACTTGATGAAGAATCTGGCGAAAGAACCTCCACGGAACGATCGTCTTATCACCGAAGTGACTTTTCCAAAAGTCGGCTGCATCACTTTTCGTGATTCGAAACGTGTCGCCAGCGAAAATTCCTGCCGGGTAGATCGCCTTCAGTTCTGCTAGCATATGGCTGAAGACCAAACTTAGTTTCGTTAAGTTGCGCCGATATTGCGACTGCTCATCAAACATTTTTTCTTTGCCCTCTTTAAACAATTTAATCGTCTGCTTACATTTACGGTTGAGGTTAGCGATAAACTCGCGAAAGTACTCGTTATCATTGAGCGTTACCATGTCGCTTTCGTGTTTCGAGTAGATCAGCCGAAGATGTTGATACGTGTCGGGCAGAATGTCAAGTATAAACGGTGGCGAGTTTTTCAAGCTCATCCGTTGTTGCTGGCATAGCTTGACCACCTTGTCCATCAGCTTCCAGGTCTTCTCAATAGTCCGACGCTCGATGACCAACTTGGGCGGAGCCGCTGATAGCAGTCGGCTGAACAGAGCCGATAAATTGATCTGTGACGCCAGAGCGGCGCCTGCCGACGGGGCGGCCATCCTCGACGCGCCGACGTTGCCGCTAGGCGCTGTCGCTCCGACCGCGGTCGGGGCGTTAGCGGGCGTCGCGTCCAAGGAGACCCCTGGCGTCGACGACTCCGCGGGTGGCTCCGGGCGCCCGTTGGAAGACGCCAGCACGCAACCCGCGGACCGACCCGGTACAACCAACCCTGCTGATCACGGAGATCACCACGGCGGTCACCACGTCGGCGGCGATGGATACACCGACAGTGAGAACGCAGCTCGCCGATCTGCAATAACAAATAGTGAATCACCGCTGCTGTTATAGGTCGCTGGTGGCGACGCTGCCGTTGGCGGTGATGTGGTGCGAAGTTGCCCCGCGCGTATATAACGATTCATAGATTCATACAGTGCCACACTATGAACTTTGGGCGGCACGCTTGGTCACGCTCATAAATCGTCGGCTTGCACACAGTGAAAGCAACAGCAACGACGGCATCGCCTTCGCTGTGCACTATACAGCCCGTACAACTGCTGTACATTCGCTAGTCAGTCAATGAGCTTTTGCGGAATTTTCAACATGCTGTGACACATTTAATATGAGGTAGCTCGTGTTCGGTCGTATTCTGCTACTGCTTTTACTGTGACCGTTACTACTTTTGCTGCTGCAATTTTTGGCGCCCTGGCCGCTTTCTTTACGATAAACACAAGAACACACAGCAGGAAGTGCGATTAGAGTCAGCTTTGTACGAGTGTTATCCGATCTGAACGCTGAACGGCAAAAGGGTCTCAGCCTACAGATTCTAGTTCTCAGTATTCTCCTCCCGAACGCATCAGGGTGATCCGCTTGCCTGCCGACTGATCGGGTTGTGTGCTCTAAATTATTCTAATCTAATGATTGACTTGTTTGAGGGCAGATCTACAAGAACACGGGCAGCACTCACTCACGAGGTGTCTTGAGGTATCCTGCGTGCGTATCGCTACTGTCTGCTACAAGGCCGTTTTTTTTCAATGGGCAAAGAGGCCGTTTTCCGTAGCGCCTACTCCCTCCTTCACTCTTTAGCTTCTTGCTGCTGTCTGTTGTTTTTCTATTTTGACACTATCCATTGTTGCAAGTACCCTTTCTTTGTGACGGGTTATCGGTACACTGGGTACTAACAGAAAGTTAACCATTGGAGGCTGATTCTGCTAAAGGCTGAGGCACGGCAAGGACTAGGGGCTAGCTGTAGTTGTTGTTGTTACAGCATCAAAAAAAAGAATCAGTCCAGTCAGTCACGTTCTCCCTATATCGGATCCTCATTGAATTTTCTCAGTCGCCTTAAGAGTCCTCGAGATTTTGTTTTCTGTCTATCTATCCTCTTTGTTCTTCCAGTTTCTTATATAAGGACGAGGTAAAATACACACCAATACACACAGATAGATTGACAGAAATAATCCACAATAATACTAATAATATTACTAACACCACCAGCTGCTTGTGACGATGATTTCTACCAGCGGGTTACGAAGTTACTACCAATACAGCTAAGCAACTGTATTGGTTACCAGCTGACACTGTCGTTACTCACAAGGCTATAGTAGAGCAAAGTTCTCGTAGGTTCAACACGTACATTCTAGCCAAGACACGCAGAAAAATCATACAGATCACCGCTCATCGATGCAGATAGACAGATACACAAAGAAGTAATTAGTGACCAGCTAAGGGTAATCTTCTTTACAAACGAAGCGGGTCGTCGATGATTCTAGCTAGAGTGCACCTAATAGTAGGACTCGTAGGGAAGACCTCGAGGGCGTAGGTCGGCTGGTCGCTTTGTGCCCAGCGCACACGCACGACAAAGGTAAATCTCTGATCCCCAAACGCAGCGTCGAGAAGAAGCTTCAGAATGGGCTTCTAACTACTAGTGCAGAATGGGCGAGTTCAATGAGAATGGACTCGTAAGACAGTGTACGCTAATAGCGTGTCAGATAGGTTTAAGACGGCGGTAGTCCCTATAAAAAAAAATCGAGACGACCCTCGATTAACTGTCGGAGCCGGTTGCAGGGACGAACGGTATTTAAAAAAGCAGGCTTCTTCTTCTTGCACTATTTACTCGTCACTCAAAGATTCGCTAAAAGTATTTGAGTGGAAATGGGCCTGTGTGTGTGAGTGTCTCCGTGCTTTGCGACTACGATTTTTATTGTGCGACAATAGCGTGTAGTAGAGATGACCCATGACAGAGATGGGTACTTAGGGACCTGCGGCATTAGGGCACAATGAGAAAGAATAAATCGAGACGCCCAACTATAACGCTATCTGCGCTGATGAGTCCGCCATCTTGACGTCGATGCACACCGTCTATTTTATAGAACAACGGTAAACGAAAGCAAAGCTCAGGATATTAGCACTGGGCTGACTAATATAGATGAATCAAAGTTGTCAGACGTTTGCGTTGCTTAGTGTCTCATTTAGTGATGTCTCATGTGTTCGGCTATTGTTGCCTAACGATGTTACTTTCGCCTTGTGTATGGTACGTATGCCGTGAATGTTCCCCAGCACGACTAGTTCGTAGTAAATTCCCGTCCTTAAAATGTAACAAAGTGCATACCTAACGGGATATATACGCTTTTACAGAAAAACAGCATTCGGAAACCGAGAGCTGTATGGGGGTGTAAAGCACAGCAGTACTCAGTATTTGATACCTTTTCTGTATGTGCTTATGTTTCTTTTTCTCTTTTCCAATCATTGGTTTTAATGGATGACCTGTTAGTATTACTAGAACGATTGAAGTCACTAATAGATACACGTGAATAGCGATTGCCAGTATTGGTAAAGTTTTCTTTCGCCAACAGGTTCGTATTTGTGTGTTGGAGCGCGGCAAACACTGAGTCAGAGTCTGATCCCGCTGGTACCAAAACGACCCGCGCTTGACCTCAATTATAATTTACGCAACTGACAACGCCTGTCCATTTCACTTTGTTTTTCTTTATCCACCAAATTACAATCTCTACGTGTACAATCCGCCTCGTTTATATCAAACCGCTAATTTCTGCTGTCATTAGACGATCAACCTCTATGCAACGACTACGGAATCGTCTATCACTAGCGAATCCCAACTTTTTGTATACACAGAGAGACACACTGAATAAATGATATCATTGGTTTACTTTTTTACCAGCCAATTTATATTAATCGTATGCTATGTTCTACTAGATATTAAATAAAAAGATACGCAGGTGACCTTTCCTGTTAATCATCACGTAAACGATGCTAGCATCAGAAGGGTGTCAGTAGCGTGTATATGTAGGGCCAGTGACCGCCTCTTACTAAATAACTAAATCTTTTCTTTTTTTCGACGTAGAAGTTGTTACCAGCGACGCTATTTTTTTCTTGTTTTTCCACTTCCTGTCGCTTTCTCCTGGTCTACTGATAACGCGTCGATGTCAAGCTACATCGCGGTGCGGGTAACTCGAGCTGGTCTTAGTCTTGGTGCGTAACAACATTAATCCGGGCATTTTCCCGGACGACTTCGGAATCGGGAAGTTTTTTAAGGATGTAAGGACTTTCCGACTATTTGTATCCTTGCCTCCTTGTTCTTTCTTTTATGTTCTCTACAAACTGACATGGCACGTCATCAACCAATCCTCCAGCAGCCTGCAAACAGCAACGGCGTCAATAAAAACGGTCATGTTGAGTCGTCATGGTGGATCGTTCCTTGGCCCTGCGAGGCACCATACGCATTTACCTCGGCCAATGTTTGCCCCCTACTCTACGCAGTGAATGGTGCTGCAGTAGCCACTGGTGCGCTGGTCAGCCTGCCGCCATTGCTTGAACAATTATTGTCACGATTGACTGTGTTGCCACAATCACAAGCGGGGCCATGATGATCCGATAGCGAAGGCAGTTCGCTGTAGCCACCTACTTCCTCACTTGAGCTACTACTGCTAGAAGTTCTTGTCTATTCGAACTTTCGATATTAACCGGCGTCGAGTGGTACAAATAACGACTATCTTGAAGGCTTTTCACGTACCGATGCCAAGCGTCATACGTTACTCAAAGTACACTTATGCAGAAATCCAATTAAGAGACGACTATCCGGCCATCTAACGATTTGCTGACACTGGTAACAATCAGACAACGACGAAATACAGACACACACAAATGCGCACATTAACACAGAGAATGTCAATAACAACACTGAATCTAAAAGTATACAGGCAGTATCAGACGGGTGCGCAATAATCCACAGCTGAACACAGGGAAAACGATTTTCAAGGATTGCATGAACTGGATATGACGATGCGCGATGATGAACAAAAGCCGGTAATGAACTCGAACGTTGCGCTTGCTTTTCGTTGTTGACGTCGCCGGTGGCTTAACAGGCCGTAAGCACGCTGGTGTCTATACGTTGAATATGTGATAAACTTTCTGTGTTGTTCCCTTTACTTGCCGCTGACAATCAGCCATTGTTCCTGGCTGTCGATAGTGTGTACTACCGAGCTAACGTGGGCGACGCGCACTCTTCACTTGTGTGCTTCCTGGAATAGTCGTTGAGATTAACAAACGTTGCACCCACGAACACAAGCTCTAGAGATTGATATATTTTTTCGTACTGTGTTTGCATTTAAGTCTGAATAGCTGACAACATCAAAATCGTCTTCTACTTATCGTATTCGCTAGTCATGTTTTTTATGGATATATTAAAATCATCCTGATTCTATTTTACACTGCATTAGATGTGCATATACTATTTATATCCTACTCTACCCAGGTTGAGACAGGTAAACATGTATCCAATAATGGATGGTTCGTAGGAGAAGCTGGCCCAAGAGACATATTTGTCTTCTTCGTGACTAGCCAATGATGATGCGTACTGCCAACTTTAACATAAAGTACCTTAATTTTTTTTGGTATCTGGCCTTTGCTGAAGCAGCAGTGATTGTTTTTGTATCGTTTCGTTCTTATTTTCTGTTGTTGGCAAACAACTGCTTCTAAATAGAGTGAGCATCATCCTAAGCGTTTTGGTGTTCCGAGCTTGCTGTTCGTCCAGCCATCACTGTTTTTTGAATCTAAGATTGACTCCTTTATGATAAGTCGGCCGCGGCCTATTTACCAAGCAAAATCAACATCTACAACGAGATGTCGAGCGTTAAATACGTTCTCTGGGCACACAAAGTTACAGCGATAATTCCTAGTGTCGACAACAAGTCAGTTCGACAACGTTAAAGCTACAGTGGTGATTCCTATTCTCAGAAAGTGTACCCTACTACCACCAAAAAAGACTTGAGATTTTGCGATAGCGATAGTAATCGTCTTTTGCCTTTTCCTGCCGCGACAATGCCCCTCCCCGCAGGCGTATTGTGTATTACCCGAAACACGTTCAGCCCTACAGATCGCAGCACTCACGCCGGAACAATTCGGATCGCGTAAATGCCACAGTCAACAACAGCAGATAGAGTAACTGCTAGTATCAGAAACTCTGGTAAACTAATATTTGTAAAAGTACTCGTTGTAGGTCTATTCAAGCTGTTATCTAGATACGCGCAGAAGGTGGACCTCGTCATTTCAACATTGACCCCGCACTTGTTACTCCATATTTCTCTTATCTACTTTCTTGGGCTTAATTAGATTTTGTTTTATGAATACTGCTTAGTCGCTGGTATCTTATGTAAGCTCATTTTATTTTCACGACGCTGACACTCTCGTCTCGAATGCTTCTCGAGGATACGTCGCGTCCGCCACTGCTTCGCTAATCTGTTGCACGCTTTCGATTTTTCTGAACGGCCAGAACTACACCGATGGAACAGAGCGATGAAGAATGAAAACTAGAATTACATGCCTGCTGGATAGGGGCAGCAATAACAGCCGCAACAACAGCTCCAACTACAGGGCAAACGGCAATTCTACAAATATTGCGTTGATTTCTTCCTTGCTTGGTTTCACGGTCGCGCGAAATTAACGACAGACGTTTTCAGTTAAGTGTATCCACCGTGCTGTTCTTTCCTGTCTCATTGTGTTCTACTCTCTGAACGCTCTGCATGCTAGTCAGGGTATCGCAGACTGAGCGGCGTCGGGGCAGCGCCACTGCGACACGTCGCTGCAACTACTGCTTTCCCAGTCTGGCCTTACTGTAGTCGCAGGCGTCGCTTCGCGTCCTGCCGCTTGTCGGTCTCCGCGACTCTTAGTTTGGTTCAACTGTCCTGCGTTTTGGTACAACCTTATAGCTCAGTGGTCTTACGCTTGTTTGTGGTGTTTCTGCTGCTGCTGCTGCTGCTGATACTGGGACAGTCTTTGGTCAATCGTTGGCAGTCTGGTGATCATTGTCGGCGTCGCGTCACGTTATCGCGTCACGCACTCGGTCCAACTCTACTGTCTGTACGAGAACCGAAGCTTGTTGATTACCTGTTCGCGATCGGCGGGTCCGCTGCTTGCTCTGCTCGATAGCTACGTGCAAGTTGTCGTCGCTCGTTTAGCAAGTGTCGACGGAATCGGTGCGCACAGTGAACCGGGCCGCGTTCGAAAGCGGCTGTCCACGGTTGGTCGGCAGTACTCACGGTGAATCGCAAGTTCATCATAGCCTAGTAGCAGCGTCCTCTACAGTGCGATCACGAAACCGCTAGCGTTGCTGATGCTGTGGTGAGTAGCGACATCATCGACTCACGCTTCACCTCCCTCCGTTACTATGGCACTTCCACAGTTACTCCCTATCTCTGCAGTGTTTCTATCTCGCGCTCTCTTTCGTTCTGTACGGCGTTTGCGATACGTTCGTCGAGTCACTGCTAGTGGTGCTGCTGCCACCGCCGCCGCCGCTGCCAGTGGCCATTCACTGCATTTGCCGTTGTTCACCACTTACTCAACAGTCTGACGGACAAACAAATCTATAGATGAAGTCAAAACGCTGCACAGTCTTAGCGATTTAGAGTCTGAACGAGTCCGAGTCAAGCAGAGGAAGGAAGGGAGGGAGGAAGGGAGGAAGGGAGTGGAAAGAGACACAACCCCACCGCGCAGCCTCGACGGGTCTGCCCGAGCCTCAGCAAACCAACAGCCACCAGCATATACCGGATGACTCCTCAACAGATCAACGGCAACAACTCGTCAGAGGACCGATAGCAAGCCCACAGCTCAACTGAGCCCAGCTAATCTGAGCTCGCTCGTACTCCATTTCTTGTTGGCGTCCTTAACATCGTCGTTGACGCCGTCCCGAATCCTCTCCCAGCCGAATACAACGTTGCAGCGGGGCCGCACGCTGTGAACCGTTCTCTATTCAGTGACCGCGACCCGCCGCTCTCTAATAACTGTTGGCGCAGGCAGAACAAAAGTCAGTTAGCGATCACCAACACCGCTAGTTCGCGTCTGTTTCCCTCTCACTACACTGCTTGATATTGCCCGGTTGTGCAGCTTCCACTGCTGCTGCGGCCAACACAGCTCGGCGGTTCGACTCTTTTCGACGTCGATAACAGCGAAGACACACGCAGAGTCTACAAAACACGCCACGCACCAGCACAGAGCCTTGACCAGTAATCTATGGCAGTGTACTGTGAGAGCAAGAGCTCTCTGCGTGCGTAGCCAGGTTGGGTCGGGGGTGGCCAGTAAGGGGGTGGGGAGAAGGTTTTGAGGGAGAGGTGGGCTACTACGGCGACTACGGTGGGCGACACAACCAGCAGACGAATAGAGAGCACGACGCACAGTGGCGACGGCAGCGGCGCTGCTGGCTCTCAAACACAGCATCGGCTGCTGCGGCAGCGCCTGCTACTAATGCTGTTGCTACTATTGGCTAGCGTTTTAATGTCGGCGGTCTGCTGCAACAGTGGCGCCGGTGGCAGTGTGTCAGCGGCCCATGACTCACTGCAACGCTTAACCAAGTCTGTCTGTTTATCTGTCCACGGTGCTCTCGATATCGCTTGCTGTGGCGCTGCTGCGCCTGCTGCTGGCGGAATGCTGTGGAATTGTTCTGTGGTGTGAAAGCTTCTCTGTATTGAGAGCGGCTCGTAGCTGCAGTGCCAACGCTTGCGACCCGCAGCGGCGGATGATGCTGCATGCTGCGAGATGATGATACTCCTGGTGCCGGTGTCACAACCATTAGCACAGCCGTCGCTGCTGTTATTGCTGCAATTCGCGCATGTCAAACACCGCCATTTTGGAGAGCCGGTAGGCGAGTTGGCGCGCTTGAACCACAATTTCGGCGGCGCGGGAAAATAATAAGTAACTGGTGTGGGACTGAGCGAGAAGGAAATCGCGGATCGGGCCTAGGTTGGAATCCAGGTGTAAGTACATAATTCGTTTTGTGCTGGAGTCGGCCGTCTTAAACAATGCCTAATGGTTTCAATATCTGATCAGCACTTAGTTAGCTTTAAAATCACTACCCGTCTCTACGTCGGAACGCTTGTAATGGGTTAATTTAATCAACTCAGGAACATCACGTGACACGGTCTAAATTCGGGGTCGGGCGTAGCCATACATTGTCAGAGACAATGCTTAGCTAAGGCAATACCGGACAAACTAGAAACTTGTTTAATAGTCGTTTTGAAAAGCTAAGCATGCTAAAATGGTCTAGATTTGAAATGAGATGTTGATGTGTGCACTTTGTTTTGTAGGCTAAAAGGAGCCAGTCGCCTGAAATAATGCTTATCCAAACCAGTAGAGAATGTAAAATATAAGATATTTACTCTCTAACTCATTGCGAAGCCAGTTCCGAACGTGAAGTGTTTGGAGCTGGATTAAGTAGTTCTTTCAGGTTTTTTTTTCAGGTCTATCTATGCTTCGTAGCGTCTTGGTGGGAATATCCAAGAGCGTGAAGTTACAGAGATAGCTGCCGACAAGGCAAGACTGAATGGAGCAAGGTTCTTCTCCTATCTCTCCTCTCTCTTTTTAACGAATTATATCGACAGGTGGCGCTTAGAAGCAAAATAGAACGGCGGAAACATGCGTTATATTTAGTTTATTGAGCTCAGCACTCTTTTTTGCTTATCTATCACGATCAACATACAGTAATGTATGCATGGACAATACAAACTATAGGTTTTTTTTATTACCTGACGCGGGGAAAGCCAAGTAAATGGGTCGGTTTTTAATGCATTAGTTGGCACTTTAGTCGACTTAGCGTTTTAATTAAAACGGCTGCTTGCCACCAGCACAAAATAAAATTACGGCCGGTTCCGAACCTAAACCATCTCAAATTGCCACTATTTCGCAATTCGTCATCTATAGTTAACAAGTCATCACAGAAATTCTAAACCTCCACAAATTATCGCAGCTACAACACATACTATGTAACCTGCGTGATCAACGGAGATTTGTTAATATAATCACGATTGGACCACTTTAGCCAGTATTGACTGCATGAGACAATGTTCGGAAAATTCGCACTGGCCAGAAAAAAACAATAATTTCTAGAAAAAAATTAGAAAAGGATCACTTCAACTTATCTATAACTTTCAAGTGTAATGATGGAAAGGATGATGCTTGCTAGGCTATATCGTTAACTGCTGTAAATAAGGTACATAAGCCTATGTCTGGCCTATTCATCTTCACCAGTACGTTAAATTATGGACTACCGAAAAAAAACGTTTGGGGATATATCAGTTTCGCACCAAGTATTCATGCTAAGCTCTATGTATACAGAGTTTACAAAACGTTGTGATCTCCGCAAAGCAATGAATTAGCTTCTAAAAGGTAAACAACATGTAAACGTTTTGACTCTTTACAATGTCACTTACTAACGAAAGGAAGTGTGGTCTCCGAGTAGAAACACCTTGCCACCCAGTTTCAACCTAAATCAGTATGTATAATTACACTCCAATTTTTTAAAAATTTTAACATGTTCGTGTTAAAGTTTTTAAAAAGTTATTACCTGCTTTACCTTAAAATTTATGCTGAAAGTGTTCAGACCCTACGACAGATCCGCCAACTATCGTAGGACTCGTTATAGGACCATGTAGATAATTCACTCTAGGCCCGTGTTTGTTGCAACAATAAGCGTTTTAGTTGTTTGCTCCGTTTTGTGTTCCAGATCCGTCGTAGTTTCAGCTTGCGAGTGAAGTGAATGGGCAGTTAGATATAAATAACCACCGGAAGAAACTATTCAATAGCTGTTGATGGCATTACGCTGCTATATGCATTCGTCACATTTATCGTAGATTTGTTTACAACATTCGCAGCGTTCCATAACGATGAATCATCCCAAAGACTAAGACCACAGCCTCAGCTGTGAGCAGCAATGTTTTAAATGAGAGTGTATACTGGAGATAGGAACCGTTAAGAACAATAATATATGATCGACCTTACAACGCAAACAGAGATAACAAGGCCTATTTTGGTTTGATTGTGATATTATTGTCCATCTGTCGGCTGTGAAATCCATGATTCTTCACAAAAAACTGATTGTATTCAGTTTATTAAATAGACAGCACGTTCAGTTCTCGCTAACTTACTAAATCTGTGGAAGTAACGGGGGCTTATTATTCTGATCTCATTTATTGACTGTGGACGTGAAACAACGTTTTGGCAGACCATATATCACTAGACCGCTCTTTACTTAGATAGAATGATATATATTTGACTAGTTACGAGAATGAAAGAAACCTAATTTGTTGAACGTCCAGGGAGTCGGTTGAGCCGCTTCATCGTCTAAATATATTATATATAGGTTATTAATTTGTTTGTCCCATGGGGTTGACAGATCCCATTGCCATCACGGCTGTTAGAGGCTAGAAATGGTACTTTGAGCACTAGTAGTCTTTAGAATGATTATATATATATATATATATATATATTATTTATTCAGACCGAGTTACATATACGTGTGAAAATAATGCTTATAATTATTACTCTTAAATTATACTAAACACTACTATAATGATATAGTGGTAGTTAGAGCTACCTGTCAAAAACAATTGTACAATAGGTTCCAGAAAGCGGCGAAACAATACCAATGCCTGTCTAGTGTCTATACATGCTCGGAGGTATAGTTGTTTCAGTTGTTTTGTCTTCAACCATCAGTACAATTAGGCTATCAACAATAAAATACTCTACAGTATCGTGCTATTGTATACTTTATAGAAGATAAATTGCTATATTAGTTATTTCTAGTAACTACTTTAATATATAAAGTTTCTATATATAGGTTTAATAGTCAACAACCAACATAATCTTGATTTCTTTTATTCTAATAACCTCTTCTAGGTTTAATTTCCTCTTAGACCTGTTTGTGAACCTCGTCATATTTCAGTTTTTTTGTGTGTGCGATTACACAAGAGTGATTTATCAATGGTCATTTTCCTCTAAGAATGCACTGTTGATACACAGCGTTGTCCATCATCGATTCATTTTATCAGCGTTTAACACTTCAGGCGCTTCTGCCCCAGGCATCACCAAGGGCTAGCCCGCACCGTTGTACGTCTATGTAATACCCTCGTCATTTCTTTCTTCATCGATTTATCGAAGCTGCACTGGAAAGACAGCTAAATACCCAACAAATCATCAGTGGCAGCGGAGACGACCGCACAAACATGAACTTCCATATGGTACTGGAGGTCTTCATTCGATTTACCCATCGTTACTCTAGGCATCGTAGGGTGTTTGAGCTCTTGTGTCTCATCGCCCTGACCAGTTCACGTGCGAAGATGATCTGATCAACGACGAGCCTATATAGGCGTTGCCATCGTTGCCATATATAGTATTGAGGATCTAGCATATAGAGATATCACTGGTATCACACACACGGTATCATTACGGTTATTGTCGCTTCTAACATATATGCTTGTGGTAGTCCCGCTAATTCTATTGAAAATTTACCCGTTTAAAAGGATATCGGTATGCCGTACGAGGCGTATTCATCATATTCTTATACGGTATTCCTTCAGTTTTGCCGAGAGAACGTCCTTAGCGGCGTTCAACAAACGCACTCGCAAAACCGAACTCAAACCGTGGTACGTTATGCAAATGCGTCTGTGCCATCTGTCATAATCATGCTGAAAGTCGAAGAAACTTATGAAACTTTTCAAGTGCATTCCGAAGATATCAACGATCGTCCCCGTCTAGGGGGTGACATAGAATCAGCTTTCATTAGATAACGCCGACAGCGGCGACGCAAATTTTACAGTTCAAGGACCTAAAATTCAATATTCTCGATGTGTTGTGTAAACTGAAAACCAACCCTCGCATTGACATATGAAGTCATTGCCGCTCAGATGTTTTTTTGTAACCGCCGGATTCGAAACGGTACCAACTGAATTATACTTCAGACCGCACTTCTTCGAATCCCAAGATATGGAGATATGGAGAAATTAATTCGAGGAAGTCCTAATCTAAGACGACGTGGGTTCTATCGGCTTTGTCAAGGCGAGATTTATCGAAGCCTCCTATTATCTCCTAGAGACTGTTCGTCTTTATCCCACAGACTTTGTTGTCGGCAGTATAAGCGACGAGGCCTGCACAAGACTTGATATGCTATCAGATTCTGGTTGCTGTTATTCAACGTGACCCATACTAACTTGCTTAGCTAAATAGGTTTCGTTCAAATAAATTTCTTGATTTTTTTGGTATCGGGGTAATATGTTGTTTGTAAAATGATCAAAGCACCGCATGGTACGATGCTTAGCTCTATTTGAAGCAAATGAAACATTAGGTTACATAATACAACAGCTCATACTTGATTGCACGGACGAAACCCAGGAAAGGAATTCAGCCCTTGGAAGGGAGCTATTTTATGCCAACGCCTTCCCATAATTGGAGTAATAAGGAGATGCAATGATTACAGCAAATAATATCAATGGATAGATACAGTTATAAGGAAATTATTAAAACACGCGTACAGCCATATGTTGTCATAAAAAATCATAGTGATAAAAATCAATATTATAAAGTAATGTTTATTTCGTAACTTACGTCCTTATCCATCATGTTGGAGTCAACGGATACCTGGATTAAAAAGCATCAGCGATACAATACGAAAGCACGTTAACTATACCTCTCAGTTCTATAAATGTGCTTTTTTTCGTAACACTTGATGGAACCAATTTTACTGTAATCAAACATACCATTCTCAATGCATCGATCATAGTGCATCAATGGACTCATCTTCGGCTGGCGGCAATAATACGGGTGTTGCAAAAAGGATGAAAAACCTATGAGTTTATTTTTACCACACTATATCGAATCAGCTCGAGGGGATAAACCAGTCCTGCCAAAATCAGCTGAGGCCCTTGTGCTTCTAGCTTGTCATCCGAGGTAAGCAATAGTACGCCAACTAATGACATGCTCTTTCCCGACAGATATATATAATCTAGAGTAAGTGCGCACGTCTGGGTGATGTACACCAGCTTGTGGGAGAAAGTACGTTCCCTTCTAATTCAAAAATCTGCAAATTCGCCGCTGGAAGTGGATAAGCAACTAAGTAGTAGCACAAGTAGTAGCATAGGTTGTGTGTATTGCTCCGACAGCAGGATGTGCTTCAGAACAATAGGAAGCTCGGTTGTCTCGGCCTTGGCGCTTACTCGTGTAAGACACAGACAGGCTAGACCCGGAGAGATTCCAAAAAGTACCACAGCGTGATGTGAAGTCAAACCCATTAGGCACAAAAGGATACGGACGGTGCGACGAGGACATCCCGCCAAATAAGCGTGGCCGGATTGTGTCGAAGCAAATATAATAGTATGAATTAATAACTAAACACACATCTATGGCCATATAGGCGCGTAGTGAGTCGCTATGAAGCACTCGTTGCAGTTAACGACAAAGTAGGTCCGTTCCAGTGTACATAGAATAATCAGTTTTGATACCACATTATGCATTACGTTCCCTTTACAAACATTATCTGACCGAATAATATAATAACAATATCTGACGAATAACGCAATTGAATAGGCTGCCAAATAGGAACGTTTTGATTACCACCTTTATTCTCCGATCGAAAGCAATCTAGTCAAAACAGTACTACGTGTATCACGCTATTGCCGTTGCGAACCGATCATTCATGTTCCAATCGCTTAGTGGAGGCTACATCATTGCTCGCAAGTATCTCCTCGCTTGTACAGTCAACTAACGGACAGCTCAAGGACGCTGATACCGTTCCAAAGACACAAATACAAGCACGCCGTTTCTAACTCGTTAGATCTCATTCAATTGGCCGGCAGCGCAGTGTTCGTCGACCAAGCACGAAGATTTCAAATCGTGCATCTAATTATCTGGAAACGTTGGTTAAAAATACCATTAGCTCTAATATGTTTAGTGGAGAGCAAACGGCTGAAAGAGCATCCCTTCGCTACGCTACACTACCAATCGTTATTTAGGTTATTACTTTTCTTCAAAAGCACGTCCAAATGGCGTCGTATTTCCCGTAAGAAAGGGAATGTAAAACAGGTAGAATAAAGCTGACTTGAGTTGTAAAATCAAAATTCGTACTAATATTAGCATGAATAGGTCCGGTAAGTGTAACAGGCGTCCATGTGAAAGTCCACTTGACGCGTTTGCGGTGACCGTCATGACAGCGTTCGGCTCTGGTGGTGAATTCATTGTTAGTTGTCTGGAGTATGCCTTGAGCTGAGAGCGACCGACGTTTGCACTATCTTGTAACTGGAGCCATTAAAGCCTGCTTTTACTCTCTAGGGCCATCAATCTTGGCGTCCGCAGGCAAGATGAGAGTGGAACAAATCGATTGCTACTTCTTCCACCCGAAGTGGGAAAATGGCTGACGTCAGTTTTGTTTTGGCAGTGGCCCCCGTAAGACAGACTCCCTTGGTTGATCCAAAAAAGTACTGAACGGTGTTTTTGCTATAGTTATTACATAACATAGGAAGCTTTACAGCGATTTTCGATTCGATATGTTTCAGCAGATCTGTTTACGTTAAAACTGGCTGAAGGAGCATTACAGGCTTGAATATGTTTCCTTTTGTAATCGCAATGATCGTCTCGACGGGCTTGCTTGTGATGAACATTTGTCAGTTGGAGAACTACTGGCGTAAAGCAGGGATCCCGTACGAATCGTATCTATCTTACTTGTACTGTCATTATATCCGTTGTAGGAACGAAGTTGTTTACGATGTAATGTGTCAGTATAGTAAACGTTATGGGCCGGTATACGGAACGTATCGAAGTTTCAAGCCACTCCTAAGAGTATTCTCAGTGACTAGAAATTTTTCAAGCATCCCCCGAAGAGGATTCGACGTACAAACCGGTGTCCCGCTTTCAATGTTCCACCGTACGATCACTGGAAACTTGCCTGCCAAGTTAGTGGAATAGCGTTTACCAGTAATAAGCTTCGCAGGTTAACTAAAAAAATCGAAGCTAGCTAATCGGTTTGCTGATAGGCTTGTCGACTTAGTTGGCACCGTCGGCCAGATCTATCCATTTGGACGTGCACAAGGATACGTACTCGATTCAACTGCTGCTGTGGCTCTCGCTTCAGATTTAAATGCCATGGCCGATCCGAGCAACGAATTTTTAAAAAAATGCTAAAAACATCTTTGATCCTGGTTTGCCCATATTTCTGCTGATGACGGTGCCATCGCTTTTCAAGTACGTGCCGTTTCTGCAATTCCCAAGGAAAAGAGGTTGCACCTTTTTTCAATGAGTTCACGTCCGCTTTAATTAAACAACGCAGACGCTCCCTCGAAGAACGAATATGATATTCTCGATGTGTGGCTTCGCGAGCAAAAGAACAATCCTTTTTTTTTTCCTCAGGTAACATCGTCGTGTCACGGTCTTTACTCTTCCTCATAGCGGCATTGGATGCGACAGCGTACACGCTCTATTATTTATTATACTTCCTAGCGACGCATCCCGACGAGCACGAGAGGGCCTCGGTCGAGATTAATAATGTGGTGAAATTTGACGAAAACAGAAGCCTTGACGATTTTAGCAAACTCGAGTTTGTTGAAGCATGCATCCTTGAAACGACTTTGCCCCACGGATTCTGCCATCGATAGAATATAACATGCGTCTTGCACGATTGCTGGTGTGCACGTGCCGGCTGGTATAGCAGTTCAGGTTCCCATTCCGACCATATATCGAGACCCCACATTTTTTCCTGATCCGGACCGCTTTCACCCAGAACGGTTTCTCGATAACTCATCGAACGTAGACACGATTATGGCTTTCGGTGATGGATCAAAAAATTGTATTGGCAAACGTACTGCCCTTCTTCTACTCACTGTGGTAATCAGCTGTGTACTGAAGGAGGTGCGACTCGGCGAATGTGCTGCGATCCCAAAAAAACTCGACTTTAGAAAAGGAGCCATGTTCCTTTCACTTACGAAACAATCTCTTGTTATTAGGCTCGGCAAAAAGTTGCGGTCAAGAAACGCTACCACTGATTTTACCTGAACTAAATATTGAATAAATGACTACAACACAATGTAATAATGGATATATTTATTGAAATAAAGGCGGGCGTTAACCGGCTTTTTCTAGTTAAAACACCCCATACCATGAATAGGCTGCATATAGAGAAACTAAAGAAAACTTGTATAGGTACTCCTACAAAAACTCATGCTTGTATAGTCAATAATCTGCGTGTAATAGTTACACTGATTAAATTCAACAACTTATGGGTACGGAATATTGAGTTCGTGGCGCATAAATATAATAATACCTCGTATTTATTAATCTAATTCATCTTGTACTAAACAATTTTGTTACTTCATCATATGTGAATTTATTTTTGGTATACACCCGATCACTGCTTAGGTAAATAGTGGCCGCATCACTGGTCCTTGGTTAACACATGTACGTCAACTATATGAGTGACGACTGTCGCTACGTCAAGTATGGCCGGACAATTCAACGCGAAGGACGTGAGGAGCATGCTAGTTACGTTGGCACAGCTTTACTGCTTTGGACATCTGCTCGGATCGTTACCACTGCACTTAATTTTATAGGCAATGGCTGTGTGGTAGCGATAGTCATAAAAGACGACCTTTTTATTTGACTATGCATATTATGGATACAATCAGGTCCACTCGTTTTTTTACCAATGATAACCCTGTGTAATTTGAAGCCGTATACCGACAGCAATCTGTTGCTATACACGCGCTTTCGCATGTCGAGTCGAGTTATTTCGAGTAATCGTAGAGATCTCGCCACGGATACATTGACAAAAGAACAATATATGGTGAAGTCCTGTTGTTGTCTTATAGTAAAACCAATAGTTGTTTGTCCTGTGAAGTCCCAAGGACAGTTAAGGGTTGATCGGCATTTAGAAGTTTTGCAGAGACGTACGAACGATTGTAGGATATCCAAACATGAGCAGAAAATTTCTAGTTGTTTTTTTCATAGAATCATGTATGCAGCAACGCATCCGTTGATCGGCTTTACCGACACGTCTGCGTTTTTTGACAAAATTTTCAATTATGGTTTGGCATGATTGTGGGAAGATATTAGTGATCACCATCTAATCTCTTCCTTCAAGGCTTGAACAGTAATGGCTTTATTGATTTAAATGCTTGGCCAGGAGGAAGTTAAGTCGCACAGTCTAAGAGGTTAGGAGAACTATATGATGAGAACACAAATAGGAGACTATATGATTAGGGAATGTTTAATGCAATAATGTCACTGTTCCACATGTTGCGTTGCTAACGAAGCTGTCCTATTGGAACCATATATCAGACCCATACCATCGATTTGAAACACAAAAAATTAATTTACCTTCCTCCGATACCGCCAACCATTGACTGTTTGTGCATTTCCCGCATTTTCGTTATTGTAACTCCACCAGTTTGCCCTGTTTACGAAGCCACCAACCCAAATACAAGACTCGTTAATGAGGACGATTTTGTTGGAAAATTCACCGTTCATTTGCTGTCGTCCCTCACTTATCTAATTAACATATTTTTTTAATGTTGATTGTTGATTATAATGCTTCCTGAAATGTAGCACCCTTGATCACGATAGCGCAAGTCTGAGCTCTTGGACTACAGACCACAGTTTAGCGAACACCCGTAATGTCCTCAGTTGCATCATCCGAAAAAACGCGTGTCAATAATTTGATAGCAATAATAATAATTCAAGCTTTGTAGACAGCATTTTTTAAAAATTTTTGGACTTTACTCTTTACAGTTGTAGCATGTTGAGCATCTTATTATAGGGTTTTGGTCTTTGGTCGACTCTCGGCCTTATAGCTTCCGGCTTTGAAGTTCCTTTGATGTCGCTACTATCGAAGGTGCATAAGGTGTGCACGCTCTGCCAGACAACCACATTTTTCGGGTATTGTCACTATATTGGAGTATTTTTATTCGCTTTCAATATACTAGGTTTTCTAAACGAATACATAGTTATTTTTTTTTTGTAGAACATATTCGAGAAAACCAGATGAAATATCCAAAAAAATATCCAGACTCGAGCCCGTGACTTACGACAAACCAGCTTACGACACCAGCTTCGCTAATGGCTAACCCATTTTCATTATAAAGTAGTAAACCCAATTCGCGAATCATCACAGTAAAGCTTTAATCATTTTTGAAATAATACTCAAGAGTAAGAAAACGTAGCTGTGTTTAATGGCAATTAATTCTTAATAATATTAATTAGTAATTAAATAATGATAGGTTCACTCACAGTGTTTGGATTGTCAAAGCACCACCATACATTAATTTTGCATTCTTGTTGGGACACCTCATATCATCTGTGTTCGCAAGCAGACAGAAGCTTGTTGCCTACTGGTTATGGCTTTAGTTGGAAGACGCGGAATGTACAATTCAAAAGGACGTACATTTGCCTATAGTTAAACCTAAACTCCATACGCTTCCACTGAACTTGAACAATTGAATTCCACTCAACAGCTGAATTGAACATTGCTGAAGAAAAGAGTGGCAAGAAGGCGAACCAGAGGTTAGCTTACCACGCACACTAGCTATGATGCTACATTATTCAAGAGGTTAATTGATTTTTGAATTTCCTTTTCAGCTTACTCATCGATCCGCTAGCTAACACATTGAAAATATTTATAAATTCTTCCAAACTGCCCATTAACTCCTTATAAATGAAATTGATCGCATCGTTTATTGTCGTTATTTAGATATTTAGATCATATAAATATTATCGGGTTAAAATATAATATTTAAAGCCCAAATCACTCTGTTGTTATATTTCGTGTAAATTGGGCCGATTCTCTATCGCTTCATTCAGTCCTCTTATAAAAATAATGTTCGGTCCGGCGAAAAGATGGGTTGGACTAGCACGAATTACCGGCACACACTGTTTTCTCAGCAGTAATCCAACGCCCAGTTTAAATAAAGAAGGCATTTTGATTTGCCTCACAACCCTGACCGCCTGTAGGTACCGGTTTTGCGACATCTCTAGACAATGGAGTTTGTGGCTGAATAGTTACCTTTTTTTTAACAAAAATCCGAAATGGCATAAGGCAAAACTGGTCGAATTCACCTGCATGTCGAGAGGGATGCCAGACTCTTGAAAAGGTGGGGCCTCATAGGACCTATTATTGCAATCTGCAGGAACAGCAGCAGAATTTTGTACAGGTCTGTGTCCTTCCTCTAAGGTAGATCAATGTTTTGCGCGTACTACAGTGACTGAAAATACAATAAGAACACTCCAAATGAAAATGGTCCAGCTATGTCGTAAATGATGCGTTCAAATCAAATCCGCAGTTTTGGCTCTCACAACGGAAAGGCAATACTGTGAATTTGTTGTGATTAGAATAGAGTATGGTGTGATTTATCTCAAGTATCAAAATATCTAATGATTACTGCACTATGAAATTACAATGCAATCATTGCTTTCTACGTCGTTTATACTGTAATTTCATGAGAGAATAGAATAGATGGTGTATAGAACCAAACAAACAATGATGAAGTGAAGGGAAAGAGATAGTTACGAAAATAGCCTTCAATTACGCTGCGATCGAATAGTTAACGAACATCTTTTATAACGCCCCTTCGTCATATTAAAGCACGACCGCAAACGAACCATACTGAGTGACTATGCCCCAACAGTTTATAAATAGATGTCTTTATGCAGACGTTCTCATTAAATATTCACGTCCAATACCTGGCGTAATAATACAGAACAGTCAATTATAGCGCTCTCTTTACCCAACATTAGTCCAACAAAAAGGGATAAGATTCGCAAAACCCATATTCCTCTTTTTTTCCCATTCGAGATAGGCACGGCTGTTATCAGTTAGCTCAACGACACGAAAGGATACGGAGCGCGCTCCAACCAAAACTTTTAGCCATTTCCATTAATCTGTATGAATAGGCCTAAAACGCCCTTCTAGGCCACCCGATCAGTCAGATTAATACTTTTTTTTAGAAACACGCCTAAAAAGTGTTGCACTTACTTTCAATAAAAGTGGACACAGAATATAGAAGAACAAATTAATTAGACTTATGTAGCTCGAATTCATACTAAAGCTTATACAAAAAGCTTCGCGTTACCATTCCAGTGTTCATATATACTTATTATATTACCTAGTGCCAGAGTGTAACGATAATCAACAGTTAAGGCCAGTTTGAAGCTTACTAGATACCCCATATAAAGATGAATCTCCTGTCCGACACCTGGTTTAATCACCAAGCATAAACGGGTCAATGGGGCAAATAAGTGTCCTTGTAACCGTTCAATAAAATCCAGTCTGGATATGTGCGGCGAGTGACAGCCGTCGTAATAACGCCCCTATGGGCAGAGCGAGTTTCGGATGATACTTGCTTTTAACGCCGAGCTTCTGATGACCAACAAATCATGATATACCTTAGTATCATCGTATAACAGCCGTCCTCTTATCGCTATGGTTGTATACTTCTACTCAAGTGTGACCGACGCCTCTTTCTTCTAATATTTAGAGCCATCAATGTCTCTCCATATTCTCTAGAAACGTCAGCCTTGTCCTGTTCCGTACCCGCCCGTAGTAGAACATCTATATAAGTCGGCAAAACGCGTAGTATAAAGTTTGGTCTAGAAGTGGCGAGGTTAGAGCAGAGTCCGTTGGCTAATCCGGGATAATGCTGCTCAGGGTTTTCCCTATTGAAATTGCTACAAAACATATGAAAAACAAACATTTTCGCTTCGATATGGCGCGTTCAAACTAAAACTGATCAGCTTCGCTGACGGAGTACTGTAGATCTCAAGATGTTGCCTTATGTAGTTGCGGTGTATATGAAGATCTACCAATTGGAGTACTACTAGCGTGAAGCAGGAATAGTGTACGAATTCTATTGGTCTTACATTACATTAGCTGGAGGAACGAAGTTGTTTAGGATGTTACACAAAGGTATGGGCCTGTTTACGGAACACGCCAGAATGTAAAGCCGCTTCTCACAGTAACCTCGGTAAAAAACGTTAAGGACGCTGTGAATATAAACTTTTCAAGCATTCACAGGTGAGGATTCGATGTACTGCCGATGCCCCGCTATGGAATAGCATAATTATCGCTATATCGTACGATCACCGAAAATTTGCCCGCAGAGTAAGTGGAACAGTGTCAATTAGTAACAAACTTCGTAATAGGATTAATAGGATTAATAATATTAAGCAAATGCGTGCATAATCCAGAGCAAGATATGGTTGAAAAAGTGCCGCCTGGCATGAATACCTCGTCGTTCAAGCTGTTCCGATTAATAAAAAAATATTAAGACAATGGTTTTATTTTCATAGGACATAATATTATTTGTCTGTGTCAGACATATAAAAAATCAGAGATACAAAAAACGGCGGTCATTAACATTCGCTTACGCCGAAATTCCTTTCTACGAATTGTACTTTTTCACGATGAAATTCAATCGCCCATAATGATGGCTAGACTTGACGCTCGCAGACGACATCTCCTATGGAGATAAAGCTATCTTTGAAAGGAGATGAAAAGCATACAGAACATTTATTTTTGTATTTGACAAAACAAATTATTTTTGTATCCCCGAAAAGGAATGTTTTCTTTGAGGTCATTACTGGTCCCTGTAGCGCAGTGGATAGCGCGTTAGACTTCTAATCTAAAGGTCGCGGGTTCAACTCCCGCCAGGGATGACCCGCATTACTGTTTTTATTTGGGCTGCTTAGGGTGGAATTAGGCTCCGGCTATAAAGTAGCAACCAAAGGAATTTCTAATCAGACACGTCGTATATCACACTAACAGCCCAAATACGTTACCTATTAATGATTAGGATAAAATATCTATCATAGATTCAACTTCCTGTTCAAACGCAAAAAAAGCAAATAGAGAAGCGAGCGTCGTTGTTTCAACTGATAAACCTATTATTAAAATCATCAGGGGCTCTGATCCGCCATCGACATATATTAGTAAATAGTAGAATTAGGGGAATATTGCTCGAGGGTCTCGTGAAATCTAAATATTCGTAGAAATCTATTGAAAGAGGAAACACTACTTCTACTGAATTTGTTGAAACACAATTAATGGAAGATACAACAAATATAGCTCACAGGCACTGTATTCATAATAACCAGTACACTGTTGATTTTCGTGTTCTTTCATATATATATATATATATATACTGTATATTAATAATATATAAATATATACTATAAAAATAAATATATAAATATATATCATATTCATATTCTCTCCTAGACCTCTAGCCCTGTTTTAAACATCTATAAATAGACAGCGATTATTAATTATTCTTATATATTCTGATCTTCAGCTACATGGCGCACACATATAGCACACGGAAATCGAGGAAAATAAAACTATTTTTCTATTATACTTTAACATTTGTAATACAAAAATACGGTTAACAATTCTTGTAGGAAAGGGTTTTTTATTACATTATTTTACATTACAGTTTTAATATACGATAAGACGTCAATAACCGGAGATATAGGCGTTCATGGCATGTAGTTCTATTGAGCAGGCAACATTCTTATAATTTAAACTTGGATTATAAATCTAAATTTCTTCAAGCTCCACGAGAACGCTGCCGCAAGTCTTCGGATGAAGAAACACTACCGGTTTCCCGTGCGCTCCTATTTCCGGTTCTTCACTTAGACACGTGTAGCTCGCAAGCGACAAGGCGCAGCAGAAAACCAGAGAATACATAGTTCATAATGTAACACAAGCGTGCTTCGATTGAGAATGAACATTTAAAATGTTTAAATGTAGAGAGAATTTGCTTTTATCAAAATAAATTTGAAGTTAACGTAGAATCACTTTGAGGCATTATGCCTTGACGGCGTTTGTGGGAACGTTTTAATGCAAACCAATTAAATATTGTTGCTTCTATATTACCACAAAGAGACAAGAAAAGCGAGCAGATAATCCACTGATTTTCTTCATTTTGACATCGCTGTCATTACTTCCAACACGGAAGTATCGGAGGTCCATGAAACCCAGATGAGTAATTCTTGACTTCCTATAGCCAAAAACTTTTACCCCGTAATAGGCTGCTATTCAGTAAGGAGCTAGTTACATCATTAAATGAAACGAAGTCGATTTGAAGTATTCGTGTAGCTAAGTAGCGATATGGAAACGTTGTTTATATTTTATTATTATGCTATATTTACCTGATTCCGCGCTTCTTAATGTGTTATATAGGAGCTTTGACGTTGTCGACTTCGAAGTAAAGATGATTTATTGCTCCGTCTTTGTTCTATTTGAAGAACCCGGCTTCTTCTCCGCAGGCGATAAAAACTTGAGCTTTGAGTTGTCTCGCTTGATAGATATAGTATGTACTCCATGGTCCGACTGTAGAGTGGACCAGCTCGCCTAGAAATGCAACGGACATACGCCCAGTTAAAGCGTGCAGTCAGCGCAAACAGTGATACTTGTAACTACTACGAATGCGATTTTTTCCTATACAATTTTTATGTATACATGTATGTATGTACAGCTTCACCTTCTAAAAGTTTCAACTTGCACAATAAGTTGTACAATGTTCTCATGAGATTTCGCCAATAATCGCTACTGTAGTTAGTCAGAGTGCGTAATTAATTGCCATAAAGCTGAACATAATACAAACGCCAGCTAGAATTTTCTCAGGTATATCTAACATAGTCATTAGCCATTAATACGGGTAGCGCCTAGTTAAGACAAAAAATATTTAAGACAAATAGGTACTACTTGTCAGTGTCGAAGCAGTCAAGCCCCTTCTTTTAATTCACGTCATACTTTACCTCTAGTTAATGATGGCAGACCTGTACTGAATTGAGGCTCTAAGTGGGGCCGGACTCCCAGCGCGTTACGCTCACAACATTAGAAACCGGCACCCTGCATAAGCGGATTGTCTTTACCAGCACTAAACATTAAGGTATGTCAAGCACCGTTGATGGACTTTGCTGTTTACTCGCATGAAGCAGTTGTGAATGTTTTAATTTTTTTTTCTTTTTTAAATTTAATTTAAGGCCGTGGTATATAGTTTTTAAAAGCACATTAAACGTACTTTTTGATGAATGCTAAACACATTTTTTGGACCGGATCTAAAATAGAGGTTCTATTTATACTTTTTTACCCTTAAAGTATTTGTAATTTTCGCGTGTTCTGAAAAGAACGTTCTCTAATAGGTTCGCAAACTCAACAGCGGCTCCATAAAAATCTATTGGCAACCTGTGTATGAGCAATCGGCATTTTAGATGGGTGTGCGTGTACCCGCGCCGGTAAGCAGGCGCCTGCTAACAAAATAAGTTTATCACGGATGCTTCCTTTGTTTTGGTAGCTGCACTTAAAACCATGCCATACACCCTTTATACGTTTAATTTCAGAGCTAGAATGATGTATAACACACAATGCCAAAATCGGGTCAACTACCGTTCTCAAAACTAACGAAGACAATTTGGCAAGCTCAAATAAGATGTAGAAGATTCACTTTTGTGTAAAGTGTACTTTTATTCACTTCCAAATGAGCCGTTAAAAACAAATGCAAAAAAGAACCAGCATCTAGTAATTGCCCCCATATAGGCAAGTCGAATCATTGCAAATCAGTCTTTTTCAATCTTAGTAGTCAACGACAAATGCGTATATGCCCAACGATAGGGTGATTCACTAAGATCTTGTTAAGTATTGAAAAAACTGAATCGAAGTCTACCTTATATTTATGATTAGTTACGCCCTTCGACTACAGTTCAGTTCGATATCGCTACCACCGCTACCACATCGAAAGGAACGTCATTCAGAAACATCATGCTTCGTTATTCAGTATGAAGAACATAGCTTGCAATACCTCAAGACCCATCATGTCTCTCCAGAACTTCTGCTGTCTCTTTAAGTGAGGCGCCGTAACATCATTGAGCTATGTAATGCGGAATCCCTTGGAGTCTAGCTTTGTCTCCGAAGCTAACAGAGGCCAGTCCTTCGTCGGGCTACCTAGCCCGTTAGTAGATTACTCACCGTTTTCCCCGTCTAGTGGTCAACAAGAAAAGCTAGCATCAACTATCGCTGTATACGAACAGCTGAAAATGAAAGGCACAGATTAAAATAACAATTGCGAGGGGTTCAAATAAAAACAATTAAAAAAAGTATTCGCTATATTACGGAGTTCAACGGAAGGACGAAATGAATGGGTACACAATAAATATTTGTAGCTGCTTCCTTCTAGCTTCAGGCAATACAAAGTAACACCTCCCTATCCATGTTTACTTAGCTGCCGACAAATGTCATTGTCATATGTATGTATGTTTTATATTTACTACACCGCCGACGGGTTGTTTTGTTACCTTTTCTTATCGAACTAAAAAAGAACAGGTTCTGCGTTACAGTAAAAAAACAGTGCTTAATATGCTCTTAATTTTATCTATTTCTACAGAATTCTTGATTATATGCATTGCTGAACGAGCCAAACGAAATTGTCAGTTTTTTTGTCTGCAAAAAGGGACAACTTTATCTTCATGAAGTAGTCGACGGCTGTAACAACCCTTCACCTTTGTTTTTTTTGCTATATAAAAAATATAATAAGCAAATAACCGCTGTCAACGGTCAAAATTAATTTTTAGTACAGGTCATTAATAATAATTCCGTTCGTCGTCTCGACTAAAACCGCATCAGAATCACAAGGCGTCTATGTCTTTTCGTACAATGTAACTTGTTTTGTTGTTGAAAAATTGGCCACTTGGTATAAAAACACTAGATAATCTTAGTAGAAACAGACGCATCGATGAGTGAATTATGCGAATCTACGGTCCGCACTACTAACATGACAACCAGACTTTTCTATTCTCATTGCATCAACGACAACTTGGCTTTAACTAGTATTACAGGTAAAATAAAAACATACGTTATAATCTAGATTCTGTCCGAGCGCTTCCTGCAATCACGTAGTCGCTTTGTGTGAGCTCACCGACTAATGCAAGAATTCACCGTTCGTTCTTGACATTACCAGAATCACCAAAAATAGATTTCTCCACACGCCTATCAAAAAACACGCATGCTGCTTTCTCCCATAACTACCTTGTAACAAGTAAAAACCATAAATCCCTTTTATTATCATTTGCTTGTTCACCGTTGGAAACGAGTACCACAATTCACGATCGGTTGAAGATCAATTGTGTTTGTTTTTTCTATTTTTGCTTACCTTAGTTTTGCGGTTTAGACTGCGTTAATGCCTGCAACTCCTGCGATCCTCGAGTAGCACTCTGAGTCAGCTTGAGATCAATGTACGTATAAATAAAGGTTGCAATCGTGCCTACCGTTAGGCCAATTAGACCTGTAACAGTTAGTCGTTGACCGACGTTCATGAAATTATTTTTTTTTTCACGTAAATATCTGGTTAACTTCATTGCTGGGTGAAACGCAGCCGGCTGCGATCAGAGCCTCGTAAGCAGACCAGATTAAACTATGCACATCCCACGAGGCATTACCGACGCAGTTACAACTGTATTTGTGGCACCCTCCAGACCTACTGATGCCGACTAGGGAGATGCTGTGTTAATGCGCGTTTGGTTTCGTAGAGTGTACGTTGGTTTAGATGGAGATCCGTTGAATAGGGCGCGCGCTACGGACTCATCCGTCGAAGAAGGACTGGGGAGGTACGGGCTGGTCGATATTGACTCATGAACGTGCCAATAGCGGCAAATTCCTTCACTGGAAACTAACGTAGATATTTGGACATTTGACATTAGTGTGTTTTAATTTACAGGTACTGCGACAATATTTGCATAATTAGGCATGTGTTGCGTACGGTATAAGATCTTTTGTGGGTACTTAGACCACTAAATAACTTGAGCTGTAATTTTAATTGAATCAAATAAAATCGCCAAAATACGCAATGTGTTTCCAATACGAAAGCTAGAATGCGTATCATTAAAGAAAGTTAAGTATAATTGATGTGTTTGAGAGACAGGCTCTAATCTCCCTAAGGTGAGCCAATAGCAGCCTTGTTACAGTTCAAGGGAATCCGGAAAATAACTGCAGTATTTTGGTTTTGATCAAATGGACGCCTTACGCCCAATATAACGAAACGAATTCGACAACGATTTATTGTTATTATTGTTAATCACACTGGTTAGCTGTATAGTACTCACCAATAGTAATAATGATACTGAAAATAATTATAATACATTTAACTGAGGGATAGAATTGCAAAAAAATATCCGCGATGCCTTCTTCTGATGATAAATACGACAAGAAGTGGATTGAAGGTCCTTTCATTTCTTATGAATGATAAACATGTAGCCGATGAGCTAGCTTGGTTGACTAAGTCGACTTGGCTAAAAAAATCATAAGCCATTGACACCTCATTATCCCTTGTGACAAAAGATGCTTTCCTCTAACTAGTATTAACTAACTAATACCATTAGAAATGTACATAGTATATCTTGCATGTTTTTCAATTAAACGCCAAAAAAGTAAAATTTCACAACTCTGATTCACGATCATTCTGTATTGTGCTTACGATTAAAATGTTTGGGATAGCCAAGGCATCGTCTTGTTTTCAGAATGATGCCAGTAGAGCCCACGTGATCATGTTCCAATTGTCAATACGCTCGCGGAGCTCAGCTGACTGAAACAGCCGACGGCAATAATTTCCAAGTAGATAGACACACACACAAAATGGCAAAGCGTATCTGACGAGACTGCTTGGAGCAACACAGAACGAGCCTAGCGTGGATGGCGGAGAGATAAAACAATGATCCTGCTGTATTTACCTATTGTTGCATGTTGGTGAGACGGGTGGTGCATATGTTGTTACACTAATTCGAGTGGCAGTCCGGTAGGGACCGCAAAGACTGGTGGGAAATTTATATTGTGTTAAAACCTTTGGATGCGAAGATAATTAAGATAATGTGACGAAAACAAGTTTGCTCTAAAAACTTTTTATTTGGCGATAAAAACGGAAAAAACTAGAATTCGAACGTGCCTACCCGAGCGTGTCTCATTGCCAATGTAAATGAAATGTAAGTTATTATAGTGTTGTTGGAGTTATCAAACAGAAATGGGTTAATAAGAACAGTGTAGACGACTAGATTTGAAATTTAATAGTGATGAAGTAGATTTTCTCTTTTGGAGTAATTTTAAAGTTATATTTGATTCGGGGCCAGCAACTACATCTTCCAGATATGAATGAAACTCTATCATAGGTGAGGAGAACGTAAAGAAATGTTATAAGATAATAGATAGATAATAGTTATTGATTTTGCTATAAATGCTTCAGGATATACAGCTCATGTAATTATGGAGCGAAGCTAAAGAGAGACAAACGAGAAAATACGTTCTGTCGTGCAAACATATTCAACAGTCGAACATCTAAACAGTTATGATATATATATATGCCTCAGATATGTTGTCAGAAATTGCTTAAATTGGATTATGAATATAGGTAGTTGCTACTCAATATATACTGAAGCTCAAATTCAATTATCAATAAAAAAAACTAGTAGTTTAAAAATTGGAAAAATTATTACAACATACGTGCTACCATACCGTTAACAACAACTTGATACTCATTCATGAGTAAATTCTCCGTTAGGATTTCTCCCACACTCATAGTCGTTTTAATGGTTTACACATTTTCCATGTAAATTTAAAGGTGCCTCTGTCTACCGAACATACTAATCATCTGTCGTGCACACCTACGCAAGTTTTTCCAAAGGACAACGTAACTGTCAATGTTTTGGGCAACGGTCACCTTCTAGATCTTCATTGCCTGTTGCCACAGGCACCTGAATTTATCCATGATGAGAAAGTACGCTCAACTTGGCCTTGTGATCATCTGCGTACTTTCCATCGGCGGGCTTCTCGTCATGGAACGACGATATTCACACATGAAAGTATTTCTAGAAGTGGCCGACATGTTCCAGACATCCGATGCAAAACTGAAGTGCCACCAACAGCTCGAGTCACTTCGGACCCAGCTGGAAAGGACTTACCTGGCGCTAACTCATAGCGTGGAGCCTAGCTGGAAGCAAACCGCCTTATCAGGCTTCATCTACACGGCATTCTATTCGCCGCACGATGCCAAGGTCACTCTGCTTATGGTAGCGCCTACAAAGCCGGGCGCGTGCCGTCTTTGGTTAGATCAAAGGACCGTGATTGATGTCGTAGCAACGGTCAGCGTTCTGGCGTCAACAAATGACCACTGGGCTATGGCGGTTCATTGTTCCAATACGAATGTGACAACGACTCCGCTGATGGTCGAAGTCAGCGGCGTCTCACTTCCAATAGAAGTTCTTGCCGCACCAGCTAGTACTCTTTCCATATCGGAAAATGTCGCTGTTTGTGTTCGACCATTGAATATCTCCTCAGCTGATGAGATAGAGCTGGCCGAATTCATGACGTACTATAATCGCCTTGGAGTTGCCAATTTCTACGTCTATGATGAGGGTTTACCAACTAATGTGAAGACGTTTGTGAAGCGAGCGGGGTTTATTCAAACGTCGCTGAATTCGCAGCTAATCCAGTGGAACGTGCCGGTGTCTGTGGACGAATCGCTGATGGAAGCCATTTTGAAGGCTGATTGCTTGTTAAGGTCAGGATTGACATCGAAATACGTCGCCGTACTTAAGCTTAACGAATATTTCGTGATACGTAGGGACCAATTTAATATGACGTCACTCCTTGCCGCCGTCCTACAACCCGGTCAGGTAAGCAACTACGTCGCGGTATTTTGTGTCGTCCAATTCTTCAGTTTGCCGAATAAATGATAGTGTGCCGAGATGAAAAAAAAATTTCGCTCATTCGTATTCTCGCCATTACAGTATGTCCGGTAGACTCTTTTTATTTTCCCAACGCTCACAGAACAAAGGCTTCTCGTCGTATACATTACAACAACCACCATAACAACTGTAATCCTTACATTTTTTTTTATATGAAGTATCACAATGTGTACTGTTTCAAGATGAAGAACATATCCAGACACTCCGCTTTACGAACGTTTCCAACCTTCGGAGAATAATTCCCTTTATAGTCTCCTCATATATGGAAGATCCATTCCCACACTTACCCACATTTTCCCCCGTGATTTATTTTCCTCTCAGGTTCTTGCAGTTCATGAGCGACTCTTTTGTGACGAGTTCCCGGACGACGTGATCGCATCAGCGCTCAACTACCCATTTGTCACATTGCGAAAAACTCGCTTCAGCCGCAACGATAAACAACATCGGATTGTAATTGTTCACGCTGGTAGCCTTGTATTACTCAAGAGGCTTTTACGTGGCGGGATGTCCTATGCTGGCACCAGCCATATCAGCTACTTGAGCGAGGAAAGTGCTCACTTAAATGTCTACACGTCATGTAAACATATGCATTTTTGGCTACGCAAAAACAACCTTCTGCAGCAGCTACAACAAGAAAATAAAGCTTCATTTGTTGATATACAGCTTACAAAATTGCACGAGGCGCTTTTTGGCTCTAAACTATACAAACAGGCAATACACCAGAAATCATCTACGTACCATCTTATTGCTTAGGGTGAATTTACAAAGAAAGGGTAAAAATAACTCTGCCAGAGCTATCTATGCCCGAGTGGGTCAACTAGGACCGAAGCAGGGTTGTAGTTCTTGTCGGCATGCCTTTTTTTAATAAGGGCAAACGATCAACTGCTAATGAAAAGCATACAAGTAATACTAGATAGAACGTACCGGCAATCGAAAATTTTTACATGATATGAAGCGCTTCTGTGCGAATAAAAATTGAACTAAATTTAGTAGTTTACTAAAGATTTCATGCGTCGGTTGCTTTAAACCTGCCCTGTTTCTTTCCATCAGCCTCATGAATCTGCAAATCCTATCTACTAATGGTATTCATGAGAACGATCGACACAGAGAAATAAATCTGTAAATGTTATCTATGTACTTCTTTTATCTATAGAGGCATTTATCTACGTATAAGGCATTTAATTACATTTCCTCAAGTAGTTTCCCTTCTACTTGCGGATAGGCATTGGCTTATCATAAAGAATGCATAAAATGTAGAGTTTCTTCCGAGATATTTTGACAAGTACAAAAAGACTGATTGGTTTATGGGAACCGAAACTGCTAAGCATTAATATTGAAGCGATAGGAAAATTATCCTGATTTGTAAGACTTTTTATAAGGTATTTTGATTAAAAAGTAGACGTTGGTCGTGGAAAAATAGACATAATTATTCTATAATGTACTTGATATTCGTACATAAAAGCGACTTTTGTAAATAAGTCTAAATAAACAAATTTTACGAAGTACGAGAACTTTTTTGAGCTAACACACTCGTAAAAGGCATTTGGGTGCACAATAGTAGTATGCAGCTGCTCATCAGACGTGACCGTGCTATGTTTTAAAACCTTCGGCATAAAAGTTAATCATTCAGATATTATATGCTCAGGAACACATGGATAAGGTAACCTATATAAGGTTCCAACGTACGCAAGGATTTGTATTAGTAAAATTCCCTAGTAAAAATAGGGTGACACGATTTTTAAGCAACGTTTAACATGTTATAATATACATTGTGAATATAGTATGGAGATTGAAAAAACTGTCAACTAGTGAGCCTTAACTGTGATTACAACAATATCTGAACAATGCAAATATTTAAGTCAATTGCAAAGTGTAATTACATTTTCGCTCGTTGAATATTACTACTATCTATCACTTCGCATTCTAGTCTGTCGACTAATGAAAGAGAATATTTTCCACGTACTGAAACAACGATCGAGTTTTTGGAATCACAGAGGTTATCGTGTTCAGCACTATATAATAATAAAAATCCATACGGCAAGACTTGAGGAGCGAAAAGAAATTCCGAACTATTAGCATTTTTTATTGACCACAGTATTTTACATAGACTCTGTATATAAGATACGCAATTTCGAGTATAAATATTGGTGGATGTAAAAACATTGTGATAATAAACAACACAAAATCATTACAACATATCTAAGGTAAAAAATCAGCATTTCTTATACAGCTCTTATTATTTCTTGTACAGCTACAGTTATTGAAGAGGAATTAGCTTGTAACTTTGCTTGTTTATAAAGATAGTCTTCTTGCCATTTACAATAACTTTATTATCGAACTACTGAAGAGTGGATTTAGATTGCATCTTTGTGTAAATAAAGTGTAAATAATGAAAATGAAACAGATTCAATATTGAAAATATTTTTCTCTTCGAATATTCTTCGAAAAGAATAAATAAAGACGGAAGACTCGTAGACGCTTTTTTGAGGAGTATCATCTATTTATTTTTTATATGTTTTGATTAATATTTATTTACTATTAATATTAATGTTTTTCTCATTCTGACCAATTGTGTTCGTTTCAGTGAAAGTATGCGAACATCACGCTTCTCCCACGTCCCCATACAGTAGCACCGGTAGTTGGTTGCCCCAAAAAGGTTATTAATACGGACACGCACAACAATACGTCTCGCACCTCTGTTCGTCAAGCTTCTAGTACTATCCATAAAAAATACTTTTACTAATCAATGTTCTTCATCAGCATTTATCATATTTATTATGATTATTATCAATATGATTGTTAATTACTCTCTTGTCGTTATATGCAATTGTTCAGCTGATGGTTAAAATGAGCCTCGTCGTGTCAGCGATGCCTTCCTTGTCTTGCAATTTGCGTCTTTTGTCATTCTTTTTTCCTGTTTATTCCTTTTTACGTAGTATTTCTATTCTCATATGATATATATATATATGTTCTTGTTATTGTTATTAACATTAAGTGCATCTCATCTACTCAATGGCGGAAGTCCAGATGAGACTCCCCTTGTTCCAGGGGGAAAGCTTGTTTAGGTCTATGTAAAACGAACTGTGAGACCTTCTGTGGCTGCCCTCATTCGTCGTTTTCTCTTGATTAATCTAATTTCCATAATTTTTACATCTACTCTCAAAATGGTGCCTAATAAAATGACCCTCGCCTTTTTTCCTGTTTCGCACCACAGAAAACGACTTCAATGTGTATTTGTGTGCAAGTTTCCTACAGAGTAATGAACTTGATAACAGCAATCTGTACACAAAAAAAATGTAGGGAATTTCACACACATAACAGGTATACGTTATCTTTGTTTCGTTTGTGTGTTAAGGGTAGGTCGCAAAGAAACATTGTAGGTTACGAAAGTGACCAACGCCCGTCACTGGACGGTTATGAGGCACCAAAAATTTTTAGGGAACTCTTTGCAAAGATTTTTACGCCACTGGCATGAAACAAGTCTACTCAAGGACCTTCTATTTCAGCCTCTGGACAACCACGGCGCCAAGAAGTTTAGCATCCGCTAGACTCTGAGCGCCTTCAGTGAGCTCCTTGTTGGGAAAAGTTGTCATTAGAACAAACGTACTCGCTGCATACTGTGGTCGGGCAGTTACAAGGTAGCGTCTGAAAGATGCATAAAATCACATCAGAAAGGCAAATTTAGAATAATTTTTTCGAACAGTTGAGCTAAGAAATTAAATTGTCGAAATCCAGTTGATTGATGAACGTTTAAGAAAGAAATTTTAACTTCAGATTTTTCGAGTTCATACAAACTATTTTATTTGTCATAATCCTAACCAATCTATTGTTTATACAGACATACTAATTGCACAACGTATACAATATGCACGCAAAACAACGGGTGAGTAGTATATCCGCCCTGTGTCCTTTAGACTTTTACCTGAGGTCATCGATTGTGTTCGAATGGTTCAGCTTAGCAATTAAACGACTTCCATCAGCTAGACGAATCTGAATATTCGTCGTTGGCTTGGATTCGTCAAGATTGATTTCGCGCGATGCCTGCGCTTCGCAAGCCGCCAGATCAGCACAGGCCCCTTCGGGTTTCGGCGGGACCACGGCGGGTTCGACGTTGCCTAACCGATGACCCTCGCCGGTGAAAGCTTTTGTCATGCGTTTAGGTGGAACGTATTCTTCATAGCGACGGTCATTCAGATCCACACTCACCTCGCCGCTATTTGCCATGCTATATAGCTCAGGCGGAATCACCCTATTGACAGACAGCAGTGGAAAAAAATATGCGGCTCAAAAAGAGAAAAATAGGGACAATAAATAAATATATAAAACTATACAGCAACTAGTCTAATCTAGAAGTATTTGAAATGTTTAAGAGTGGAATTACCAAAGTGCTTATTAATTGATACGTAACTGCAGGATACCGTACGTCCTCAAGTTGGGTTGACAGCACTGCCTATTCTTCCAGTAAATTAAAAAGCTACGCCCTAACCATTTAAATGTTAATTATAGAAATATTGATGCCACTTTAAAAAGAAAATAACCGTTGATTTATTTTACATTAATACTGATGTTTTTCAACGCATTTCTCCGTCAAGCTAAATATTGCCAGGCGACTCGTTACCATTTTCGTCCCGAGATCCGCTTTATGCAGAGTTTAGTTTTTTTTATCAGATAGAATTTAAATGTTGAAGTGAGTAGCGCATTATTTGTGGACTGAATAATGCGTTATATATAACGCATTATTTAGTCCACAAGCACAGCATTTGAAAAATATATAAAGAATTCGCGAACTAAACTAACCCGCTCTTGATGGAGTCAATAAACTCCTTCCCTTCAGGAGTGTCGTATCGACGAAGCGGGCCATTGTCAACGGTGAAACCATCATGCCACAAGCTGATATCAACTGAAACTGGAAATCCGCCTGCCACATTCGAGTCCTGACTTGCAACACCGCTGCCGGGAGCTCCACTTGTGCCTGACGACTTTTGTAGCGGTTGCTGCTCGTCAGCGCCCAGTCGGAAGCCCACGCCGGAAAAAGCTAACCGCGTGGCACGGGGCTCGTGTTCGGCTGCCTGGGCATTGCATCAAAGGATAAGCAAAGATAAGTTTCACGTGAAATAACCCATAATGCAGGGTTTAAGTGTGGCTCAGGATTGGGGATCTTTCAACACCTAGCCGTTGACAATAGATTCACGAAATAAAACTTGCTTAGAGAGCAGGCGTAGTTCACAAGAGCAGAACGACATTGCAGTGTCAATATTGGGTGCCGCCAGCTGCCTTGTGTTTACATGAAATTAAGTTATGTTCGTTTCTTTGTCATCACGGGGAATTAACAACAGAAATGACGACATAATATAGAGCGAATTACAGCTGGTTAGAAAATGTATCATAGAAAGAAAGATGTTGTGTAGTACGGTATCTGGCACGTTTATGAAACTAAAGCAGCAGTGACCTTTTGTCTTTTTAACCAAAGTTTCAGCGTCAAATTGTGTAACAGGGAATAAAAGTAACTTACACTTACCGTGGCTCCATGTGCGCGCGCCTGCTCGAAAATGCTCTGTACGAGTTCGTTGGCATCAAGCTTCTTCCTTCCCGGCGGACCGAGTACTTGTTGGCCACTGTGTTCCGAACCCCCAGCGAAAAATCTCTGGCCCTCCTCTTCACTGTCGGAACTCCCGGATCCGTTGTTGAGGTCGCGGAATGTGCGGATTTGCCTGTCGCTTAATGAAAAAGGTAACTATATTTGAATGACTGCAAATTACAAACGAACCGTTATACAGAAGATCGTTAATTATAAAAGTAGACGAATCTAGCCCAGTGTATAGACACAGAAGATAACGACGAACGAGTAAGATAAAATAATAAGAGCATAATATTCACCTATGAAAAGAGAGCGCTTCTACAGCCTAAGTTAAATATGCAATACGTTATATAGACAATGAGACCACCTCTTAATTATTAAAAGGTTTTACCCCATAGCAGATCAATTGCAATGCAGAGTGGCCCTATATTTTGTAATACTTTGCCAAACAAACAGACTCAACTGTTACTGTTACTATTATGATTATCAGCATGCTTTGCTTTGTTGCATTACATCTGCTTCTCACTCTTGCCAGTACAGCTAACGAATTCTAGGGCCTGCGCGTTTTGGAATGGTAAAAAATTCTCCTAATGCGAATTGCCGACATGCTCTCCGTTAATTCTATACGGAAGTTAACATCTTTCCAAATCAATCTTTTTTTATTTCAAGGTTTAACCAGCATATGATCTAAGCCTTTTCAAGAATAGGGCACTCAAAGTAATTCTTACTTCGCACCACGCTTCTTTAAACTGTCCAAGTCAGACAAATGAAAAAGAATTAGTGCGACCATCAACTCAGCTCTCATAGGAAGTGTAGTTAGAATATGTGTTTCTATAAGCCTAGATAACTATGTGAGTGAAATACTCAAATAAAGCATTCAAGCGAAACGGTCTACTCTACGAGAAGTGGTACGGAAGACAGCATCTCTTACCTTGTGGCGGGCTTTTTTGTGTTACTGGGAAAATAAAGCATGTGAAGTGTACGAATTAGACGAATGAAGCCGGATGATTTGGTTCATAGTAATCTCTCTTTTTCCATATGTCAAATGTAGAGAATCGCCAATAGGAGTTTGTTATTATTAAGAAATTAGGCCATTATTATTAAAAAAAAACTAATGTGTGCTAGCGTTGAAATCCTAAGCTTATTGGTGAACCAAAGAGCTCGCATTGTGTAATACTGCACAGGAAGTATAACTTTCGATCTAATGGCATGATATTATCATAAAGTAAACATCTACGTAATAGGAGTAGCAATCCTCACCTTTCACCGGTCTTTTTGGCGCTGTGAGGAAATTTGAAAGAAAAAAAAGAAAATTTATACTTGATAGTCAATAAAAACTAGATCTGTAAGTTTTCGTTGAAACGCTTAACTTATTGCATTTCTGATAAGGATATTTTTATCTGAGGTGCAAACAAATAATTTGAAATGTTTTTCGTGTTTGTGTCAGGTATTTAAGCTGTTTAGCCGAAAAGATTGTCGGGTCCTTTGCCTTTTTTTTTTAGGTAGCAAATAGTTTGACTTAAGTTGGTCTTCGGCCAAATTATTAACTGTACAGAGTAAAAAAATGGTCGGCGCTGTGCATTTCTCAAAGAGTACAAAGGTTTGTTCTTTTTGTACTACTGAAAAGTACAAAATATTATGCCATACCATGTGAAAACATTATCTCTTATAAATTGATTGATAAGTAACCAAAGTAGACAAGCGTTTCGCATTTAAATAAAAAGATTAAGTAGCCGTATGTGTGTATACCGTGACATGTTGTTTTGCGCAAGATCAGTGGGAGGCTTTGTCGCAGAGATGGCTTCCACGTTGGGCCGAGAGGCTACAGACGGAACGATAGGATTTTCTCCGTCAAGATTGACCGATTCCGGAAGATCCTCGTAAAAAGATGAAAGCGCTAGCTAAAAGGTTTGAAAAAGAGGCAAACATCGAAAGGTTGTTTTTGTTAGGCATTAGAATAGCCTGAGAAAGAGTAAATTAATTAAATTACAAACGAGAACGACAGCATTTCTTAGAGGATGCGTGTGCTATCAACACAGGCAATTTTTCACCGCTTAAAATTTACATTCCAATAATTCAAATGGCCACTGTAATGCACCGTTCTCATGTAATACTTAAAATCAGCAGGCATATCACGATATGAAATGTTGATAACAAGTATTACGTCGCTTTACAAATAGGGAAAGATTTAATAAAAACGAACTAGCCAAAAATGTTTTCCGGGTCTTTAATAATAAATACAATACAAGCACTAGTCTAACCTGTACTTTTATGTACAGGTTCAACTTTTCACAACTTTTAAGTGCTAGCAAAGGTACCGATAAAAGAAAAAAAAAAATATCACATAACGTAATCGTGTTTGGTCGTCGTGTTCATATCCTAAGCACTTAATTACATACAAAAACCATTTGAAGATATCGTTTTTATTTTTAGAAAAAGAGATATTCGATTGAGGAGCACAAATTTACGCCAAAACGAGTAGCCATTGACGTATCAACCGTGCGTAATAAAATAGATAATGATTTAGCAGTTTAGTCCGCTAAACAAAACTGAACGCTTTAATGGGACCTGTTGATGGGCCATACCTAGCCTATCTAAGCAGAGACACTAACTAAGAGACACCTGTTACCGTGATGTTCTGGCATCCGTCTGCTTTACGCGTACTGAGATCAGAGACTTCGTAGGTGTGATTTCGAAAGCGCGTATTTCAATGGTCGAAACCGGTCGTCAGGTAAATCTGCATTTATGAACTTTCGAGTACAACTCTGCCCCTTTGGAAAACCAAAGGCGCATCTACTTCGAAATACCTAATTTCATAGCTGATTTCATATTATTAATAATACTATTATTTTCGTAATCGTAAATATCGGTAAGACATTGGGCTAACTTGGAAATTGGAAATGGGAAATTGGAGTAAATCCACCTTAATAAAGGTTCAGAACCGTTGATTTTGATTCAATAAGCTAAACGTCGTATTGAAAATGCGATATTTAACATATGCTTTATGACAGCTGTGTGCACCAACAAAACTTGGCGACTTTGCGGGTATAAAAATGCATGGTGCATTTTTATATCCGCATTTTACTCCCAAACGTAATTTTATTTTATTATTAGGATTGTTCCAATTAGTTAAAATGTGCTGACCTAAGCCATGCGATGGAAAAATTAGAATAAACGTATTACTAAAGGAAAAAGCATGTCTCCAGAATACCTAGGTTGACGTGAAACTGAAAAAAGGCAAAATATATGAAGATCGAGTATTCTAAAAATAGTACATACAATTTAGGAATTCGTATTACTGCACTTAGTAACCGGAGATCTGCTTAACTGGTGCCATCATTCCTATGACATGTGAGGTCGACATAACTTTGTCGCGCAATGTGATGATCAACTGTATCATTATTTTTACTATTAGAGTACTACCACTAATGGATAGAACGTATACGGGAAACAATGCACGCACTTAGATCGATAAAATTGCTCCACAGGAATACAAAATGATGATTACACCTGCAGAATCCGGATAAAAGCCTCGTGATAAATTTAAGTCTTCATTTTACTGTACAGTATACTGGGTTATCGAAAAACTATTGGCAATTTTTTTCGTAGATTGCTCTAAGGTAGCAGGTAATAAGAATCACGCCGAACAAATTGATCAAATTATTGCGTAAATTAAGCTATACCTACACTTAAAAAACCATAACATCTCCAAGGAAGATGACATCTACCACCGAATAATTTTGAATCGTTTAAAGAAAGCTGGTTACAGAAAGAACCTTGACGTTGCAATTGCCATGCCAGTCGACCCAAAAGCATTTGATCGTAAATAGATCTGCGAAATCGAACCATCTTTAACGGTTGATCACGGCGTTAAACAACTAGGTTAGGAAAACAAAGCGCTTTATCATTTCTGGCGCCAATCAAAACTGATGCTTGTGTTTGGTAGAACTGGGAAAGAATTGTCTATAATAAGCTGATGCCGTCGATTAACTAAAAGTTCTTCTGCTAACAAATCACAAGACTACAACAATCCACCAAAAAAAGATCGACCGAAATTACAGAACAGAGGAGGCATTGTCTTCAATTATGACTACGCCGCACCGAATATATTTTTAGCTACCGGCAAGAACAGAAAACTTAACAAGGATATTTTAACGCCGTATAGCCAAAATCTCGCACCATCTGTATCCCTAATGGTGTTAATTTAGTTTTAATGGAAGTTGTTACGATTTTTTGTTTAGTAACCATATAAATTATGTTACCAAAAAATGGGAGAACGTCACCCATCAGAATTTGGCACATTTAGTTTAGTGATATTTTTGTAAGACACTTAAATTTTGGCTTAATCTTCAATACGTTTTCAACTGTCCAATAAACATGTACAATATGAATCTGTCAACAGGCCACGAACGCCATTTGTTTGCAGATCATTTTAACTTCTATTAGCAAAAAGAACATTTCTTGATAATTAGTATCGCAATGTCGTAAGCTGTCGGCTAACAATAGAATTAAATAGGTTTTTTCTCGTATAAATTCAGCATTCTATATTACCTCAAATAAATTATAATGTAGCCCTTGTACAAAATGCGTTAAGGTGAATATCTTATGCATTTGGTACAACATTTACAACATTACATTTTCATCCGATCTGTTGCCACGACAAAGGTTTAGCGTAGGTTTCATGTCATTTTCGCCACTGATACCGAACATTGTACTGTTAAGTGTTCACCCGCTGTCCGTGACTACGAGGATAACAATTATCACAGAGCTTTATTATATCATAAAAATACAGTACACAAATTGCGAGCTGGTACTATAGATGCTTAAGTTCTATGCACATACAACATTGCCGATTTCAACGCGAAACAACATATGTGAATGGAACTGAATAAAAAAGTCCTACTGCTCTATTCTGAATTATTACTAAGCCCAGAACGGTTGAGCGGACCAGCCATTATAATTTCGCATGATTTATGATTTCCCAGTTATACATAATCCACTTACACACATGGCTAATCCCTTCTATATTGATTCGGCACACATTCTATTATTTGCATGTTTTCATATAGACATACCTTACACTGCAATTGGCCTAACACACAAGTTCTATCCCAGTTGTATGCTCAGGTATCGGCTCAACAGAATGAATCATGTAACGAAAGGCCCTTGAAGCCTCGATATGCCATACTGCTACGACCACCAATTTAACATGCCCGTGCCACACAGGAAGCCGCCAGCCATTGTTGCCGGCTTTGACACGCGCAAACACGTACTAAAGCAATACTACTGTGTGGTAGAACGCGCAGTAAATTCATATGTCTACAGGGGTAATATGACTATCTGGACTTTTTTGGAGGTTCTTTTTGTTAGTTTGCCTGGTGTATGCCACTGTTTCTATTTGTCATTTCAGCCCATTGGGTGGTAATTCAATTTTTCTAGTGATAGCATAAAATCGCGTCCGTCATAATCGAATCAGTGATTTAAGAAAGACTGTCTGCTGCGTCGTGTATCTCAAAGCAATAACTTGCCCACTCACATTGAGATCCCAGCCGGCTGAATCGAGGTAGAACCGTGCCCGATCCGACTCAACGCCAGTAATCGTCGCAAACTGCTGTATTACCTCGTCAACCGCTGAAGTAGCACCGCTGCCAGCGGAAGACATCTCGATGCTGAATAGACGATTTCGGCGAGTTCAAAGTGCGGCGGCGGCGGCTGACTAAGCAAAAATCACAAGTTTTGCAGCAATATAGTGTTATTACAGCGGTGGATTTTCTACCGATCTGGGCCTGACAAACTGACATACACTTTGACCAAGACACTGTAACAGCGTCACCACAATCGTAGACACTGATTCGTCGGTGAGATAAAATAGCGGCGGAGAATATCACAATGATGATTGAGATTTAGAGCGGTTAGTGGTCGAGGATTCCCAATAGTGGCTGCGATGGTTTGCAGACGACATCGTGAGGTAGCTTGCTAGACGGAGCTTTTTGCTACTTATGCAGCAACGACAGCGAGAATAGGAAAGTAGAGCGGAGATAAAGGCGGGGAAATACAAACTGTTGAAGCTTACGTTATGACATTATTTTTTAAATAATAGTAATAGTTTTCAGGAGGCTAAGGTCTCGGTGCACTAGATCCTTATAAAGCGGAGGGGGAGGGGGACCAGGCAAAAACTATTTACTTAGTTAATAATAATAATACTGAACTCAAAATTATTATTAATATTACATAGATATCAACGTCATGCGAAGACCTTATCGAACCATAGGAAACACACAGGAAGTAATACATGCGTCAGAACGCATGAAAACGTCCCGAAATAATTAAAACATCGACCATTTCGCAAAAAGCTACTCGGAAGTATATAGAATTAATAATATACTAAATCACCGTTTGCTTAAAATGATAAGAAACGCACAATCACATTCATACTCGACGTCTTTCCGTAACTGGAATATTTTACGGATGTTATCATTTTTCTGTGAATAATTCTCTCGGACTAAAATACAGAACGGCTTTCAAATCGAGGAAATCTGTCATCGATGGTATGAAAAATATATTGAGATCAGCCGGAAAAGGAGTGGCCAAAAGAGGTAGGTAGCCGGCGCTTCGATTGTAAACAAAACAATCTGGCTCCGTTACGCTGGTTGTTGGCCAAGTGAATTTCGAACGAAGTGTCGTCGTTCTATCGGCTTAACCAAAGATCCCTCACTCTTCGAGAGACAGAAATTCGATTTAGTGTTATTACAATGTAATATTGTGTATTATTATAAACGCAAAAATATGAGCTTTGAATTTTGAAAGTGTCAGGTTTTTATGTGACGCTAACTTAAACCTAAAGAATGAGTAATATTTACATTCAGGAGCCGCCTACAAATGGGAAGGTGAGTGGAAAGCCGTTCGTGCATATTCGCGCGGATTCCAGAAGCAGAGATGGTCTTTATTTTAAAAAAAATACGGGGTAAAATGGCTACAGGAAGGAGAGAACGACACTGATTTTTTATCACGCCAGGGACTTCATATAAATTGACACAAAATGCAAAGCGCGTTTACCCGCGCTACATACCAAGGCTTCCTATGAGTGTCCAGATGCTGACAGACGACAAATGTGTATTAAAAGTAGTCATATATACCAACCAACCATATGCCCATAGAAGCTAAATGTTCTTATTACACAAATGCTTTCCTTGTATGTTTTTCTTATAGTAGTAACAACTTGCGTTTTAGACCTAATATAGATGTCTAGAGTGCTTCTATTGCTTCATCATCGATGCTAAAAAGGGAAAGCATTATTTTAAGCATCTATTTGCTTTAGGTATCTCTAGGCGCCATTTCTTGCGAATCGTGTGCTTACCTGAGATTGCCAATGCTGCTATAACAGAACATTTTTCTTGGTATATTTTAAGCTTTCTCTCAGCTGTGCAATCTTTGAACAGCAACATCAGTGTCGTTACGGCGCCCCTCCTATTCCTAAAATAGTCGCACACTGAGCACATTGAAAGCTTGAGTGGCCGCAACTCGTTCAGTCAGCTTTTTTCCTGAAAATCATTTACTACGTTTCCGTTACGTTTTTGAACTGAGACATAGAATAACGTATTGCGTTTGTATCTCAGCGATCACAAGCATAAGTTGAAAACGGCAGCTTTTTTTACCTAACTATTTGGTTGAATTTCGGGCCGGTACCATAAATCCCGGTTCCGGTGAAATATTTAATCCATATTCTAAAGTTAAATGCATCTCCTCGCATGACCATCTTATTATGGTGCTGATATTACTACAGATTGCTGTAAAAGTAAAAGACAGCTTATTGAAAGAATTCAGTCACCTGAGCTTTCATTGAAGTATAATCGATTATTCGGCAATTCTTACTGAGGAGACAAAACTTCTTGTGCACCACGATTGTCGAACATCCCGGCATTCTCGTCATTTGTTTTAACCTGCAAAAGTGAAATAACAGTTACATGACAATGTTTATTTGTCATAATTCTGTGATAATTTTTTTTAGGTTAAATAGTAAAGTGTATCTCCAGTACCTTCACAAACATAAACCGTTATTCAAGTATAAAAAGTTAAATGTACAGTAACAGTACTAATATATTATATAGAAATTGTGCTCTGAGGTATAGAAAAATTGAAATTTGCATAACAATAAGCACTGAAAAAAATATAATTACTTTCTTATTCCTATAACTTTTTGATAGTGCTTCAGTTTTATACTGTAACCAATATTCCTTCGTCCACAGGTGATTTTACACACAACAGTTGGGCCAATCGATATTGAGCTTTGGTCAAAGGAGACCCCGAAAGCGTGTCGTAATTTTGTCCAGTTGTGTCTCGAAGGCTTCTATGATGGAACAATTTTTCACCGTCTTATCAAGGGCATGTGCGTTCAAGGAGGTGATCCCACGGGTACCGGCGAGGGGGGACAGAGCATCTACGGCAAACCCTTTCGGGTACCGTAAACGTTCCTATTAACTACTTGTGTTAACACAATAAATTATCCATAATAGCACTAAAATTTACGTCTTACAGTGGTGAGTTGCCTATAACTGGCAAAACCGGAAACATATTTAATTTTTGCTTGATATCGAGGCGGCTAATTAGGGGAATGCTTTTATAAATTTAGTTGGGTCTTACGAGAAATTCATAAATCAAAAGTCTTAATTGTCTTTTTCACTCTGCACGTTGTCTTTTGAGCTATTACACTTCTTCCTAGAGGAATTTTACTGTCTTTTTTAAAAATTAAGAAAACTCATATTCTGGTTTTGCAGGACGAGTTTCATTCGAGACTTCGCTTTGTCCGTCGTGGCCTTATCGCTATGGCCTCCGGCGGTAAAGATGACAATGGGTCGCAGTTTTTCTTTACACTGGCTGCGACACCGCACCTGAATAATAAGCATACTATTTTTGGAAAGGTAACAGAATTGTTCTGAATTGGTGGAGTCGGGTAAAAAAGTGATGAAAATGATCGGCACATTATTGGAAATCTTGAAGGGACTGAGAACTCTCAACTATATAATATTTGACATTATTTATGAATGTACTCAAAAATAACTAAACTAAAATCCTACTTAATTTATTCAAAGCACTTAAACAAAAAGAAAAGTGATTAATGATTCCACGTCCTTCTTTGAAAGCTGTATCATTTGCTGGTGTTGCTCTGACAGATAGCATCGACATTTTACATAGAACATCAATGTTGACTTTCCTTTATTCCGTTATTGTTTCTATTTTGCGTCGTATTGACAGGTTGCTGGCGACACACTGTACAATATGTTGAAGCTTGAAGACGTCGACGTCGATGCAGACGATAGGCCTACATTTCCGCAAAAAATTCGTCGAGCCGAAGTCATCGATAACCCTTTTCCGGATATTGAGCCGAGAAAAAGTAAAGATAAAGAGGCTACAGATCGGCTTCACGAGGACCGCAAGAGAAGCAAGGACAAAGGCAAAAAGTATGTGTCCATTTTTCCGATCGAGAGAATCATATGGCACAAGGAAACATAGCGTTTAATTAAACGACAAACTATTATACTGTTCGAGCCATACAACGAGTAGCATTACTTTCAAGATATTTTTTCTAACAAATATCCCTTAATTCTCAACGTACGGGCACAGGGATTTCAAGCTACTCTCCTTTGGTGACGAGGCCGAGGAAGAGGAAGAAGAGTTGACCGAAATTGTCCAGAAACAGTTTCGTGGCAAAAGCAAAAGCAGCCACGATCTGCTCAAGGACGACAAGACATTGTCCTCCCAGCCAGCATTTATTCGTGAACTCGACTCGGACGACAGCTCAGAGCGAGATTCGTCGAAAGTCAACAAGAGACAAGGTCGGTTGAGCCAAAAGTACAAATGATTGCATCAGAGGGCGATAAGTTAAATACAAGCTTATCGACTCGACTTTTGTTCAGCTCCTGCGCCGCGTTTCTAATGCACTACAAAAAAGGTTTTAAAGATGACCCGAGATTAAACGGAAAATGTTTAATTTATTGCTATTTTCTTTCCCTACCGCCTTTCTTACGTATAACAGAAGGCTCCAAGGAGTCCGCATCTGTGGAACGGATTCGGGAAAAAATTAAAGAAAAGAGTGACCGACGTCATAACACTCGCGAGACACCTGAGCCTGATGTAAACGTGGACAACTACTTTGAAGAAGAACGTAAACAAAGAGCTCGTAAAGAAATGTAAGTATATGTATTTGCAAAGTCTCTGAAGTTTATTATATCAATTGGAGTGTTTATTCCTCTACAAAATGTGAAAAATAGTAAGACTATGGGTTATGGTGTACATTGGCCATTTGGTTTCTTTCTAATGAGAAAACACAATCGGTGTGATTCGGATTACTGGATTTTTTTCGGCCGAATATATAAGCGTAATTCTATCTAAGTAAGCCAGGTATTGGTTCCGTGCTTCACTGTTAAACTCTAAAGGAAGACCTAACTACCTCATTTTTCAACTGCCGACTAGCCTATGTCGGAGCTACATTTTGCTAAAGATTTTATAGGATACAGCCAGATGGGCTTGTGTAGGTTATTGTATTTTGGGCATGTACAAATAGCACAGAATGATTACTAATTTGGCGGAGAAATAGAATGAAGTAACTTACTTCAGGTTATAATTCGGTCTGGTTGAAATTTTGTTCTTGTCATTATGTGCTACATGCAATCACCTTTGTTTGATTACCGTGTTGGCATAGCATATCGGTTAGACGAAATGATATTGTTGTTTCACGTTTTATCACACAATGTTTTAGATAATCATACTCATGGATTATGACTAGCCATGACTAATTATTTATACAAAAATATTGAATAAGGTTCAATAATTAGGGCAGGTGAGAGTACCATTATTCTCTTTTACATGCATTCCATGTTATGGCGCGTTTATCAGAGCCCATTTTTGATTCTGATTAGCAACATAGGCAGTTTACATCATGCATCATATATAACAACAGAAAAAGTCGACGGCACAATGTTTCATTATTAACATTTTTTTTACATTCTAGTGAGAAAACTCGCAACGAGTTTAAAAAATTGAAAAAAGAAATGAAAGATAATGACCGAAAGCGAAAAGAAAAAGCGGCCGACAGGAACGCCACCGCCGACCAGAAGGAAGAAAAAGCCGCCAAGGCTAAATTCAAAGAGACTCAAGGTTGGCGTCCTTATATATTCGATTTGAGAAAATGCAGACATTAGCTTATTAATTTGTTAGTAATATTTGTCACTAGCAAATCTACGAAAAATAAGTGCTCGTTTACTTTTTCTTAAGCGGTGGAGCTAAATTTTTAATTGCTTCTAATAACAGAACGTAATAAACTCGACGCAGGCATCAATCGGTGTTTCTGTTTTAATTTGCTTTGTGGTTTTATATACTGCATTGCACTATCAAAGACCTCTGTCTGAATTTGTTTCAATGCAGAAGCTGCTGGCGACAACGATCTCCTAGTATCCTTCTTCGCTGAGCAGGCGATGTACAGTAAATCGACCACTGCGCGATTGAAGAAAACCAACAAAGGCGACCGGGAAGCTGCAACTTTAGCCAAACTTGAGCTGTTTAAAGCTAAACTTCATCAGCAATCGACTTCAGCAACCGGAGCAAACAAACGCAAACATGCTGATAATAGCAGCGAGGCTGACGAAGATAAAAATGCCGATGAAGATGACAGCAACTGGTAAGTGACCATCTAAGTTTTGACTCAAATGGCGTCTTTTGCTTGTACTTTGGCTATTAAAAGGCATAAATCAGTTGAAGCAAACAGGATATGTCCCTACGGCGTGATGTTTTCTTCTACTGTGAGTTTCTTCTTGTGATCCAGTACGTGGACACGTTGAAACTAAACTTAGATATTTCTATTACTGTTGTTGTTTGTTGTATGCTTGTATCTACATTCATAACAGGATGCAGCACGAACTCCGTTTCGAGGAGCAGGGTCCCGTATTGGCGAAAGATGCGACTACCCAAAAAGAAGATATGTACGACATAACAGACCCTCGACATCCGCTCAACGCGCGCAAGCGTAAAGAGCACAGCCATCGTCGTGAATGTCGTGGAGGAAGAGATTACAAAAGCGGTAGACGATAGAGATCGCTGCGTGTTGGAAAGCCATGAGAAGTTAATTTGTTGAATAGCCCGGAACCTCTAATGGAAAGCGAAACAGGGCAATAGTAATGCGAATGTCATATAGATACAATGTGGAGTGGATGGAGAAGTCTACTCTATTCTTGATGTTTGATCATACATCGGTGCTCAGTTACGCCCCGTCAACGCGTCTTAGGTCGCGTGAACTGTACAAACGTTGTGTTCTATAATAGTAATAACAATAATAAGAGTTTGCCAGAATCGCATGCAGTTTAGAAGAAGAATGATAGAATATTGATTGACTAAAGGTTAGCTAGAAGTCTAGTACGAGCAGCACACAAAATGCCTACTCGATTTATTCACCAATTTGGTTATTTTCTAGACAGTGAAGGAAGTCATATGTAAACATTTCTTTCCCGGCATAAGGTGGAAGAAGCATCCAGCGGTTATTAGGTGCCTGCATTATCGTGAGTGATGTGGCCATTTGAACCATATAAATTGTCAAGTTTTCAAGCTTAACAGTAATATTAATAATAATAGTGGGTACATATTTATTCACAAAACGCAATTAAAAGCAATTTTGTTTTCATCAGTACAGCAAGTCTTGTAAGCAAACTAATGGTTTAATAAATTAAACAGCTTGAAGGCTAGCTTTGACTAAACATCCGTTTTAAACTAAACATAAAAATTAAATGATACGTACTTTCAGTAATGTAACAACTTATATTTTTTTCATAGCATCATCGAATTATATAAACTATCTTACGTCAACATATAGTTTTTTATTTTGGGATAATGGTATAGAAAAAAGCGGCTGATAAAGAAAGGAGAGTTAACTAAATTAATCAAATGGAACCGATGTTTAATCCTTTTTTTCTGTCTTTCTGGATCATCCTCATTAACTCTTTCATTCATTAAGTCTTCTCAATATAATAATACGACGAGGCGTCGGAACGTCTATGGTGTTTTTTTGCAACATGGGTTAATAGAAAAATATGCTAGATTACTCTCATAGGCAATAATCTGCAGTTCGCTTGAACGGACAGTTGGTAAGTCCACAGCCAGAACAGCGTAGAACGGCTTTTACGGTTGTTAGCTCATGGCAAATTGTCACATAAAGGTGAAATAACAACGGCGTCTTTATTTATTACTAGCCGTTTCGTGCTGGTCCACATATACTTAACGATATTATCATTAAGTATATTAATATGGCTCCATTAAATTTTTTGTCATTTTGGTCATTTAGATACTAGATTATTATCATTATTGTGTAATTGTTATTAGATATATGAATGTATTACGAACGAATTATGAAGTAATTTAAAAATATCCGTTTATTTACACATTTTTGGAAAGGATCTTTGAAGGCTGTTTTGTTTTACTTTTCATATATGACCTAAACGTGGAGTCTTCTTGGGTGACTGCTGTTTATATCCAGTTTCCACACCATATTTGATGACCGTAAGGTCTTACCATCTTTAAGCATAATATTACCTTTCCCTGAATTAAAGTTTATTGGTTGCTCCGACTGATACACAATTTAAACCACAGATTCGCGAAAGTAAATCTGATTTATATTGTACTTCCGCAGCATATATTCCAGCAATGCTGCCCCTGAAAAAGCACGTGTTTAGATTACTCGAGATTTGCTCTAAACGCAAAAGAACACTTTGGTTAATGTGCCTTTGTTTCTTTTATCTTGATAATACCAGGTCATTAACAGATTTCAATATTTTCAATCAGCTAAGCTTTTTATGCCGAATTTTTAGTCCTACAACTCAATACTATACCGGGCGGATTTGATTGCACGCAATTTAGAAGAGCGGTTTTCTAATTTAACTCAATAGTGAATCGTTGATTTGCCGTTATAGCCTGGTTGGCTCAAAGTTAGCGTCCGTTGAAAAACGTTAAGTAATCCTTGTAATCCATTACAAAATCTCAATGATGTCCTATGTCGTGTGACGATCGCTATACAGTCTTTGCCAGATTATGAAATACGCGCTTACTTCGATGAAGAGCTGTTATTAATAGCTTACCCATTAGGCAGCCTTTAGGTTAACCAACTACAAGGGTCATTATAAATAGATGCTCCTATATAGGATAATAGACGTCAAATTTGAAAATTGAACATTCTTAAAATGGTGATATTGATAACGATTTGACAACGTTATTCATCTGCCCATTAATCGCCGTTAGGGTGTTCTTCAAATCTATCGCATCCATTCATAGACAATACTAACTCGTAACAAATGATCTAATAATTTTCTCCATGTAAGTCTATAATTCTGTTATACACCTTCGAGAGTATCCATTAGGTCGGACTTTTTCAGCCGCTTACTGTTCAAGCCTTCTGTGAACTGTTCAGCCATTTTTCTTCGAAGTGCTTCCGGGTCATCGTCTTCTTCCGCCGCCCACTCAAGCACCAGCCGCCGACCGTACAAATGCGTACTCTGGCATAGTGCGTCAAATGCTCGTTTTGCATCACCCTTTGTCACAAATTCGACAAAAGCGAATCCTCGGTGATTGCCTGAATCTCCGCCGAACATTTTTTTGGGCAGACGGACAGTCTTCAGTGCGCCAAAGACAGCAAACAGTTCTAAAATTTCTCTGCGATTAGCTTGGAATGGTACGTTTCGAACGAGGATTTTTGTTGAAGCTTTGTTATATTTCTGCTCTTTTCGAGCGACTACCCTTGCAACTTGCACCTCTCGTCGAGAGACCTTGAGCTCGAGAGTGTGTGAGTGTAATGAGGAATGCTGTAGCTTTTTAAGAGCTGACATCGCGTCTTTGGCGCTAGCAAATTGGACGAAACCGTAACCCATTGAGAGAGTTTTTCCGGGTTTACTGAGATCCATCTTTGTTGCAATCGTTGCTTCCACCGCGCCGCAAGGCGCGAAGTGCTCCCTGAGGTCGTCACTGGTTGTTTCGAAGTTCAGATTTTTGATGAAGAGTACTGCTCCCTCTTCATATGTGTCCTCCGACTTCTGGTCAATTGATTTGTTTGAGTTCTGCATTTGTGTCTCTTTCAGATCTTTATCTTTGTGGTCTGCTTCGGATTTTTTCTGTTCGGTATAGTCATCTTGATTCGCCGGGCTCGTACTCTCCTCAACTGTTGCCTCCCTCGAAAAGACGTTGACAGGGGCCCACTCTAGGTAAAGTGGCTGATCTTGGAACATCGTATAAGCTAAACGCCTGAATGCACTGCGCGCTTCCTGTGGCTCATTGAACTCCACCAAACCCGTTACGCCTGATGGCGGTAGTATCACACGCCGAACTGCCTGATGACCCTTGCCTTTGAACAAATCCCAGAGAGTCTTATCCTTGGTATCGGCTGGAAGATTTTTGACTAGTAGAACTGTTTTACTTCGCTCCGTTGTGTTCTGTTTAAACACCGATAGGTCTACCCCATGCTTTTCGAGGAATTCTCGGGTTTCATTGACAATCTGCGTTTCACCCAAAGCCATACGTACAGCTACGCTTTCACCCTTCTCAGTTCCTAGAATCTTCGTTTTCTCTACACTGTATTTATCTGCCATAACATCCGCAACGGCGTTCGCGCCTAGAAAAAGTGAGTTCCATGAATGTGCGCTACCAGCCTGAGCCTTCATCTTCATGGCCTTATCCGTCTTAAAGGACGAATCGCCAGCTCCTTTAGCCTTGGATAGCAGTGGATCGTCCTGAGGTTTCGCCAATCCGGGAATAACATGCATAAGACGGCCGTGGAACGTCGTATAGTCCAGTGCCTGGTAGGCCCGCGCAGCATGTTCAGGAAACATGAAAGTCGCAAAAGCGAAACCTTTAGGCTTCTTGGTAACAGAGTCGATGCTAAGGTGTAATTCGGCTAAAGGACCGAATGGCTTAAGCAGCTCCTCCAGTTCCGCCTCTGTTACTGAATAAGGGAGGTTTCGAATGAATAACCGGCCCGTATCTGTAATGACGTCTGAAGCAATTTCTTTATCTAGGTACGCTTTCTTACTACGCTTGTCATCTCTGTCTGCCTTATTCCTATGGGCGCGATCAATATGTTTTAAAACATGGACTCGCCGCCTTTCTATAAAACATTTATCCTTTTCCAGCGCTTTAACAAGATCCGGTTCGTTTTTAAATGCGACATACGCCACACCCTTTACGCCCGGTTTAAGGCATTTTCGAATGGAACACACTGACAGGTCCTTGAAAAAGTCTTTTATGTCTTTACGCTTCCATTTAAATGACAGATTACGGACAACAACAACGTGAGGAAATATTTCCTTCGGCAGTTTTTTTTTTGTCGAAAGGTCGGTCTCGGGTCCTGTATCGTTGGCGGGTGCTTCATCATCGTGAGATGTCGACGCGACCTTTTTGTTCTGTTCGGCCTCATCGTTGGTCCACAGGAGTTGCTCGTTTTGATTTACCGCTAGGAACTCCTTAAATTCTTCATTTTCTGGCAGAGAACCCAATATATCTTTGAGAAAATCCTTTTTTTCTTTGTGTTCACGTTGTCTTTTAAGTGCTTCTTCATTACGTTTTTTTTCGTCTTCGCGTTTTTTTTTCTCTGCTTCCTGCGGATGCGCCTTCAGATAGGCGGTACTGCCTTCAGAATACTTTGACCAAGGGCGGGGCTTCTCAGCTAGATTCTTCGATAGTTCGACATGCAGACGAGATGCTCCCATAAACGTTTTATCAAAGTATTTTTGTGCCTTACTGGCTTCAGCCGGATCAGAGAATCCAATAAAACCAAATCTTCGAAACTTTCCTTCTGGCGTGAACTTAAGTGAGACATCAGTAACTGTACCCTTCGTCGCGAAAAAATCTCTGACTTTTTTTTCGGTTGCATCTTTGGGGAAGTTTTTCACGAATAAACGATACGACATGTTTGTTTGCACAGACATGCTGCCAATTTCTTCACTTAAACACTAACTCTTTAGGCACACATTTATTGTCGCTGTTTTTATCAAAGAGATAACTTTTAACATATTATTCTAAGTATTTAGTAGTAGAACATACAAAATTAACTGTCAGCTGGTAAAAAAACACTGCAGTAGAACAGTCGCATGGTCATGCGCTCGAAACCGAAACCACTCACATTGTAAACATGGTCTACGATGTGAAAAGGTAAATCGAAACCCAAGCCGGATTGCACAGAAGAATGCCTTTGAAAACCTGCTATAAAATGAAATCTACGCAAATTATACTTTCATTTATTTCTACTTGTATATAATATTACCAAATGCCCAACATAAACTGCTTTGTAATCAATAATTACAAAAAAAATAGAGATGGCCACATTATGCATAAATTAAAATTATAAAGGGGCATTCACGTTTTTTCATGACTAGAAAGAAGCCCCCCGAACTTTTGCTGCACAAGGAGACACGTGAGGTCTAGTTTATAAATCACGCGTAGACGCACCTGGCGACGTACCCTCTTAAATATGAGCGTACTCAAGTTATAGTTCAAGCAAATTTTAGGAGTCTAGTTATTACTATCTATTCGTTTTTCTATATTTGGTTATTTGTGCACCTCCAGATTTGACAAGATGATTTAGAAAGCTAACTGTTCTCTCTCAAAATCGTACTATTTAAAAAATAATAATATAGCTAAAAACAGTAAGCATATAAATTTCTTAGTGTGCTTGAGCTATACAATTTCTCATTTCACCTTGACAAGTGTGTCGAAATTATATTTTAAATATTCCTATTACTTCATTAGCGAGATTACGTGCTTTTCATCGATGACAGTACGAACTTACCAGACATACGAGTCTCAATCAAAATATACAATTTATGAAGTGTAGTGCTCAAAGCCCTACCTCGTACGCCGACCACTGAACCTTCATGGCTTCACTGCAATTCTCTTTTACGTCGCATCTTTTCACTGATAGTCTCAATAGTTAAGAATTGGTTTGTCCCCTTCAATAGATAGATCTCAAAGTCACGACTGTATTCGGAATGGTAGCAAATCGGCGTGCATGTTTCTGTCTGCATGTTTCTCAAGCAATTGCGGTTTGACTGCACTATACTGCAGGTATGAAACGTTTGCTGTATAGATGATTATTATTATTATCTTTATTAGTTTTTTTTTATGCGGATACCAAATGCATATACGTCATATACAGAAATGCATTACGAGTTATGTAATCTCCCAAAAAACACAACAAAATACGGATGAATGAAGCTACAACAGGATCGCACCTCCAGCAGGATACTTTGGAGGAGGACTTCACCCTGCGGTTCGCGCTGAGAAATATTTTGCTTTCAATCTGCCAGTAGTGTTTAGCAAAACGAAACTTCAACTAATAAGTTGGGAACGTTCTTAGACTGCTTTGTTGAGCAAGTTCATCTTAATTTTAATCATGAATTATATATGAACATCCAGAATGTAGTTATTAGAGAAGACAATAATAAGATTTGAAATTAGTGAATTCGTAAATAGCTTCTATCGAGTATCATATTAATCTGAATATGGGGCGCTCTTAGCTTCTATGCACATTCTTAGTGTACTCACTAGAAAAGAAACTTAAAACTAACGTTTTCCTTACGTGTATTAATAACTGTCTTCCGAGAAGTTGTACTGGCCTTGAGCACTGCCTCGGACGCTTGGCGCTTTTCAAGACGAAATGAAATGGGTCTTGGCCTGATTTCGAATTTAGGCCACCTTACGTGCTCCAAAGTTTCATTATTTCATTATTATATAATAAATATTATTATATTGGGCTACCGAAAACAACACCAAGCCTTAGCAGATTTACGGGTCTTTGTTGGTCTCCGACATGAAACGCTATTTCGATCAATCCTTCTGATCATCGGTTTAAATTGGTTTTAATGAAAATTAGCTACTGTTAATAAAACAACCTACACTTTCTCACTCACACACACTGTGTGAATATGCAACCCGTACTTTTTGTTTGCTAGTGTAATCATACTACAACCAAGAAAGCAAGAAGACACGCGGGTAGCTATTTCGAAAATGGCCGGTTTTGAGATGATACATCAGTGTCGCACGGGAAGGAAAGCCGTTTGAGCAGCGTTCCTCGATGCAGTTGTACGCCTTTGCTTGGTATGCCAAGACCTTAAATTACTGTGGAAATGTGCTCTGTGCTGAACGACGTGTTACCCATCTAAACTGTATTTAAAAACGCCGAATTTTCATGTACACCATAAATATTTCAATTTTGCATCGAAAGACTATCTCAGTCGAAAAATTCAGTTGCATATGTAATAGTAATGTCGAATTTTGATTTCTTGTTACACCTATAAACATGCACGCTAAACGACTTCACGCTGATGAACTAGTCGAGGCACATGGTACACGTTAATCTACTGTTTGAGTTGATATGATTCATCATGTGTGTTCTGGAGCTCGTGGAATATTTAAACAAATTACCATATTCTCGACATTTTAACGGCCACTCATTACTATGACCAGCTAAATGATGGTTGAAAGCTGATCTCGTCACAGAATCATTATTATTATTACTAGTTCTTAATTCCTTTGATGTGCTTCACTCCGAAACAACCCGGGCAATTATTTATGTAGTATTACGGGCACTACTTAGCGGCGGCAATAAAACTCGAAAATTTGTATTTATGTATACGTGTGTACGAAACAAGTCAAAAGTCAACTCTTCGCTACCTCATACAAGGATAGATTCGAATCACTGGAAGAGAGGTAGAATGTACCACTGTTCTTCAAAGCTGCCACGTGACAGGTTTGAGTATTAAAAAAACAACTATTTCGATGTAATGAGATGCTTTTAATAAAAACGTTAGAGACATACGAGCAGCAGTTGTAAAGTTGGCATCTTCTGCATAAATTCGACGCTTTGCACCCCTAACAAAGATGTCACCAGTGACACTCTGATTGAACCTGAATAGGCTATATGAATCTGAATTTTCGCTTATTTTGGTTATATGTTAATTAGTTTGGCATTGTTTATAATTGTTGCGCTAATGAATATACTAAACAGCAAAAATTGTTTCTCACCAAATATATTGTTTTGGATGTCTTTTTGTGCGATTGCAAAATACCATTTAAACCATTTATTTTGTCTTTGGCGGTAACGCTGCAGATCATTACCTTTTTAAGTCATAGAGCCTGTACTTAAGAATTCTAGGCGGAGCTTGGAAAACGGGACCGTTGCTGACGTTTGTGACCCTACTTCGATCGAGAGAAAATACTCGCAGTCTACAACAGCTTTGCCCCCACGCTTGCTCTAGCTTTCTACGCAGTTCAACACAGCCAGTTGAGGGCTGCCCCTTCCACGTTAACGGCTTTGCGGAAGCGAAAGAGATAAACGGTTCGTTTCGCGAATCGACCCTTCCAGCATGACGACTCTTCCGTACACGTGCGCACGCTCTACTATCCCCCGAGCACCAGCAACGCGTTATGTACGTGCAAATCTACTAACAAAACGCGACCACATTTCCTTGTTTTTTTACATGAGTTTTCTTGTTCTTACTGACCTACATATAAACCCTGTCTATTCAATTTAAGCATTATTATTCATCTTATATTGTAATGAAAAGAGATATATTATTATATTCACATAACATAAGTAGAGTGGTCACATATAGATAAGCGCTAAATTTCAAAATAGCTAATATCGTTGGGTAAATTTTGTTCCGTAGCCCGGGCGTTGGGACAACTAAACGTTGTTTTTTCATAAGTTAAGGGAACGGTGAAACGCTGGCTTTAATAAATCAAATCGTTGCGTAGAACGTCGTCACTTAACACAGCTCATGCGATGAAAGGGGTTTTGTACCGGGCTGGCGATCTTAGTGTGTCGAAGCAGGATAACATTTCATATTACGCTTAACTATTAAAAAAAAACAATATATATTAGATGTAACTGTATGTGACATGTTGATTATGCATATTTCACTGCATGGACCTAATTAGGTGTCGAAATATTTTGCTATTCTATTATACAAGTAGGCGTTACCATTATGCATTCCAGTACTTCAAACAATCTCATCGTACGCCTTCGTAGTCAATCGACTTAGCTCGAAAGGCTGTATATATACACGTTATAAGGCGTTTAAAATAAAATGGGGAAAATTTGGCGAATTGTTTGGTTTCTTTATTCACTGCAGAAAATTTATTCTTTGTCGAACCAAACTGCAGACTTTCTATACAACAAACAAAAAGTTAATACCGTATTTTATTATCATACAAAATATTAACGAAGATCAGCTGCTGTTCATTGCTTCACGTCTTACTTTGTAGATTTCCATTTTTAAGACAAAGATAAAATTAAGAACGCTTGAAAATTTATCAAAAGAGTTCGAAATATCACTCTTAGCATTTTTCTCAGCTAAATTACACCAACTATTTGTTCGTTATTGTAACTTTTGTAATTTTTGGATCTTGGAGATTCTGAAACATTCAGCCCAAAACCTAATTCCTGTATCTTTTCCATAAACGGCAAGATTTCGTGTCGTATCAGCCAGTCAAACCGTTTTGCAATCCTTGATTAAAACAAATAGCAGCTCAGTTGGTACACATGTCTATAAAGGATATTCCGAAACAAACAAACAACATTGAGGCAAACGTTTTTTGACACCTCGAAAGGCTTTATTCTTCACACACACTGGTACAATATACACATATACCGTAAAAAATACCGACAACAGGATATTTTTCGTGCGGCAGTTTTCATTTGACCACTATCAAAGCTTAATAATCGCGGTGGCCGCAACAAATACGCCTGTGGTGCTTCGAGTATTCTTTGCAGTTACCCCGGACGCCTTGAACACGATGTCAATCTCTGCGCTTACCGCAGTCATACTTCTTTAGATTCCAAGACCGAGCCTCTAGTAAGAAAGCATTTACCAATTTTCATTGTAACGAAGTAAGGTCTAGTCCATTTTAAATGCGTACTTTTCCTTTTTAGCTTACAGAAGTTTACGAGAACAGCATAGATAAAGAGCATGTTACTATGACACGGACAAACAAAATCTGGTTCCGGTCTAAACTTGGCCTTCAAAGCATGACATAAATTCAAATTGTTATAGCTTTCATCTTTAATGAAAGCAAGCATTTGTTTTTGCGTCAATCGATTAAGTCGCGAATTACATTTGAAGCTTATAGGCTTGAAAATGTAGAGTTTAAATATTCCTAAATAGAGCCTAAGTATTACTAAATAGAGTTTAAATATTATTAAAATAGTATTTCTCTATCCTGTTAGCCCAGACCCCCGTCATGTAAATACGCACGTCTCATTGCCATAGTAACTCGGTGTCTGACGGGTGCATGGCTATTCCTCGTCTAAGATCGCTGGCATGAGTTTCTTGATAGCGTCTACGTTCTGGGCTTGAATTCTGTAAGTGTACTAAGTTCTGATATAGGAAACGAGACGTTTGCAGGTGATCTTTTTTTGCTACTACGTCGTTCTCATGATAAATATTCAACGTTAACCTTTTAATAGATTTGCAATATTTTTTATATATATAGTATTTTTATAATATTTTATTAAAACTCATTCACCTTAGTCGAATGGTCGGTTTACACCTTTTACAGCCAAGCTTACCCTTTTCTGGTCTATGCAATAATGGTTACCTTCTTCTGGATAAACACCCGTAAAGTGGCAAACTACGTAAAGTTCACAAAAACTCGATGAATTTATAAAAAAAACAATTAAACATAACAGTAATTATCTTATTTAAACAAGTAGCTGTTGACTCGAGTCACTAGTCGAACAAAGCATAATTTTGCACTGATCTCGGTATAACATGCAATCATAATATCGACCGACAAATAATAACATTGAACAAATGTAAAGTTTTATTTCATTCTTTATTTAGAGCTCACCATCATTTTTCCATACCGCAATACAATTCAATCGTCAACGTCATCATTTGTTGTTGCTCAAAAAACAAATTCCCCTCGCTCCTCTACCAGTTATATATATATATATATAGATATATATATATATATATCAGCATCCACATTTCTTTTTCTCGCTTTCTCTCTGTATTTCTCTCGCTCGTAAACTATCAATCCGTTCACTTGTTTATATTCTCTGGTAAGTGGTAGTCCACCAACACGCCTCGCATACTCAATGACTATTGCTTGTTCCATTAAAGCCACGATGCGGTCGTCGCCACAGTCGTCTGATCGAAAAAATCAGAATTCATCAGTTTACTATTACCAATCAAGAAAAAGAGCCAGCTAGCATAGCTATGGTATATATGACCTGTTTACTGTTACTGTATTTGTTAATGTGTGTTTTCACGGACGCAATAAGTGTTCGTCTGACCTCTGTTGGTACACATTCGTCTAAATGTTACCTTCTTCCGTGAAAACACATGACATGACGCCGCGTGGTTCAAAACGTCTCTTCAGTAGGATCGCAAACAAACTGGGTTTTTGAAACAGTGTTAGAGACACACTTTTAAACGGTCTGAGTTTCTTTGGCCGTCAATGCGGTTTGTTGGCCTGCTTCTTTAATGTTAAAGCTGGATCCGAATATATAAATACGTCTAATCTGTCTGAGATTCGCTTAAATTCATTGCTACCCACAGGTTAAATAGAGTTGAAGGGTAGCGGTTTGGGCGTTTCGGAAAAGTATTCGTCGTAAACTTTTAGCAGGGTTACTTAAAAACCATGAGGCAGAGCAGTTCATTTGTGGACAAGTTGACAACTGTCATGGTATGTTTATAGACATACGTCCGCGTGTCGCTTCTCTTGACGCATGTGATACTCGTTTGTGGGACTAACTGCGACGACAATCTTGGCTATGGTGCAAGACAGACGCCATTATTACGCGGGTTTCACATCTATTCTGTCGGAGAGATCACTGTGTATTTTGCTAGCCGAAAACTTTGTCATTATTTGTTATTAATCTTGCTGGTACAATTGTTGTTTTGTCATCATTACTTCATCTGTAATTATGATTTATTGTCATAATATGTTCCACTAAGCCCTCACTCCACATCCATCAGTCTTGCTGGCTGGTTCATGTTTTAGCTTGTATGATCTGTCTGTCTTCTTGTTTATTCATTTAGCCCTCAACGTTCTTTCTTGCTTTTCATTTAATAAGATTTCATAAATTCATAACTTGCTGTCATTCTGTCTTATAT